>NC_138782.1:93464889-93876442 GCF_965178545.1 Coloeus monedula | reverse complement strand
ACAAGCATTTCAATAAATCTATTATTTTTAGCATAGTCATCTCCCTGTTTTCTTTTTCATAGCTAAGTGGGTTTTTTTCCCTAAGTGGGTCACTTGTATCATCATCATCATCATCACCAGCTGTGCCTGTTTGATCTAGTTTGTCCATGGACACTGTTTCTTACAAAATAATCTTTGCTGCACTTCACCAACAGAAGGTTATGATAATCTACATATCTTTACACATACTGCAGCATATTCATAAATGAGGCAACATTTCAAGAGGAACTGCTTATTTTAGCATCTCAATATACTATAGTCAATAGTAGTCCTTGTCTTCCTTGAAAACTATTAATGTAAGACTGACAACAGAATTATAAGTCATTACAAAGAAAGGAATTAAGCATACTATTCAGTTTCCTGCTCTCTTTCCTCTTCTGATGCAACTGAGTTGTTATCACAGAGTCTTTTCTCAAAATTTGAGAAGACTGTTAAGTAGATATATTAAACAACATTATAGCAGAAAAATCATTAGTTAACACAGACCTTTCTCATACATTTATTAGCTGCAGCTTCTTCATTACCAGTTGAGGTCAACAGACTGAACAAGTAGATCATATTACCCACTTAGAAAGCTTTTTATATTTCAAGTTCTTGTACCTAATTTATCCTCAAACTTCTTATGAAATAGGCACAGTAATTAAGTATGATTATGTTAATTTTCCTAATTAGGTAGCAAGTGGCATCAATGTTAAATATATTCCATAAGTTTATACAGTGAATCAAAAGCAGAAATTCCTACCTGACCACAGTGTTTGACTACAAGTTCCTGAGCATCTGGGACATTACCCACAAGTTCATGGGGAGCTGATTTGGCTTTTCTTTATGAAGAACATATATGGACACCAGGAGTAAAACAGATACACCAGCATCACCATTAGCACCCCCTTAAGATGCCAAAATTTGCTAGTCACGTGATACAGAACCCCTATGGATCTGTCCTACTCTTTCCTGTATCCAAACCATCCATCTGATCCATTTCAAGTGCACTAAAAAGTTTACATAAAAAAAAGTTTTGCATAAGCAAAATGCAAAAGATGGGGAAGTTTAAACTTTTGTAGCAGATGTACAAATGCAAAATGCATTCTTTTCTTCCTACTAATTATTACAGCAGCCTTTTTTTCCCTTTTTTTTTTTAGCATACTTATATAAGTAAATACTAAGAGGCTTGAAACAGAAAGAGGAATCCACTCACAGAAGCACAGCTTAAGCATCACTTTCTGCATTGAACATTGGGTCAAAGATGCCATTAGCATAATTGCAGAACAGCCAGTGAAGCTTTCAAAAATGTGAGTAGCAGCATAAAGGGCAGGTATGTTTTTTTATAAATTAATTTTGCCTGGCCCTGAAGAGAATAATCATAAAGGGCTCATTTTTCTCTTCTTTATTCAATCATATCAGTTAAAATATCAGTTTACAAAGCACATTAATGTTTCAGTTGGATCCAACAGAAATAGCAATCATTGCCTGCTCTCTTGGACTTTTACTCCGTGATTTCTATTATCCCATCAGTAGGTCTTAAAGCCAACCAGCGTTTCCAGACTTGAGCTTTATAGGGAAACTCTTCCAGATCTCACATTGCTGAGTTCTGGGTGGTCGTTGTCTGATTCAGACATCAGTCACATGTATCACAAAGATGAACACAGAAAATTTTCTTTCTCAAGAGTAGAAAATAGAGCATACCTAACACCTCATTAAAGTGCAGAGATGAAAGAAACATTTTTCATAGAAGAAATGGCCATCCTATTTTCTACAGTTCTATGTTTTATTTTTAAACAAAGTTATGAGTTAGCCATTTGTAAAAGGAAAAACGTTTTGACACATTTGGATCCAAATTTGTTACATCAGATATTTCAAATGATTCAAGAGAGATGAGTGACTGACTTACAAGGCTGAGTTAAAGTGACAAATTTAAAGTAGGGTTCTTATTTTTAGTGGCATATCTTAGACAGATGATTCCAGTTATGTTATTGTATGATACAATAAATGATTGAAAGAGAAATCAATTTTGATAGCATTATTAGTCTCACTACTATGAAGACATCAACTTCCTCTATTAAGCCACACCAGTTAGAGGCAAAAGAAGCTGAGGATGCATGTTATTAAACACCAAAACCCAAGCTAAGCATCTTCAAATTCAGTTCCTGAAAGTCTTCATTCCTATGTGGACAGTCTAGTGATGAGAGATTTAACTTGCACATCTACATAACACAAACACATCTGCTTTCTTTGGGGACAGTGAAGGAGGAGAAGGAGGAGGACGAGGAGAAGAAGGGTTGAATTTCTAATGGGTATCACCTGGTGATGGGATCTATCTGCATCCCAACCCTGGCTTTCCCCTCCTCTTCAACAGAGAGGGTTCAGTCCCCTGGGTGGAGGTGGTGAGACTGCTGCCACACAGCCCTTACCCACCGGGTGCCTGTGTCCCAGTATGCAAAGGAGGATGTTTACCTTGGCTGCTTACTGTCTTTAATGAAATGTGGAAGAGAAGACAGGAGCTTGGTGTTAGGGCATTCAGAAGAATCACCTCCTCTGGTTTTGACACTGTCAGATCAATGGTCTTCGTTTTCAATGTCTAAAACATGGACATTGCAATTTCTCTGTTGAGATCCTATTCATTATTTTCAGCATCAATCTTTAAGACTGAAATGTTATCCGTATTATTTTTCTCACATGAAAAACCTTTGTTCACAGGTAAGACAGCATAAGCAAGAAGCTCCTGGCTTTTTTTTTTGGTACTCAATCCTTTTCTGTACCTACTTCATCTTTTTCAGAGGTATCTAATATCAGTCAGAGGTAATTTTTAGCCTTACTTAAGAAGTACTTCTGAAGACAATGTGTCCTTAGCTTCAGAATGTTCTAATTAACAGACAGTCATGGAATTTCAGAAACATCTCCTGGGGCCAGTATACCTTCAGATTGCCCTACAGGGCAGAAATCCATCGGCAGCCCCTGGAGGGACCCCACACTGGAGAGGGCAGAGTGTGTGAGGAGTCCTTCCACTAAGGAGGAAGGAACAGCAGAGACAACAGGTGAAGAACTGACCATGACTCCCATTCCCCATGCCCCTCCTGCCACCGGGAGGAGGCAGAAGAGAATTCTGGAGTGAAGTTGAGCCCAAGAAGAAGGATGAGTGTGTGTGTTTTTAAAATTTGGTTTTTATTTCTCACAATCCTACTGTGATTTGACTGGTAATAAATTAAACTAATTTCCCCAAGTCAAGCCAGTTTTGCTCATGACAGTAACTGCTGAGTGATCTCTCCCTGTCCTTATCTCAACCCAGGAGCCTTTCATTGTATTTTCTCTTCCCTGTCCAGCTGAGGGCCAACCCTGCTAACACAATACTGTATAGACCAAGGTAATGGATGAGGTGGACAATGGATGGGGAAGAGTTTCTGGGGACAGTACAACTTTCCTTCCCTTCACATAAATATACAGTGAGGAACTGTTCCCCCATTAAGGAAATCAAAAGTGCTACAAAAATAAGAGTAAGTTCTATTTAAATAGTTCTAAGAATGACAACTTTGTCCTTATGTCTTCTGAATTTCTCTCTTCTCAAAAAGCTTGTAATTTAGGCACAACCATTTCGCTCAGACTCACCACTGGGCAATAACAGTACCAAGAAAATGTACAGAATATTCAAATTAAGCTACCCAGTAATGCTAACAATCAGTCATTTAGACCACTGCTGCTTAATAACTGCCTGTAATTTTTCTGATAAAAGTATAAAACAGAGGAGATTTATGGATAGAGCAACCACAGGCTAAGCAGGTCTGATATTGGTTAATAAAATCTGAAAATAATTAGAAAAAATATTCTCCATGCCCTATTTCTTTTGGCACAAAAATAAAGGAAAATTAGTCTGTGTAGTTAGTGCCAAGCTGGATAGATTTGAATGTTACTTCCAAAATGAGGTATGGAGCTTATGACAACCATCTGCTGAGATCGCTACCCAATCCTGCCCAAGAAATTAAAATGTTGATCAAAACAGTTTCTTTGCAATAATGGAAAATTTAACAGTAGATCTGTTACCACCACTTGAATATTACTATGTCTGCCTTCTCTTTCTAAATGTAGATGATAAAACAAGACTTTTGTACACACAAGATTAAATCTGCCCCTTTCCTTTCCATTTTCTAGAACACTGAAAGCCATAGACACCAAAATTGAGAGGAAAGCAGAGTTAGCTCTAAAATTTTAACTACAATCCTGACCTTTTTCTACTTTATCTGATCTTGAAAGCAGCAAAACTTATGAAGTTTCCTTTCCTTCTTTTTTTCCAACGTTTTCTTGAGCACAAGTTTTTCTTTTGGCAATAATTCACAACCTATGCAGGCTTAAATGGTACAAGCTCTTATGCTTGATTTCTGAACTCCAGGTCTACTGCAGTGCTGTGAGAGGCTCTGCATTATATATCACACATGCCCAGTACACATTTACAGCATCTGGTGTTTCATAAAATGTACCTGTTGGTGTTGTCTTCAAACAGCAAGAAGAGCAAACTACAGAAGAGGAAACACCACAGCTGAAGCCACAGCTTCCCTGCTGGAACTTCTGCCCTGGGAGTCTGAGATCAGCTTGCTCGATGGAATTCAGAACCACATTTTCTAGATAGGTAGGTGAATCATCAATCCATATACTAGGAGATGAGTAGAACATTATGGAAGAGTGAAGGCACATACCACTCTTCCTGTTGTGCTAATACGACCTGCAGATAAGAATTTAGTATCCCATAAGATGGGGACTACTCTCTGGATATGTGTTTTAATCTCAGGATTTAATGTTTAACAACCTTAGCTAAAAGTTAATTCTTATTCTTGACAATTAGAATTTATTAAAAATCCTTGACAAGAGAATTTCTGTACTTTGGTTTATGCTTTCATGACTTTTTATAAATTTATATCCAATAATGAGGACAGAGTGGAAGGATCAGCCTACCAAAACTCCTGGCTTCATCATCTTGTTAGAGCTTCTATTTTTTTTTTTTTTTATTTGGGGAATATTTTCAGTTTTTCTAAGCTTGAAATACAGCAAGTAGAATAATGAAACACCTATCTGTATTTCTGGACTACTATACAACTCTCACAGTTCTCTACAAGCAACTGGGGGTGAAGGTCTCCCAATGTGGCACAGCTACAAAATACAAAGTTAAATTTCTTCTAATTTTGTCTAAGTTGTTTAATAACTATGAATTTGGTCAATGAATTAAAATGTATTTAAGAATTTCCAGAGAATAGAGTGGAGAAGTTACTCACTGACGAGAGAGAACTGCATACCCCTATAGTTCATCCTTACAATTACTTGACTTAGCACTCCCCAAGGGATTTCACAGCTGCCAGCAGTGTTTTGACAACATCGTAAATAAAAAAGTTTAGGATGACTTTGGTATGTTCTCTGTAGCCTTAAATGCTACATTTAAGAATTATACATTATACTAAAACTGCTAAAAAAAATTAACGTATATATTTAGAAAAGTACACAGTAAATATTGAAGAGGGTAAGACTGAGGTTTACAAAAATAATGAAATAATTTGACCATGTATATCCTGAATAAGGAACTGTAATACAACAAACCTCACCCCTCCCCCTGCCCACATCCCCAACCCAAGTAGCAGATGGCAGTCCATTAAGCTAGGAGGAGTGAGGCTGGACCGGTGAAAGAAAGTATTTTACACAACAGGTAGGGAATTTCTGGAACTTTTCTTCACAGAAACACACAGAGGCACATGGTATCTGCAGATGAAAAAAGGGATAAGGTCATAACCAACTGCTACAATTTGGAGGTGGCATTAAAAACTCTCTGGTGAAATCTGGACTGTCTTATTCCTTTCAGGATGCTGACAAAAATTCAAAACAGCTTGTAACAGAGCATAGCAATTATTTTTAACTTGCATTTCTTTTGCTACTTCAAAGTAACAGCATTTTCACAAGCTACAGACAAAAACAATACAGTAAATTTAATATCTGTAATTCTGATTTTGCAATATACTAACTATTTTTATACTTCTTTTACAAAGCACACAGATTGTTTTCAAAAGAACAGTCAGCACTGGCCCAGGGATAGAGATTACCTGCATTATTCTTTCATTGTTAAATCCCACAAAGTTATAATTGGCATGTTTGCATGCTGAGTGTTTTCCTATTGATGGCACTACTCAAAGGAAAAAAAAATTCAGAGCAATTAAAATCAGGAAAAACTCCAGCTTTCTACAAGGCTTTTCTTCTTGAGCGCTGGAACTCCCTATCATGCCTTCAGAAGCTTCCATTTCAAGCATTATACTTTATCCTTCAAAGGCTTTACTACTATTTTCCTTGACTTTTTTGCAATGAGCTCAATTCCTAGGAACACTGATGTGTCCTAATGGCCTATATAGCAGTGAGAAGAAAGAAAAAATTGCAAAATGCCGTATTTCTACACTTTTCCATATGAACAAAAGTGAAATTTGCATTTGCCCTGAATACAAAAAGCAATTAACGAGTGAAATTTGGCATTGGGCTTTTTTAGTGATAAATTATGTGTTTACAGCTAAAAGAAACATTTCCATTTTAAATTGCCTTGCACAGTTTACTTGCAGAAGCTATGTCCAAAAGGATATGTGTACCTGGCTAATCCCTGGCCGCTAATTCCTGAAATTCTGGCTTTGCAATTTTGTCATTTGTTATTTACACTTTCAAGCATTGTCATCAATATAACTATACAACACATTCAGTCAACAGAAAATGAAGCAAAACCTATTTTACTTCATTTATCTTCAAAATACACAAAGGCAAATATGAGCTGAACATTGATCCCTCACTTCTGAGGATCATACGTGTCAAATCCATGATCCTTGACCAAAGTGTGCCGTTTTCCAATTCGGATTCTATGTGTTATCAAGGGTTTGAGGAACTGAAAAACTTAGGCAAATCTTGAGAGCTAGCAAACCTCAAGAACAGACATGAATGAAAATACTTTATCTCAGCATGATGAGAGTGACAAGAGTGTGGTTCAGCTGTTTTCAAATTATGTGACAGTGCTGAAGGACTACTCTAGAGAATTACTATGCTTTTTAATATTGCCTAACGCAATACATCCCAGCCATGTCTGACAGAAAAGTCACAGCATAAAAGACAGAAAATGAAAATTTCATTGTGACAGAAAAAATTTTCACTCAGGAAACGTTTTCAAGTTTTTTTATTCCCAGCTGGGTTGAGAGAATTATAAGTTAGCAAAAACCTCTTATGATACTATCTATTGTTAATGTTTTTAATATCTGCCACAGTAAAAGCAATCAAGCTACTGACATTTTCTTTCCACTTTCACTACAGCTTTTATCTGATCAAAACATAAACAGAGATACCTAAGCCACACAGAAAAGATTAAAAAGGCTTTTCTTTTCTTTCTTTGTGAGTCTGCGTACCTCCCGGTCGTTTTGATTATCAGTTTTGCACAATAATGTCCCTTTGTTGTATGCTACGTTTTTAATATTTTAGAATTGATTACCTTTTTCAGTGTAAGTGTGGGGATTATTCCTGGTATATGGGGCTCTTGGTACTGACTCCTCTCAGCTTGGTCATGGACAGATTGCCATAAAAGAAGATGCTAAAACCGGTTAATTCAAAAAGTGGAACGATCAGAGTTGCTGACAGAAGTAGAGCTCACTGAGGCATCCATGAGAGCTCCTTCCACCAGGCAAGGCCCCCTGCTACCCAACACATCACGGAATGAAAGTTGAGGGTCTACATGCTTTGTCCTGAGACTATTTTGGAAACCTGGTTGTTGTGAACGACATAAGAATGATATACGTGATTATGAACAGCCACTATGAAAACCCCTGTATCACAGAAAACTCCGTCTATGCATATTTACCATGCTGGCACATTTAGGTCATACCTCTGCCAAATCACGGAGCAGGATGAATTCCTGCAATATCCTGTTCAGAACCAAGACCAAGTTTGCTTGATTTTAAGCCTGTGTTAAGTAAGTAAGCAAGGGTAACAAATCATACAAGGCTTCAGAAAGAGTCTTGACATTTTTTGACATGGAAGTGTAGGCAAGTTCAGGCAAATCATTTAAGATGTCATGACAAGGCACAGAAAATGTCTGGGTGCAGAATTGTATTCAGATACTTTATTCCTGATTTAGAACACATCTACAGAAGAACTTCGCTCTCTACCTGTAACTGATTCACTTCTACCTCCTTTCCTAAATATTCTTTTGTAGTCAAGATTTTATATTCTTGGATGGAAATCATTATAATCTTATTGATTAGTAAACTCAGCTACATAACATTACAAAGGCAACTCTACTCACAGTATAATTAATACAATGAACGAGCTATCTTAGGCTTTTAACTTCAAGTGCTCCCCCGCCTCCCAGCAACTTCTATCATCTTGTTTAATTGATGTGATGTGAAGTATCAGGGTCACACACAACTTGGAGGCAACTCAGTTTCATGTTTATTAGCAGGTCACATACCCAGGAGCACAGACCCAGAAAGGTCCTCTGTCAACAAACTAAACTGCACCTTGAAGCAAAGAGAAAAGTGACTAAATACTGAATATAATTTGAATGTGTTTGGTGTGGCAGAGACATTCTGTGCATAACTCTGTGTCCAAACAGATCAAAAAATCTGGCTCCACATTTCAGCTCATGAGACTCTGCAGAGATCTTTTGAGATCAAGAAGCAATGGCAGATTTCAGCAGCCAAAGTACTAACTCATGGCTGCATCACACCTCAATGAAATCTTCAGCCCAAAAATGGACATACAAACACCTTTGTTGCCTTTCTTTATAAATGACACTTTCTTAGCAAGTCCAGAAGAAATCACTTATTTCAGTGAGATACCTGAGAATGCTACCCATAAACCATAATTTTTGAAAATTATTTAAGTAACAAAATGAAAACTATCCTTTATTAATGAATGCTGTACCAGTACACTTTACTTAATCAGGACAGAGATAATTACGAAATCTGGTTAATTAGGACTTTTCCAAGGAAGCTGAATTAAACCAAATGAGTTTTGACTGGCAAGGGACAGTGGTTAATTGGGATGATAATTCCACTTAATTGGTATGCCTGCAGGCAGTTAAGTGGTCTGTGAGGCTCAAAGGCTAATAACAGCCTTTCCTTCCTCAAAAGACCTGTACCCATCCAAAATCGGTACACCAAAATGGTTTTAATGGCCCCATGTACACATTAAGCATCACTCAAAAGTTCACTCTATTCAAGAGGTCATCATCATAGAACTTTGAAGGAAATTGGAAGTACTAAATTTTCTCCAAATAAATTTCAACTACAAGAAAGGAAACAAAAGACCTACATTTTTTCCTTGGTGCTGAAATACTTCACTGCTGAAGTTTCTCTCAGCTATCAGATTCCAATACTGGAAAACAAGAAAAAAACAACAAAACAAAAACCCCCAACAACAACAACAAATTAAACAGAAAAAAGCCCCCAAAACAACAGAAGAAGAAAATCTAGTACTACTAGTACAAAATTGCATTTGCCATTCAAAGTTACCTAAATCCCACCTTGCTGACTCCACCATAAAAGCCCCAAGGGCAACTCTCACACCCTTGGTCTCAGTTTCCTGTTCAGTATCCTTTCTCAGTACACTGGCTGCTGTGTTTGGGATCCCTCCCAGCCACCAGCCCCTGTCCTACCCAGCACACTTCTGTACTGCAAGCCTGACTCAAGTGCCTTGACTATTTGGCTCATAAGGCAGCAGAATGGATTTACTATCACTACACGATGGTATTTGGGACAGCTAAAATGCACAAAATGGAATGTTCATCTACAAAAATTAAAGTTTTGCTTTTCCTTGAGGAAAATAGTATTTTGAGGCTCCCTTGCCCCAGAAATGAGTTCTCATATAGCTTTAAGACATCTTTACAATCTTTACTCCAACTGAATTTTATTTCATTTGAAAGTTTCTGACACATAGATGTTACATCTGCATTAGCCTCATTTAAGAAAATGGGTGAAAACCAAATTTCTTATAATTTTCCCCTGACTATATCATAGCAAAATGCTTAACTTAAAGTAATAAAAAAAAAAAGATAAAGACTTAATGCAAAGTTAGACAAGCATTATTATAAATTCCAGCTTTTCCTGGAGCTTAGGAAGTAACAAGGGAAAGTCAGAGAGAAAAAGAGTAAAGAAAATCACCAAATGTCTGAAAATTAATACACTGCAATGTGCAGTGTATCACAAGGAAGAAAGTAATGAAATTATACAGAGTAAATGTTCAATATTTAATCAGTTACACTCTAGTTAAACAGACAATCTTTAATTTGATACACTAATAACCCAGTGCTGATACAAAATCTTACAATATCGACAACTGTACACATCCCTGTACATGAAGGGAGATATTATTTTTACAATATTCATTTTGTTTAATTTGTACAATTCTGTACTGACCAGTCATCATCTACAAGAAGTTTTCTACATGTCTTTGGTAAGTGCAATCCTACAATTTGAGTCTGTGTATTGATATGCCCCTGTCTTGCTCAAGATCTATGCATTTTTAAAAAGGATTTATATAGACTATTATGGAGTTTGGGGGGAAATGTATGTGGGGACAGATTTGCACTCGCTTTCCTATAAAGTACCTTATTTCTTTGCACGGAGGGAGGAAATAGGAATCTTTTCCAAACCCCAGGGACACAAACTTCATGAAAATTAAATGTCATTAGCAGCACTCTCAGATATTTCCCGAGGATATAATCTCCAAATCAAGCTTTCTAACTGGAAAAGAGACTGTTCAGTTGTTCAGTGATTTATATTTATGGCCTTACAATGTTTAAATTCAACTAGCAGTTTTACAAAAGAAGAATATACCTAAGCAAACCCTATTAAAGTAATGAAAAAAATAAGAGTGTTTTTTATTAAAATACATGGCTTCATGGCAATATTGAGCTCCATCTTTTCTAACTTAACCTAAAAGAAAATAAATTACTTCTCTGATTTTAATTCAACAAGTAACTAAAATATTCAACAGCTCCACTAAAATATCACAGCCCTGAGATATCTAAAGCCTGGCAGGGGATCTTGTCTCCATTTGCAGATCTATTCTTTGTACTGTTGACTGCTCCTCTGAGCATGGTGAGAGCTTTTCAAAGCATGCAGAATTTACTGTAAAAGAGCCCTCACTTCTGGGCTCTTTATCAGTGCTGTGACATCTGCTCATGGACACACACCTTTACTTCTTATTCATACACATAAAACCCTTTCCTGCTATACACAGCTCATGGTCAAGATTCAACACAAATGAAAGCAAGTCTTGTATTTCCCGGCAACATAATCTCATGGTCTCAGTCTGTTAACACTTTTACTGGAGGAATTTGTACCCAGTGGAACTCTGCACTTAACCAACTGCAACAAAAATTTTGGTATGATCCTAGGTAAAAACATCATTTAGTTATTTGCCTTCTTCTCCAGTTTAACATACTTCCCACAAACTGCAAGTATCACCAGGTAGCTTTAAACTGCATTATATTGCTTGGAATTGCCGAATTTTCTTACTATTTTCCCCAGACTCCACAAAGAAGTCAGAATTACTGTTGCAAAAACGTAGTGAGACTCCAGTTTGAGAAGCAGAAGTAAAAGACCCCTATGGAAGGTCTGGGGAAGAATAAATATATACAAAAACAGGACAAAGATGATCAGTGACGTTCTGAAAAGACCGTAATCAAACTGTCATTCCCAGGAGGAGGAGTCCCAGCTGAGGCAGTCCCAGAGCCTGATAAAGTCAGGCACACTAACTCACAAGAGAGTTCATCTCTTGTTCTCCAAAACCATTTAATATTGATATCTATGGAAAGAAATAAGAAATGTAATTTAGTGTCTTTTTCTCTGAGTCATCTGGTACTTTCTACTACATTTGATCTTTTCTGCCAACTGTGCTTATTCCTGACTCTTTACCATCCCTGCAGTTCTAACCCTCTCCCAATAGCCCTGACTTCAAGAAAATATGGCAACTACTGTGTGCTTTTGTTTAATTTTTTTTTTTTTTAAAATTTTACAGCCAGGGACAGTTATTTCTCAACCAACATGCATGAAAAGATGACATTGTTATGCTGGTCCTTACAGTATCTCTGCACGTATTGTGACATTTTACACAGTTCTTTTTAATAGCACTGAGCAAAAATTCAAGTGGGAAATCAAGCCCTAGCTGGCCTGTCAATCTCTGCAAAATTAAACCTATTAATATTTTATCAAAAGTGTGAGCATGCTGTAATAATTAATCGTAATTTCTCTTTGAAATACAAAAACATGCACATCAATATATTAATGGCAGTGTGTAATTTTTACACGGCATTTACCAGTTAGTGCATATGTCCTTCTAGAAAATGCTTCCATCACATTTAAAATGAAAAATATAAAAATAAACAATATAAAAATTATTGTTTTCTCATATACTTTTGAATTAATTTTTCATAACTAAAATAATAGAAACATTTACAGTACTCTTCATTTAAAAGCTGCTTTTCCTGAAAATGTAAATTTCAGGAAAAAATCAAGGCATCTAAATTTCTCATAGATGCTGCAACCACGGATAGTATCTTTCCACTGCTATTCATAAGTTTTTGTTAATTCATTTAAATTAATTTAATTTTCATTATTTATTCTCCTTGGTTTTCTTTAACTTTCCATTTGGTATTTTTATTTTCTCCATTCTTTTCTCCTTTATATGTGTTCTCATCTACAGATGTGTGAAACACCAGCTTAGAGGATCTAAGAGAGAATTCACTGGTAGGATCTAGCAACTGGCACACAGCATGTAAAGGCATCCAAAACACAGGGCAGAAAAGATCCTTCTTATAAGCACTATCTCATGGGGGCTAAAGGAGATAGGAAGATGGTAATTTACTGCAAGGACAACATTCACAGGAGTAGAATCAGGTTCTTGGATAACAGGAGTTAGAGCTTTATTCAAGCAAAGGTTGGAGTATTGGTGTGCATGTGTTACAGACCACTCCACCTGTGCAAGAAAACAAAATAATCCTTCTGCTCTTACTACCTAGGAAGAAAAATATGTGCAATGGGACTGACTTTGTCTTGGGGATATCTGCTAGATATCCTAATATTTAACTGCAACAAAACTGTACTGTTGCTAAAAGGGGCAAGGTTGTAATTGCTGTTGAAGAGCATCCTACAAGCTACCCTCATAACCCAAATGCCAAAGACATTAAAAAAAGTGGCACTGGGCAATACAATATTCAGGTTAAATGCCTCTTTCAGAAAAAGAAAAAAAAACAATATAAAAATGACACTAAGAAGAGTGTACATGTATTTTTTTTGATGTGGAATCTAACAGACCAACATTATAGAATAATAGACCACACTGTATTATAGCAACATACTTCCTAGTACATACCAATATATGTATCATTATATGAAACTCAATACATATATAATAATAGATAATAATATACACAAAATCAAGTAGATTCTCTGTTCCTGCTGGCCTTAAACTACATAAAATCACTTCTAGCTCAGAACAGATTAAAGAGCTGAAGTACAGGTTGAGATTTAATTGATATACCATATAAATAGCCTTCAACTACAGTAATTTAAATAAAAACAGACTAGGTTTTGGCAGAAAATGAGATACATTCAGATTTTGTTTGTATCCCATTTTAATACTTAGGATATGACTCAGCTGTTAGTTTGAAATGTGACAGAGAAGAAATTATTCTTAAGTGATGTTGCAATACATGATTGCACTAAAAAACAAAACAGGCTTTTGCAATCCAGCAGAAAGTATGATTTCTGACCATGCAAAAAGTTGAGCTCTGAGTGAAGACTGATTAACAAAATTAAAGATCTCTTTAAATATTCTGCAACATATTCACACTGTTTGGGAGACAGATGGAGATGGAAAAACCACATTCTTGTGCAGATATGCAATAGCATATCAGGGACTCATCCCATTGTGTAACATGAATCACCCACTGTAACAGACAATATGTGGTAGTCAAGGAAACTGCAAGGATTCCCATTGCCCAAATATTTTTTCAGAGCTTTGTATCACCTTTGCCTTTAACTGCATCTGCCTTCAGTCTGGTATGCAAACTCCTACTCTGGATGCAGCTCATTTTACAGACTCACATTAATCTACTAAGTGCTTTTCAAAGCACAATACAGGTGCAGACCAGCCAATAGCCAAGGCACAATCTCTCTTTCTGATGTGTTTATAGGCCGAAAAGAAATCTCAATCCAAATCAGAGCAAAATCTTTGTTTAATTTAGCATTGGTTTCTTTCACTGATTTTAAACTGATCAGTTTAAGGGTAATGACTGGGCAGAGATAACAGTTGTTTATCCTGTGATTTACCATGATGTTACACATGCAATTCCCCTTTCTGACACTGAGGGAATTTTCTTAGCCCTTCTGAGATAATAGCTCTGGTTTCCCAAACCCGCTGTAACTACAGTTATTTTACAGCTCTTGGTTGCTTTTCTCCGTCTGTTTTAGCTCAGTGGCCCATGTGTATTTGGCACCTAAGGAATTTCTACAGGCTTGGGACTCATGACTAGATTAAAACATCTCAGGAATATGTCTTTAGAACAAGGTGTTATTTTTGTTCACTTCCTCAAAGTAATAATGATGTAAAGCAAATAATGAAAACCACAAATGGCTATCAAATGTTACTCTAAAAGTGACTTTTTTTTATCCTCTGCAAAGTTCTCCATGACTTTTTGAAGCCCATATTGGTTGGAAAAACTTCACCTTTTGTCTGTGTTTTTCTGACAGCTGTTCCACTGACAGCTCTTGGACAGTATACGTCTACTCATCGTGTTTTATCAGAATCTTAAGAGTCCAGCTTTAACTACCGTTCAGTGTCTTATTTCTGCATTTTAACGGAGTTTATAGAAGTGTTGGAATTGTAAAAAGAAGAGAGGCCCGGCTCCGGCAGGGGGAGTTACTTGCAGACCAGCCAATATGGTTGATAAGCGCAAAACTCCGTTTGTTAGCAATCCAAAGGCACTTATATAATATACCAGCTTGTTAACTCCTAAGTGACTTAAAGCTTATCAAAGCACATTTCTACTTCTACATAATTGGACTTACATTGGCAAGCTTCTACAGTTATGATTAAAAGAATTCAGAGTTCACCCTCCTCCCTCCGGGTCTTATCTCCACAGCTGTACCTTTTCAAACTCCCTTCTTGTTGTCAGCTTGGTCCTCACAGAGATTTTTCTCACGGAGAATTTTTCTCACACACAGGCCTTCTGCTTGCAGGCTCTTGCTACAGTTCTTTTATTGATCCCATAATTCTATGAATGATCCATGTCCCTGATCCTTTAATAATTCCCAACATAGAAGTAAATCAACAATCAAAAGGAAAATTCTGAAAAAAAAGGACTTTTCCATTGTTTTCCGTTCCTTCTCGTACTGACCTGCTCAGGCTTAACTCCGTGGTAAGTATCCATTATAAACAGACCCACTGAACATGTACCTTAATCAGAAATAGCCACAGATCCTTCTGAGCTTGTATGCCTTCAAGAATTTCTCACTTCCTCCAATCTGGCTCTAAAAATTTTCAAAAGTGATGCAACTGAGTTGTTACTCACTGGGTCATTCACAAGTTACACCAACATGGAAATAATGCAGCAGTTGAGTTGGTGTCCAACAGACACAAACCTTGTTCTAGCATGTCAAAAGCAGAGAGTTCAAATGTCTTTCCATGTTTAGTAAGTAAGAAGTGAAAAAAGAAACTGCGTGCATCAAAGAGTTTTCAAACAGCTGAGAGAAAACACAAGCTAAGAGGTAGGTAGTAATTGTACTCAAGTAATTTAAATATGCAATGTGAGTTATTTCTTCTTAAGCATACCTTTATTGACTCCTGCATCTATCCTCAGGCTTCCTCTCTGAAGGAGCTCCTGTCTCTACTAGCTAGTGATATTCTGGGCCATCATTCCCAACTGAGTCCCATTCACAGCCTTGGGACTGCCTCACTCTTTCTGCATAATACCCTCCGTCAGTCCTGATGAAACTGTATCACTAATCTCTAGTCATCATATGAGTCTTCAGAAAGATTATGCTTTGTATAGACTTTCTTTCTAAAAAAAAAGGGCTAATTTACCTATGAGAATTTCCTTCTGTTTTAATCCAAGTCACAAACAGTTTCCCTTTGCAGTTAATGACATACGGGCAGCTCTGGAATGCCTCCTCTCCTACTAAAAGCCTTTTCCAGTTTCACACTTAGTTTATCTGAAAGTTTTGTCTCTCACCTTGATGCTTCCAATGTGAAGTGTGTAAACTTAGAAGGCAGGCAGCTTATAAGATGCATCCTAATTATCAGCATTTTTTTCTGCTGGTGTAAGTGGGCTGATGGCTGGTAATGTACTTTGAGACACCAATCTCACGCAGGAAGTCTCTTCATCTGTTAAATGGCTACAGGTTTTGCTACAGGGTCTAAGTATTGTACCACCTGTGTAGGTCTCGCCCAAAAGAACCTGCTGTGTTGGAATGAAATCATCTACTATCAAGATGCAAATCTCCATCTTCAAAATTTGATACACAAAGCAGGTTTGGCAGACAAAGAAGTTTCACACATCAACTCCTTAACAAAATTGCTACAGACACATATAGTAAGAGAAATGTTCTTATTAAGAAGGTTTCACCCCTGTCACATCATACATGTGGATAGATGTTTAACGGAATTTCATGTCACTAACGCAGTTTTATCAACAAACTCTCACTGAACAGGGATTGAACTGGGATTTGTTGACTAATTTTTCATCATGACATAAGAATATCAAAGTAGTGCTTAGATTATTTTCTCTGTTTTTTTAATTCTGCAATCTTTTCCTGCTATTCAGTGAGGGACTCCTGCCAGGCTGGTCGTGGCACAATCACCACACAGTCAGGCTGCTACTGCAACTTTTTCTTTCACTGGCCACATTTTTATTCTACTGCTTATCATTCCAACACAATTAATTAACTTTTGACTCACTGGTCAACCCCAGCTGTATCTGAGAGATGTCCTGTAGTCCTAGAACAGTCAGTCCTTCCCAGTTTCATGGAAATGCTCATCTACACCGTGAGGAAGATCTGTACGTGCCCTTACTGAAGAGCAAATGCCCACATAAGGTGAGCCAAAAAAACCCACCGAAGAACAAAGTGGTGACTGTCTGGTATACATAAAAGCTTCAGACTGAGAACACTCCCCCTACCTGAACAACCACAATCCAAACACGAAACACAAAGGATGAGAAATCAGCCATCAGAAGTAGTGCTGGTGCTCTTAGACCAGTGCACTATGACTCTTCTCTACATTCCTGATTTTTTTCCTAAAACTAACATTACTATACTAGTAACTGCAAAAGTATTGCATCATTTTGGTAAAATACAAGTATACCACACTTTATTTTTCCAGCTACACAACCGATATTTATGGAAACATCCTGATTTTTCTGCATCATTAATGACTGATAATGCTACCACCTCCAGGGATTGATAATGCTACCATCTCCAGATTGAAGTCTGTATATTTTTAAGATTCCTTTTATTTCTACTATGTTCCCTGAACTCATTTGTATTATCCCTGCATTGCTAACAAATATTTCCTTCACAACTATGCAAATAAATACGGAATTTTTATTTTATAAACTTGATTGCCATTAATCTGTCTTTTGCGTCTTTCCTGATTTTTACATAGTCATTGTTCCTAAGTTTTTGTCATCCCTTCATCACTGAGGTTGAACCAAAACCATATTAAACGAAAGCTGGGGGTTTTTAATGTCAAAGCTGTTTTCATAGTCAGCTGCCAATCTTTCCTTTTCAACTTGATATTTAAATTTATTTTTTCTTTCAAAAATCTCTCATGCCGATGAAGTTTTGTCATAGTATTCCTTGCCATTAGGAGACTTAAAACCTTTCGAAACATCAAGACTACGTACAAATATATATTCTTTACTTACTAAACCCTCATGTTTGCACTGTATATGCCTGTATACATGAATGTATACAGGCAACTCTTATTGTCTTGGAGAAGGACACTCTGTGGATGAATGTATTTTTATCCTTCACGCAGATTATTTCTAAACAAATTTATATCATATGGCTTGGTACAGAGCAAATGAGACATCCATTTTCAAACATCTCCATCCATGGAGATCAAAACTCTCATCAGCCACACCAAAAGTTGTCAAACGCTAAAACAGAGCACTTTGTTGATTAATAATTGTCTCTTGGTTACAGGAGAAAGAATATTAGAAATAGTTGGACTGTTATTATAATTTTCTCTTTTCTGAGGCGAAGAGTTTATTGAGTGAATAAAAAATCTGGTCTGCTCACCATATCTATAAATTTTATTACAAATTTTGAATAGTGAAGTGATAGTATTTCAATTAAACTATTCAAAGCAATAAAATCTAAAGGTTATTGCAGAGAATTGCTGAAAGGTCTCATTATACTCTATTACTAGAAATAAAACTGGCAGAAAAACTGAGGGATGATAAATGCAAAGTAATGCTATGAAAATAATTAAACCGAAGTAATGATAAACATCAAAATACCGAAAATAAATAGCTCTTAATTAGCTATTATCATTCAACAAAGATGCCCTGGATTTTTTACAAATGCTGTTCAAAAACATCAAATCAGTGGAAGCAGGAAGAATGGTAAATAGCACTAGAAAAAGCCCTGACACTAAACTACAAAACAACAGAAGATCCATTCCATTACTGGACTGCTTCTTGACTACCAAGATGAGCTACTGTATGCCATCCTGGCCATCCCATCCCAACAGAAAAATGAAAGAGGCAAGCTAAGGAAGAGAGAGAAACACAGTCAGAAGTATGTAATGGAAAACCAGAGCTACCTCTGCTTCTGTACAATAAAAGTTGGGGGCTAGAAAAGAAACAAATCCAGAGCAATGTAAGAGTGAGGATGGGTGTGAAACTATCCTCTGCTTTTAATCATGCATGAAGATGAGGACACTTACTAACTCATATGAAACTGCTCTAAAACAAACAAGAGGAAGTGGAATTTGGGGTTTTATTTTTGTTTTTACACTCAGTGCATAATTGAACTGTCAAACACTGCAATCTTAAGTTTTTCTGAGGCCAAAAGCTTAACTAAGGTTCAAAAAAAGCCTTTGACAACTCAGGGAAGAGAAGTAAAAGTTACCACAGGGTATAAGGCAAGATGGTCTTGGATGCAGCCTTGAAAAGACTGAATCTTTGCTGGAAGCTGAAAGAACACAACTGAGGTAAGATTACTCTGCATTTTTGCTTTTTCTTTCATGCTTTCCTAAGTGATCATAACTCAGCATCCTCAGAATTGACTACACTAACTTTTGCTACATTAAAAAATAATATATATATATGGTTTACTAATAACACCAAAACCTGCTTTCTCCCTTTAAAAAGGAAAACTATTTTAAAAATAAATAAAGAAAATAAAAACAAACCCCAACACACTGTAGGATCTGCAGTATGGTTTTCAATGTGAATCACAGCATGAAAATATCTTTTTTTTATTTAAGTGTATCTTCACAAATGGATTCAACCTTAAAAATCCAATTGTCATTTTGCTGGTACATGTGAAAGAGAGAAAAGTAACCTGCAAGTTAAAGTAACCTGATTAAGCCAATAACTAATTCGTTGAAAGAGCCTAAATAAGTACCGCTTATCTCCTTGCTTTCAGTCTTATTTTTTAACCAGACATTATCCTTTTCTTCCCTCATATTGATGTCTGGGAGGAAAAAAAATAGTTACTAATATATGTGATGGGAACATGTAACAACATCTTGCACATTTTTTTCATCATGATTACAAAGTAATTCTTTGAATGGAAACCAATTATTTTAAATACACTTTCTGTGCCTACTTTTATACAGAACCACATGGAATTTTATTTTCAAACCCTAAAGCTGCAGCCTCTTCACTGGGTCAACCAACCAACCTTTATTGTTGAGTTGACTGACCAAATTTGTACTCACAAGCAGAGCTCTTAAATGAAATGCCACATGTGCAGGAGGTCTGGTGGTCTCACTAAGGTGAACAGTCTAATGTGCAATACCACAGCAAACTTCTTGCTACATATTACAGACCAGCAATGAAAAAAACAGAGGCAATACTGTGGGATTCAAATTTTTCTGCATGAATTTTATCACCTGCACCAAAATAATAATCCATTTTATAGCTTTACAGCAGAAAGAACCAGTACTCGATACTGTATATCAATAACTAAATAAAAAAATTCAGTCAGTTGAAAAATAATGGAATTTAATTTTCACTTGAAAAATTTGAACATTTTTAGTGTAGATCTCCACCCCCAAATGTTCAATTTGAGGGAAAGATTTAGAATTATTTTCATCAAGCTTAAAATAAGTGATTTAAACAACACAAGTGCTGCTCAAAATCAGCCAGTATCATTATTAGGAAAAACTTCAGCATCTATGAAAAGTCAAGAACCACAGTCCACAAGTTGTGATGACTCTCTTGAGTACACTGATGTTTGAATGTATTCATAATAATTTGATTTGTTAAGCAATGTTTAGGAAAAAAAGCTGTGAAGAGGTAAAGTGCTATGACATTTTATGCCTTGACAGAATCACTGAATTTTATTTCCTTGATTATCAAAACTTGTGTGTGAAATTGCCAGAGATGTTGCACACTGGGAGAAACAGAACCCAGAACAACTAAAACAGCTGCTAAAATTTTTCCTTAGCACAGTTTTAAAATAATTACTGTACTAATTATTTCTTACTGCAAGTATTTTTGCAGAATGTGCAAGTGTAAATTATTCACTTTGACAGGCATAAAAGATGTATTTTAGAGATGCAGCTGTGCTGCTGCTCAGTGTCATATTTAGAGAAATATTTTGCCTGTTGAAGTTCTTTGAAAGATGAAAAAAAGACTGGCATCCCCTCACCCACACTATAGCTTATTTAGAAACAAACATAAGATTACAAAACCATGGAGTATGAAATGGTATGTAAATAGAGATTTCACATTATACTCTAGCACAAAAGAAATTCAGATGGCTAATAAAAAATGTGCAAAACAAATCTCATATAGCTCAAACTGACAGAATTGTTACTGTGTGCTGTATGTACACAGATTATCTGTAACTCTGCTCTCTACCATATATGAGTTCCTATACATACTGTAAATGTATGTTCAAAGTAAAATAATTTCTTTTGCAATATTAGACGGAGAAAGACCTTCAAGCGACTAAACCCTACTTTAAGATGTTTTAATTGTTCCCACTGAAACAAACTGGTCTCAAAGTTGTTTTCAATTTCCCATAGATCTCAATTTTTTCATAAATAGTTCTGGTATAAATAACTTCCAGTGTGAAATTAGTAAATTTTTATTTCACTGAAAGGCTCTTCTTCCTTAGTAATATTTCATCTTTAATTAGCTGGATGAGTGAGAACACATAATATTCTTAAATGATTGGTAAGAAAATTATTTTAATCAATAGTATGGAGCAAGGTGAGATAAAGGATTGAAGTTAAACAGTCAGTAAGGTATTTAGGCACCTACAAGAAGTCTGGAAGACACTGCAGCCTGAATTAAAAACAGCATTAAACCCTGCATTCACCTGCTGCCTCACCACAGTGATTTCTAATAACAGAATCTGATCTGATCTGATAAACACCCTCAGAAAACTGTACAGGCAGATGATCACCAGTGATCATCCATCAACTGGACTGCATAACATGACCATGTGTTTATTCCCAGCCCTTGAACAGCGCCAATATGCCTCATTTTAAAGCAGATACAAGTGGCCAGAATAATGTATGCAAATATGTTGCACAGCAGCTTTTAAAGTAGTAATTGGTTCCATTTCTGATCATCTGACCACACAGTTGTAAACAATCTTTTTAAAGTGGTCATGTCACCGCAGCTGCAATCTGCCCTCTACATAATAGCTCCCTATTACAGAGCACTCATACGTAAAATGAATGATCAGTATCTGCTTCCCTCATTCTCCCAAGGGATGCTAACCATGTCAAATAAAAATGCTTTGCTTAAAGGGATAAAAATGTGAATCAGAAAATGATTCTGCATGAGTTAGAAAGCACAGAACTCCTTAAGACAGTACAGCTTCTTATTACATGGAAATTAAGAGCTTGTTCAGAAAATATATTTGTATACTTGGATGTACATCAAAATCATCTAATTCTATCTAACACAACTGATGTAGAGTTTCACTGATCATTAACAGTGAAAAAATTTAACTGCATTTAATAGCTAAGAACCTTTAAAAACCAGCAGATTTTAAAGCTTGAAAAGCTTCTAGGCTCTCTTCCCCTCCCCCTATTCCCCAATCTCCCCTTCTAGTTTGTTGAACCTGCATCCCATTTTGAAGCACTGAGATCTAACATCAGCCTTAGGTTCCTCACCTAGACCTAGGTCCCTGGCAGTTTAGGATCAGAAGTACCTGGCTGTCAGATACATACGGGTTTTATCAAATCTGTGTCGGCCACAAAGGCAAATCTGCAAAACACATCCTCCTCCTAGGCATCCCTACTGTTTGTACTTTCCACATAGCTAATACTGGATAATTTCCATTTTGTTAGCATCAGTTCCAAATGTGATCGTTAATGCAAAACCTTGACTTGGGGAGTACATTCTGGTTTTTGTTTTTACTGTGTTGACAGAAAAACACTGGAGCAGGCAGTTGTGTTTCAAAACTCTAAGATTAATCCTATTTACTTAATCATGGGTCTTTTGATCTGTCATATTTCAATTATATTCAAATTTTCATACTGAGTAAACATCAAATAAAAACGGAGCACAATTTCTAGCTAGTAATTGGATATGACACCCCACAAAGCCTTAATTTTGCAAAAAACCCACCAAAGAACTAGTGAAGACAGTTAAAAAATCAACCAGTTAACAACGTCCCGCTGACAGCACCCACACAGACCTCAAGCCATTTGCAAAATGGAAGCCACAGACACAAACAAAGCAGCTTGGCTTTGGAAGTGTGTCAGCTACCAAGGGCTGCAGACACTGGGGTTCAGTCATGCACCGAAAAGCCTGCTGGAGGGAGCCCAGCGCACCACCTGAGACCAAGCTGCAGCTTTGAAATGTGTTAACTTTTGGGACAGACAATGCCAAAAGGGGTTTCTAACCCTGGCTCGGAGGTAAAATTTTCACTAGCAAAAATATGGATACTTATTATTGGGTTGATGGTTGAAGGTAAAAATGAAGTAATCACATTTAAATCAAAAGTAGTTGTTCATGAAAACTTTGCTTCACTTAGTAAATGTTCAATTTTTTTTTTCTCAGTCCTGTTCTACATTTATCTACTTTTCTATTATGATTTCTGAGCATTTATCTTAAAATTCAGTCCCATTAAAACTTCTGGATAAGGTATAAAAACATTATTCCGTTTCACTGACATGATGAGTATAATTTCTGAGGGCAATATTTCATGAAATCTTCACAAAATTCATAAGCAATGTGAAAACTCATTTGAATAGTTTATTACACACTTGATTTGGTATAAATAAAACTGTTATATTCTACTGTTGTATCCCTGTCATGCAATCCCAATATTCATTGCTGCAATAAATTAGGTCTTATAAACAACAAAACATCATAAAACAAATTCAAGAGATGCTGCAAATAGGGAACAAAAAGGAGATCATCTAGTGCAATTTTCTTGAGGGCAAAACCCTTGAAACATGTTGCAATGAGTCAGTTAATAACTGCTTTGTAAATCTGAAATGAAGCAGAGGACTAACAACTAACTACTAACAAACAAGTCATAAAGTACAATTGTTACTTGTTCGGAGTGATTATGATTCCCTGGAGGGAAGAGGGGCACAAAAAAACTGATTAATGTCCAAGGATCACCTCTGCCAAGCTCAGGAGTGAGCTTCATCATAATGAAGAGGAAGTTAGGCAAAAATGACAGGAAGCTTATATGGATGAACAAGGAGCTCCTGGACAAACTCAAAAAGGAAGCCAACAGAGGGTAGATGCAAGTACAGGTAGCCTGGGAGGAATACAGAAATTGCCCAAGCAGCCAGGGATCAGGTTAGGAAAGCTAAAGCCCTGACAGAATTAAAATTGGCCAGGGATGTCAAGGGCAACAGGAAAAGTACATCGGTGATAAAGGGAAGACTGGGAAAAATGGGGGCCCTCTCCAGAGCAGAACGGGAGACCTGGCTACCCAGGACATGGAGAAGGCTGAAGTAATCAACGACTTCTTCCTTCATGGACAGGTGCTCCAGCCACACCACCCAGGTCGCAGGAGGCACAGGTGGGTACTGGGGGAATGAAGAATTGCCCACTACAGGAGAGGATCAGATTCGAGAACATCTAAGGAACCTGAAGGTGCACAAGTCCGTGGGACCTGACGACATACATCTGCTCATTCTGAGGAAACTGGCTAAGCCACTACCCATTGTATTTGAGAAGTCATGTCAGTCCGCTGAAGCTCCCACTGACTGGAAAAGGTGAAAAGTAACCCCCACTTTCAAAAAGAGAAATAAGGAAGACACAGGAAACCACAGCTCTTTCAGCCTCACCTCAGGTCAGAAAGATCACGGAACAAAGCCTCCTGGAAGCTTTGCAAAGACACATGTAAAAGGAGGAGGTGAATGGTGACAGCTAACTCGGCTTCACTAAGGGCAAATCATGCCTGAAAATTCAGTGGCCTTCTATGATGGGGTCTATTACTGCCACTGTCAACCATGTTCAAAATCTCCTAATAGAGAACCTGGCTTTATATTTCCTCCAGTGTAGCTATTATACTTGTGCTGGAAAATGCATATCATTCTTACAAATAAATAATGTGTCACACAAAATATATGCTTGCACAGATGCTGAATATTTACAAAAAATTTTAATACTACTCCCAAAACACACTGGTCCCTCTCCCTTATTCACCCAGGCTGAACAGAATACATGATGGATGTTAAAAATCCAGGTGCCATCATCATTGCACCATGCTAGAATGCAGGAGCTCTCTTCCAGAATGAAAAGGACATAAGAAGATAACTTTAAACAGGAAACTCTTACAGAAACAAGCTGAAGTTTAGGAAAGTCATGAACAACTGGAAATATGGTTACCCAAAGGACAAAGACTGGCAAATTTTATAATTGGCCCTGTTATCATTTTAAGTTGCAACACTCCGACTTTTCAGGAACCTGTTACTTAATGATAAATTTTGTTCCAGTGTAATGGCTTGGCAGATCTTCGCCATTAGCTTGCAGCCAAAATGTCATTTTCCATGATATGCTGCCAGCATTACAATATTGACCTAATTTTTCCCAATTATTATATGTTCATCATAAAGTCAGAAATCATGAAAAAGAAAATGCGCTCTCGTCTCACAGTTATTTCAAAGAATTTTAAATGATATTTTATCACGAGTGTTCCTAAACTGGAAATGTCATAAGGAGATGAGAAGGAAGAATCAGAACGACAGATTTAAGATTTAACTGGTTTAAAATGTGGCACATTTCTGGGCACTCACTTGATGCCAATTAACTTTTTTATTTAAAAGAAATACCCAGATGTTTATTTTTAACAATCTTAAGTTACTTAGTTTGTGTTCTTAAAAAAAAAAAGTTTATTTGCTCTTAAAAATTTGAACATTTAAATAGTCTACTTCACTATTTTGCTTGTAACATATTCCCCTTTTCCCCCAACCAAGAATCCCACACCAAAAAAGCACTGAAATTCTGCCCTGAAATTATTCATATGCCTCACCTGGGTATCTCTTATCTTGGCTTCATATTACTCATAACAAAAAGGCACTTGTTGAATCCTTCCATTATTATCAAGAGACCTGAACAGTTACCACACTAATCTTTTAAATCAAAAATAGAAACAAGCTCTCATCATATTCTTTTAAAGGGATATAAGTTCTGAACATTCTTAGAGCATTAAGAACTCCCAGGACAGACCTCAGAAAACAACTCATGTAATTCTAGTACTACTTTACTTAATATTTAGTATGCATATGCTTCAATTCTAAGACAAATTTAGGTATGAAAATAGCATGGAATAAATGTATAAATGTGGAAAAAACAAATTTCAGAGAATTTGAGGAAAATCAATAGACATGAAAGTAAGTATTTCAGAAAGTGATATATTTAGTAAAAATCAAATTGAAAAAGTTCACAGCTTTAGAGTATGTTTCTGCACTCTCCTAGCTGATGGAAGATTACTAAACTGTGGTCTGAGTTATAAGCTGAACAGAAATTTCTTAGGAATGTTTTGCTCATGCTGTTTCCTCCACAAGAAATTCATTAACTTCATTAGCAGGATATTTAGATAAATTGTTATATGTATTAAAATGTCTTCACAGATTTAAATATTCAAAAATCTTGAAAGTGTACTCTCATATAAACGACTAATGTCTGCAATCAAAAGACAAAAGTAATCTACCAGTTCTGCCAGAAACCAAGAAAGGAAAGCAAAAAACATTGACAAATGGAAATAATATAATACCTAGAAAATACATCAGGGTATCACCTGTGACACTTAATGGCCTGTTTGGCATCTCCCTGAGACAAAAGAATGAAAGATGAAAGTTCAACAGAACGGGTTGAAGGGGTTTTTCATTAGTCTAAAGAAGGAACAAACTCAATGCAACAAAACCATAATCTGTCACAGAAGAATGTTACAAGTGACTTACAGGAACCAGGAATTTTTTTATTTCTTCCAAGGCATGACTCATACGAGAATACGCCTCCCCAGGTGGAGCAAACACTTCAATTAATACGTGGAGCTCATCACTCAAGTGCGCGTATTTGGCTTCTCCACTTTTCCTTAGTTCTTCCTCCTATGAAGAAAGGGTGGATTTGTTTTTTAGAACTGAAAATCTACTAATTTTGCAGTGATTTAGCACCCACAGATAACATGACAGAAGGACAAACTATAAGCAGACTTTTAAATCCTTTGAGAAATAAAAGTCTGGTTCAAGCCACCTAAAGATTTAAAAATCAATTTTGAGTGTTTGATTAATAAACCCAGCATAATTATCATCTAAAACAGATTTTAATCAGCACAGTGAAAAAATGCTAAATGCTCCAGAAGGAAGTACTGACATAATAAATCCATAATGGAAAAGCTGCATTCATCTGTCTGAATCTTAGCTCTTAAAAAAACCCCATAAAATAAAGATGCATTTAAGCATTTTGGAACACTATTGTTTAGTAAAGTCTTTAGGTTCTTCGACGAGTATCTGCAGCCTGTACATTTTAGTGTCACCAAAGAAAAATATGCCCTAGGACTTTTATCTGAGACACAGAATCACAGGATGGTTTGGGTGTGAAGGGACCTAGACTATCCAGCTCCAGTGCCACTGTCATGAACAGAGACATCTTCCACTAGCTCAGGTTGCTCAGGGCCCCATCCAGCCTGGCCTTAAACAGTCCCAGGGATGGGGCATCCACAACTTCTCTGGTAAAACCGCTCCAGTGTCTCACTACATCCATAGCAAAGAACCTTTTCCTAATGTTTAACCTAAAACCTACTCTCATTCAGTTTAAAGCCACTACTCCTTGTCCCCTCACTATGTGCCTTTTGACAAAGTCCCTCTTTGGTTTTCTTGCCCTCTTTTTGTACTTGGAAGGTGCCATAAATTTACCCTGAGCCTTCTCTCTTCCAGGCTGAGCAACCCAAATTCTCTTCATAGCAGAAGGGCTCCAGCACTGATCATCTCCATGGCCCTCCTCTGGACTTGCTCTGACAGACCCATGCACTTGTCATGCTGAGGGCCCCTGAGCTGCTCTCCAAACTCAGTGATGTCTGAGTTTCAGTCCGAGTCCCAATACAGGGTACCTATGCAATGCAGTGTACACCAGCTCAGATGGTGAATCACCTCACCGAGATACAGCTCAACCACCTTTGGGTCCAAATTTCCTAGCTATACAGTAAGCCTAATAATCCTACTTCACGTTAGAGTAATGTTCTGAAATGTCAATCTGCTTCCTTACACAAAGCTTTGAGATAACAAATGTAAATTGCACAATACATTCATAGTAGTTACTGCCCCATAAAAATCAAAGGCATAAAATAGTGATCATGTTAATGGCACTGGCTATGACAATGTAATGAAAAATCTATGCCATTACTACACAAGATAGCCATAAGTAATGCTAAAGAAATGATGAGTTGAACTCTCAGTCTTCAAAAATATTCTGATAAATGTAATTTAGAAGAATATATGTATATACAGAAAACATTATCACAGAAAAAGAAGCAAACTAATTGACTTGAAAATGGTAAAGAGGTTATAGCTTTTTAGTATATACTAAACAGTTTATGAACATTTAGCTAAGATATAAAAATTGTAAAAACAGATTACAATTCTTACTGATTTAGCTTATTTAATTTTGCATTAACTTCACTTATTTTAGCCTTGACCAATTTACACCAATGTTTGCTACCAAAAACATTTGCACAATGCTATGCTCCTAACAGTAAGTATGCAGTTCTTTTTATCTATGTTAGAAGATCCAGCCCCAGAGAATACACAAAGGCTACATCCTTTATCTCCAGAACCCAAGATCTGGCTCCATGCTAAGTCAACATTTCACAGATTATAATAAAATCATAACTCAATAAATGTGAACTATTATTTAATTTGAAAATTGACATACTTGTTTTCAACCGAAACTAAAAAATTAACAGAAGACATAATTGTCACAGGATTTTTATTTTTAAATTCTCTTTGGCATTTTAGCTTATCACTGAAATCTCATTGAAATCATAAGAACCATAGCATAATATAAAAGCCCATCGTGAGATGTTACAGAACCTTTCAGTTTTCTGGAAAAAAAAAATCACACATTTGATTACTGCTTCTGGAAAAATGTGGTATGGAGTATTTCAGTGGAATTAAGTCTTAATAACTATAAAGTTACATCCTAGTGATTGCTGGAAGTTTCTTTCCTGTTGCTTTTTTAAGATTCGGAGGGGAAAAAAAAAAAACGCCAGAAAGCCCCAAAAGTTATCTCTCAGGAGAAGACTACCAAAACACTCAGAAATTGGACCTTTGTGTTCAGATGTAGAAAAATACAAAAGAGTAATATTTGGCTCATTATTTTGAGGAGGATTTTGTACAGCTAAGACATCAGTAACATGATTTTATAATGCATACCTGTCATACAGAAAGTTAGGAATATGCTTCTTCGGTGGTAACAATGGTAATTATGTTTCTCTTTTATTTCCTGAACAAACTCAGGATTTCTTAAAACACATCATTTTATAACCTGCCTCTTTGATGCAGCACATGCTCTCTGTCACTACTTGGCACTTATTTCTACAGCTGTTAGAAACTGCAGGATGAGGCTGCGAGATCCTATACATTTCTTTCTGAGAATACATAAGGAGGTTTCTTCTTGTGGAACACATGGGGTTAAAGACTGAATTTTCACACAGTATCTCTTCCCATAATAGGGTAAAATGTCACAATAATGCTCCTTTTATTGCATATGTGTGTGTGGATACAGAGAAACTTAAGGAAAACAATGGATGAGTAAGAACTCACAGATCATGTGAGCACTGTACCAAGCTCTGCTTCCCAAAGCCAGTGAATATGAGTGAGTATTTGGGGACTGAATGTAGCCTTTCATTTAATCGTGTGTCAGGTATCAGGCATCTACCAAGCAAACAACAGACGTGACTCACACTGTTGGGGAGACACTCGTTGGTACAGCAGGTGATAACTACTGGCAGCTAATACAGCTTCCCAAGGGCAGTACAGATGAACACACTCTCCCAGGAGCACATGAAGATGGACAACACCTGTGCAAATCTTCATTAGCAAGCAACACATCCCAACTGCACAGCAAAATGGTCAGTGCTGTGGACCCAATATCCATACTACTTCTATTTAGGATGACAGTACTGCCCCTGGTGTAGCACAGCAGTGGGTTTTGCCTCCTGCTAGTCATAGTCTGGTTGCAATAACTGAGTTTCCTTTAGAAGCCAGAGAGCCTTTCTGGAGCACAACTTTGATACAGTTTTTTAGGAGGAGTCCAGTTAAAACCCTGTGAGTTCTGCTCACTTTAAATAATGGGAATTGGGAATGATCAGGAGGCTCTCTTCTTAACTGTGCTTCTGAGTCAAACGAAAACACTAACGAATAAACACCTCATGTAGCACTGGTAAGGACTGAAATGGATTATGAGACTTTCCAGCACCTGGTACATTAAGGCAGAATAGGTGAGATCATCATAAATCTGTTTGGTATGGTGTTTTTTACAAGGCTATCTGGGTGTGAATGGCCTTGCAAGGCCCTAGTGGCCTCTAATGCACCGGTGCAATCACCCGTGGACTTTGGCTGTTTCTCATATAACTCTGCCTTAATCACCTCTGAGGTTCAGCTATTCCCCATGGCGCGGGCTGTAACTTTCGGTAGATTCTCATGGCTTTTTACGTTCTACGATTCCTTACATCATGTCCAGCAGTTTTTAAGACCCTGTTGAGCTTGCACAGCCTTGGCCAGTGGCCACCCAGCAGCCAAGTTGTTCTCTCACACCCAAGCACAGAAATAACTGCTTAAGCTTACTCATGTATACATGAAATGAATCACAGTGGAAGGTGATGTGCATCGAAAGCCTGATGGATTCTCTGAATCAAAATGAAGTTAAGTCTCAGGCACTGGATCCTAGGGTAGAAAAACAACAAACCTGGGACCTGATCAGTTCTGCTTTATAAAAGGAACGGAACAGATTCCCAGGGCTTCTGGGTCAGTGATGGCAATCTCTTATTATGGACTCTGAGGTTCATAGTATGGTTCTTATTTAGTTCATGGTGACAATGTTTTACTTCAGTGTGGGTTGAGCACAGCAGAGGAAACACACATCACTCTCCAGAGGCAACTGCCCCTCATCCTGATCCTCTTCCACTCTGCTCTGCATGTCAATTCCCTTCATCTCTCAAGAGGGACAGAAGCCAGTTCCCCTCATCCTATGTGCTTCAGGTTCCTTCATTCCTTCATTTGCTGCCTTAGAGTGTCTGTTACACAGCGCTGAAGTCCATCCACCCTCATTGTGATGCATGGCTCTATAACCCACTCCCTCATAAGGATAACAGGTGTTTTGAAACACCTACTGTGTTTTATAAATTCCAGTTGACCAAAGCAGGGAAAATGACTTAAAAAACTCTACAGCAGAAATATTAGGAGTACTGACCGCTGTAAAAATGAAGCATGGGAGTGATAGGAACGTAAAGGCCAAGAAAAAGGATTAATTATCTCTGGATGTGAAAGGAGTCTTAACATTTTAAAAGGATGTGTGTTAACAGAGAACTGCTTTCTGTCTGTAAGCCTGGCCAAAGTGCTTGAATAAAAATACCGGAATAAAGTTGAAAGAAATGGAGTTTGCACAGAAAACCAAGTTATCAGTCCAGATTGGTGAATAAAAAGTGTCCTCCTAACACTGAAATAACAGGGTATCAAAGAATAATAGAAAATAAACTTGCAGTAGGAACTGTGTAGATTTCAGAGATAAATTTCATCAATACAATACAAAGAACTTCCCATAATGAAACAAACACAGCTACGAAAAGAAACAATGGGTGCTTGAGGAACAATATGAGAATTGCAATGGATTTCATATCTTGTAAGAATTTACAAAGAAAAGCATAGTGCAGAGACTAGACAAAGATGATAATAACAGGGCTGCTGCTACACAGGCATTATTCATAAGATCAATGGGGAATGCTACAGAAGAAAAATAATGAGCATGCAGTTTGACAAATGCAAACCTATTAATTTTTAATCTGGACATAAATGAAAAATATCAAAATGTTGTCTGTCACACCGACTGTAGTAAAAGTAACAGTGAATTAATTTCTTGGTGATACTGGGTTTGGAGTTAAAAAACTTTCAGGTCCAAGGTCCCATCAGTGGAGAAACAACAACCAAAAAAAAAAAGAGTAACAATTCGATAATGGATAAGGCACTGGAAAGGGATTCAGAAGAGTACAGAATGAAGCTAAAAGACCTTAGCTGTTCCTTGACTCTTGTTTTTAAACCAGTTATTCTCACTCCAGGAAGAAGAATAAAGAAGGTGGAGGTGGTGAATGCGTGAGGAGAGCTCACAAAGTACTGCAAAGAGAGTGGGTGTACAACATCTGCAGTCAGCCACAGAGACCCCATTATGAAACGTAGGCATTAGAAAGAACACTGCCTACATCAGAGGAAATTACTGGAGATACAGGTGAAAACAATTATTTTTCTATACTTGATTCATTATTAAAATTTTCATTGTTCCTTTGGTAAAATGGAGCAGAGAATTGTGTACACTCAGTACTGTCTTGGGCAAACAGGTCCTTCAGTGCTTTATTTCCTGATGATTTTCATAATGAAATACAATAAAAACTTAATGGCTAAGAGGTACTAAACCATACCTAGATCATCTTTTTGTTTAGAGCGGTGAAAAGGAAAAAAAAGACTAATCAGCAGAAGAATGTGATGATGAGACAACCACTATTGAAAGACCACTAACACCTGACATAAAGGTTAAATGAAAAAAACATAGAAATTCTTTGGGGGGGGGGGGTGGGGGGAGGAAGTTTAGGAAAGCTCAACACACTAAAGTGTTATTTGCCAAAACTGAGGCAAACAGACGGTGACCACTGTGACCAACAACTAGTGATCTATGCTTAAATTCCCTGCCAGAAAACTAAGAGCAGCAATGGAGTTCACAGACCTATGAATGTTTCTACACTTGTACAAACCTAACCAGAAGCTAAAAACAGCACAGATAAGAAGCAGCTGGGCATTAGACAATTGCTCCTAGAATTAACCAAGCCAAAGATGTTCATTGAATACAATCAATGAATTCCAAGTTTGCAAAGCTTATGTAGGAAATCAAAGACCCTCAAGAAATGCATGATTACCATACCTAAAAATGCTTCCTAGGATTATGGTCATCTTAAAACTTACGATCACAACTCGGGATCACTTCAATTCAGATGCCTTCAGATTCAGGAAGAAGACTTTGCCTTAATTAATGAGGGTAAAAAATGTCATGCTTTTATTTATGAGGGCTAATTAGCAATTTGTTGCAACCAAGTTACAGTGTAGGTTGCCTGAGCTCCAAATAAGATGTTACACTTTTACTATGGGCAAAAACATAAAAGAAGTATTTTTCTTTTTTTTTCCCTTAATCAAAGATTTATTAGAAGTCTAGTTCCATACTAATGATTGCAGCTCAAATTCCATGCAGACAAAAATGACACATAAACTTTCTAGTTTCTGACTCTGCCTTGTGTTATGCTCACCTTCCACTGCCCCGGGGATCCTAAGGTTAATGGCTTCAGTTGGGAGAGGACAACACTGATGAGAGCTGCAGTACCCTGAGTTCTTTGGTGCAAGACATTGCATTGGGTTTGCATGGCCAGGTTTTGGTAGTGGGGAGGGTACAGGGCTGGATTCTGTGAGAAGCTGCCAGAAAGTTCCTCAGTGTCTCGCAGAGCCAATCCCAGATGGCTCCAAGACGGATGTGCCGCTGGCCAAGGTTGGGTCAGTCAGAAATGGTGCTAACACCTCTGTGGTAACATATTTAAGGAGAAGAAGGAAAAAGTTATTGCTCAGATCTAATTGCAGCCAGAGAAGAGCAGAGTGAGAACATATGAGAGGAACAGCTCTGCAGACACCAAGGTCAGTGCAGAAGGAGGGGCAGGAGGTGCTCCAGGTGTCAGAGCTGAGATTCCCCTGCAGCCCATGGTGCAGCCCATGGTGAGGCAGCTGTGCCCCTGCAGCCCATGGGGGACCAGGGGATGCAGAGATCCACCTGAGACCCATGCTGGAGCAGCTGGATGCCTGAGAGAAGGCTGTGACTCAATGGGAGGCCCATGCTGGAGCAGGCTGCCGGCAGGGACCTGTGGAGAGAGGAGCCCATGCTGGAGCAGGTTTCATGGCAGGACTTGTTTCTCTGTGGGGTACCCATGGTGGAGCAGCCTGTCCTTGAAAGACTGCATCCCCCAGAACAGTAACCCACATCGCAGCATTATGCAGTTGCCTGTGGGATTGATTAATGTTGGAAAAATCAATGGAGGACTGTCTCCTGTGGGAGGGACCCCACACTGGATCAGGGGAAGGACTCTTCTCCCTGAGCAGCGGCAGAAACAACCTGTGGTGAACTGAGGGGACTGTAACCCCCATTTCCTGTCTCCCTGAGCCCCGGTGGGAGAGGAGGTAGAGCTGGGAAGGAGGGAGAAGTGGGGAGAAAGGTAGTTTTAAGGTCTTACTTTGCTTCTCATTATCCTGCTCTGATTTTGTTAGTAACAATTAATATCTCTAATTCTAGCCTGTTTTGCCCTCACAGTATCTGATGAGATCTCTCTCTGTCCTTACCTCAACCCATGAATCCTTTGTTATATTTTCTCTCCCCTGTGCAATTGTGGAGGGGAGTGATAGAGAGGCTTTGGTTGGTGCCTGGCATCCAGACGAAGTCAACCCACTACAGACACATAATACCGATGGCAATAATTTCTTCCTCCTCTCTCCAGGAAGCACAAGGGGTTATTTTTAGGATGGTAAACATGCTATATACATTGTTATTTCTCCATCATTTACCAATTCAATTTCCCATCCAAATTCATTAAATAAGGTAAGTTTTACAACTGCTGCGTATGTTTCCTTTGCAATGTTGTGTCCCTTTAATGACTTGCAACTGACCTTGGTGACCAGTCCCCACTTACAATCCTGGAGCCTTCCTTATCATCCCATGCCTTTGTTTTCAATGCCTCCACTTCCATCACAACCCTGTACTCCCCTGTGCTGCAGTTTTATTCTAGGGCCATAGCGGCACACTCCACACAGAATGATGACTCATTATTGCTACCATTAATTACAGATATAGTACAAACCTAGGTAAAAGGTAAAGCAGCATAGGCAAGAATTACTCAGCCATTAGACAAGGGCTCCTAGAAGTCAGCAAGCTCAAAGGGAGCTGGGGGCAGACCCTGAGCAGTCCAGAGGATGGCTGGCAGGTCCCAGCCCTGTACTACAGTTTTAGCACAAAGCCTGCAACCTGCAACAGGTGATGGCAACACCATATTTACTGGAACACAGGGCTACCAGTGGCAGCGGAAAGACAACATGAGGAACTAAATTCCTTTGATGACCAGTTCTGAAAAGCACTCTTGGGATACAGAGATTTTTTTTTCAGCTACATCTGTCTAATTTTAAACCTAAATATATAGCTGGATGAGGCCTTCTGCTTTCAATGCACTTCTTAGTTCCACCAATGCTAGATTATACACGTGCCGATTGCAGGGTATAAACAATCGCTTGGGTTCTGCCACAGTGTAAACTGTGATGGCTACAGCTACAGCTGAAGATGAGTCTCTGCAGAAAAGGATCAAAACTAATGAGCACAGACTGTATTCCCAAACCTCAAAATCCCTTTAGGAAGGGCTCCTCACTATGATACAGGGCTTTGCTCAACTACACCCAGGCTACTGACAGCCAATGCCAAATCACCACATTCAAACAGATAAACACAGTTATTTAGTGATTTGAAAAAATGAAAAGTAGAGAGATATAATAAAGGCTGATGACTTTTTAAGAGCTTTAAGAGCTTACTGTGTCAAAAATAAGCAACAAGCCTTGGGCAGAAGAAAAACATCATTTGAGGAAAGCAGATATGACTTCATTTACACTGGTTGGAGGAAAATGTACTTTCTTTTCCTCTGCTGTCCTTTTTACTTTCCGGAAATCATTTTACTGGTTCTCTTACAGCAATCTAGCTCTATCTCATTATGTTTGGAGCCAACAGTTTTATAAATTTTAATCCCTTTTTTTTTTGAGAGAGAACATGAACAGTCACCTTAAAGTGATACAAATGTTATAGACACTAGAAAACTCTACTAATGTTTTCGGTAATTCAACAAGCTAGCTGATGACAAATTATCAGTCATCTTGCAAAGAAGGTTAACTGTATTTATGCTATGAATTCCGTAAACTGACAATAATTTATCAACAATTCTTATTATTCAGGAAATATTAATCTTTGTATCTGTTATGTATATAGTGTTCTCAAAAACTGTGTTTAATAAAAACCAGTAATGGTTATTTAAAATGTACAAACAGGAAAATTTAAATTAAGTATCTGTATCACCTTTTTGTTCCTTCTCTGTCATTAAGTTTCATTATGATTATACTAGTCCTACAAGAACACATTTTTTTTTTTTCTCCAAAGAATAAATATCACTTGTATCACAAGCTTTGCAAGGGATATTCTGTTTTTAAGAATAGGGACTTGTATGAAAAGAAATGTTTTGCAGTTCTCCAGGCTCTGAATGAATTGTTTTGCTACACACTGTTGAACTGAAATATAAATAAATTCCAGTTGTAGAGTAGTCAAGTACTTAAAAGACCTTGGTTTTGGTCACTTGAAGGAAATAGTAGAAAGAATATTTCTACCATGGAGAAAATTCTGGAGGGAAAAATCCATGTGTAAGCTATTTTATGCAAAAGAAGAACAAAAACAAAACCTTGTATTTTGAAACAATCCATCAGAAGAGGTCTAATGTGTGCACTTAGCTTTGACTATAAAAAAGCCTGAAACTTGTCTTCAGTAATTAATTTATTTATATTTAAACCCAATTTCATGATGAAGGCTCCAAGTACACACTTGAAAGTAAACACCTGCTTAACCACTCACTAGATGAAGGATACTTCCCCAATACAGGCCTAGAGAACAGATCCACTGGTGCATGTAGGTATTACTTCAAAGCCTAATTGCTACTGTAGGTGCCAACATAAAGAGACCTTCAAGCCTTTCCCAATCTAGCTGTGTAACCTACTCACTTAGCTTATAGCTGCAAAAGAACTCAAACACCCAGGATTTAGGCATGATTTGGATCCTAAACACCGAATTGTGGCCACCTAATTTCCTGTTCAGTTGCTTCCTATCCCTGAAATCTACAGATGCCAGAATTGTCCACAGTAACACTCCTCAGACTGAAGTGTCTGGGCAGCAGCACCACATGAGGGGGAAGGAGATATGATAATTCTTTCACGCTTAAGCTTCCCTGGGATTCACTAAGTAAGACAGGTGTTCCCAATACACTCCTATTGAATACACAAGAGGCGCTGCTGCCCTTTTCCTTAATGAGGTAGCAGTTGGAGAGCTCATCAAGTTACACATTATGGAAGTCAGGAAATAGGTGTTCATTTTAGAGAAGTTGCTAGATGAATCCCACAAGAACCATTTGGGAACGTGTTCCGTTAAACTATTCATAAGTGATCCAGAAAATGAGTTGAAGAGTAATAAAAATTCTCCAGTGATAAAAACCACCTCTTTCTGTGTGCACAGACTCCAGATAAAGTTATTTCAGGAGAAAGATCTTGAAGGCATTACATTCAGATCTACAGAAGGAATTTGCTCAGTGTTTGTTCAATATCAATTGTTCAATCAATGTCAATAAGAATTTGTTCAATATCAGTTAATAGGGTATTCTCTATTAGGCAAGTTTTAAGAAAGGAAGATAAATGAAACTGCAAAACCTCTACTAGACCATTTTGGTGTCCCAATCTAAAAAAATTTAGAAACAAAACAGATCAAGATGAAAAGAATGATTACGAATATGGAAATATTTTCATATGATATGCTAAATACCAAGGTCTTCGAAACCTTGATGTCCCTGTAGTTAAGGATGTCCTTAAACAATTAATTCTTGGAAAGCCCCTCAATTTTCACTAGTTTTTATGTTCTTACCCAAACTTTTCAATCTGCAACTTTCAGGAGTTGTAGACTGAGTGTATTCTTATGTTTTCCTGTCTCATTTGGAACTGTGAACTCATGAATGTGGGGCACGATGTGTTGCATACATAGAGAAAAACCCCCAATGTGGATCCATTATGTTTTTGTTCTGTGACAATTGCAATTGCTTGCTGATGTATCTTTTATCACCTATCACATAGATATGTATGCTTAAGGTGGTTATGTGACAAATACGGAACCCACTTCTGATGTTAAAGATCCTATTACTAATTAGCATTCAAATGAGCTGCAAGTAATATTACAGGTGCTTCATCTAGATAGCAAGGCAACACTTCAGCCACTCTGATTGCCCATTATAATCAGAGCTGAGAGAGTGCAGAGGAGAGCAATTTACAGCCACTTTCAGCTGCAAATTCAGGAATCCTGCCTGCTGCAAGGTGTGTGGAGAACTGTCGGCTGCCTTCACCTCCTCACCTCCTGCGGCGGCTACCTCCTCCGCTCCTTCCACACACCGGGACTTTCTGAAGAATAATGTTGTTATGCCTCTAACAAACCCTTTCAAATCCAACTGGGAAGCCCCTGCAAGTGGAAGGTTTAAAAGCTCAAACTGATGATCCCATTTAACTCCTCACTGCTTTTTCTAGCAAGTCTCCACCATTGTGCAGGAATCCATGTTTTTGCACCTTGAAACACAAGGGAACCTGTGATACAGGAAATGTACTTCCTTAACAGCGGATACAAGGGAAGTGACTTCTCCCTGACTGCCATATTGGCCCAGGCAGGGTAATGGAAATGGTTTGGATTCCAGCAGTTTAAAGACCTGTCTGATAAACTGTATTATAAAGTTCATTTTTCTGGCTGATTGTCAATAATTATTTCCTTAAGGTTGTCCCTTGATTAACCACAACATTGCAAACAAAAGCAGTAAATGTATTTGAGTATCCTACCACAAATTTAGAAGAGACCACTATTTTCTTGCATCCCCTTGATTCTCATGCAGTGATGTGGAAACCACATCAGTGGAGGGAAGCCACAATGGCAGAGACAAACTGAACTCTGGGGAGTGGAAGAGGGAAAGGAAGTTCATAAATAATTGGAAAACACTGTACTCTAATGGCATTTGCACAGATGAAAATGTTTCAGTATGAGCTGACTGAACTGACTTTAAAAACACATTATCTTCTAAAAAAGTACTTCAAATAAGATAAATTAAATAACTGCAAAGTCAACCAATGTGCCACTCTTCTTCACAAACATATCCTTTTCCTGAGGCAGAATTTTAATGTCTTGCAAATGATGCACTCCCTCTCCCATGTGAGTCACACATGATTTGCAGGTTTCACTTTTTCTTTTCTTGTAGAGTTAGGTTTTGCAAAAATGATAAAAAATACAAACACACTTTTCAATGGCAGAATTACTTGTTCCTCTACCATCTAGAAGATCTAATTATTCACATTATATTCATTTAGACAAATAAATATTAATGAGATTGCAAGTTCTTGGATGATTTCTCACAAAAATGCCAGAAATAGTTGACAGATGATGAATATGTTATAACAATATTACGTATATCATAAAATCATAGAATGAATCATAGAATGGTTTGGGTTGGAAGAGACCTTAAAGATCATCTCATTCCAACAACCCTGCCATGGGTAAGGATACCTTCCATTAGACCAGGTTGCTCAGAGCTCCATCCAAACTGGCTTTGAACACTTTCAGGGATGGGGCGTCCACAGTTTCTTGGGGCAACCTGTTCCAGTGCCACACAACCCTTGCAGTAAGGAATTTTTTCCTAATATTTAATCTAAACCTACTACCAGTTTGAATCCATTCTCCCTTACCCTGTCACTACATGCTCTTGTAAAAAGACCCTCTCCATCTTTCTTGCAGGCTCCCTTCAGGTACTGTAAGGCCACAATTACATCAACCCTAAGCTTCTTTTCCAGGCTGAACAATCCCAATTCTCTCAGCTCTTCTTCACAGGAGAGGCGCTTCATCCCTCCAAACAACTCAGTCGCCTTCCTCTGGACTTGGCCTTCCTGTGCTGGGGAACTACCATGATTTTATGTCTGACCGATTTACTAACTGCAAATAAAATAGTTTGCAAATAGATTCTCGGTCATCTCAGCTATGATGGGGATTTGCTCTGCAAAGATGAAGAACACATTTTCTAATCTTCTCATAAGGGAAATCTGTAAGGATATTAGTCCATTATAAGCCGTAAATGAATCTGAGTAAAAGACATGATTTTTTAATGACTAGTGATTATAGCTATTCTAACTGAAATTTACTAAAGGCTCATTTTCATGGAATGTTCAGAGTACTCAGACCATGTACAATTCAGGTAACAGCAGCTCCTTGGCAGTGCAGTCTGGACCTGACCTGAACTTTGTATCATGAGAGAGTACTTTAAGAAGCTATCACTTGTAGAGAAAAAGGAAGTCAAAATGACTTCTGTCAAGTTTGTTTATTTTGAGATAACTTGGCTGAAGTGATGATGGTAGCATTTGGCTGGGGTAACCATTGTGACCCAATGGAAACTTCAGTGTTCCTCACTGCAAATTTTCAGAATACCTTGTTTACCTAAGAACACAGACACATCCTCACTGGAAGGCAGACTGACTCCTTTGCAAAGTACACACAAATCCCAGAATCACAAAGAAAGTACCCTGAAGGATGGCACGGGCTTTCTTCTTGGAAGTCCAACGTTCGGAATTTCACACTGCTCTTTCTAGTACCCCAAAGAAAACACCAGGTATGCACTCACTTCAGAGGAGCTCACCCTGGGCTGAAGATGTCATTGGTACTAAACTGGCCATGCCAAGATGTCAGTGACTAAGTGCAGCCAGGGCATTCCCTCTAAAAGTTCACAGCACACTGCTCCGGGTCCTCTACCCAGAACTCCCCATCTCCCATGAGCACTTGCACAGCATCCAAACGAGAATGGACTAGCACCAAAACCCCAAACATACATACAATTGAAAGAGTAAAATAATTTTGAAACTCGTTTTAAAACAGATAATTGTACTCCAGAAAAGGTTAAGTACCTGCAGTCTTCAGAGTCAGCTAATTTTACTGCACTAAAAATTAATATTCATTTTGCACTTCAGTTTTATCATCCAGATCATCCTTGGCAATTTAAAGCACTCCTCCAACCCCCTTTATGCGCTCAGATTTATGCAAGAAGAAATAACCTTGTGCACAGGCTTTGAGTGTTGCAAAATTTTCATTACATAGTAGCCAGATCTCATATAATCACAAAATATGCAGATAAAATTAATCTATTATAAAAAATTTTGCCTAGTGTCACCATCAGCTTACCACAAAAATTTCCTTCTATTAAAAGCTTTTTCCCAGGAAACACTGTAACCTGCCTCTGGCTGAAAATGAAGCATTTTATTTATTTTCCAGTTTTTTACTGCTTTAGCACCTGTGGTCTCCCTTGTTGCTCATTTTCAATACCAGTACAAATGAACGTAAAATAAAACTGAAGAGTAACCCTGTTTATTGCAGACTTTCTCCATAGATTTGAGACAAAAGAGGATATTTTTATCATTGTATGAGCATCCTCAAATGCTATGACTGATATTAAATGCTGAAAAAAATACATTTGTTTTTTCTTCCCTCCTAAATTGGAAAAATAAGAAGTATTTCCTAAATAAGGAATACATGCACTACAGAAACTCAGCAAAGCTTCAGCTCCTAGCAGACTTAGCTCATTCTGCTACGTTTTCTATCTAAATGTTAAGGGTTTTGAGTCAAAGTGTGCAAAGACCAGATTACTCAAGTTCTTTAAAGATGTCATGATCTCCCTCCCCAGCCTGTGATCAACCCCAGGTCTTTGCCGATGTGCTGGATCTGAGACAAAGGTCCCAGTTTGAAAAGAGAGTTACAGGACAGATAAACAGTTATTTGTGTCCCTTGAGTGGGATTCATTTACCTTGACTTAGGCATCCAGAAGTTAGATATTTAAGCCTAAACAAATCACATGGAGCTCTCAGTGGAAACAAACAGGGTGACTCATCTGCAGCTGAGGCTGGTGTTCAAGATGGGAGTTTAGTTGAATAAAGCAGTCTATGGATCTAAGTATCTTTCTGGATCTGTCCAAATCATATTAATAAAGAAGAAATCAAAATACAATTGGTAACTATGAAAATGTGAAAAAAAACCCATGTAGCATCAGTTGGATTCTTTTATAAAAGTTATTAGGATGAAGGAAAAAAAATGGAAAGTACTAGAGCCATGTTAGACAAGTTTAAAGACTGCTGGCAGTGCTTTGGAAACTGACTGACGGATTACAGACATCATTTTAACTGCTCAGGAAAAGATAATATATCCAGAATGAATCTGAAACATTGTATATACCAATTTTCTCTTCCAAATACATATTTAAGCATTACTCATTTTCACTGGGCATGCTGAGTGAAAATTTCAGTATTTTACAACTGACCTAGATGTTGCACTGCTGGTGACATGGAGAGCAAAGAAAGGGGTGGAAACCTAAGCAATCAGGCAAATGCTGGGTGACATGTTACTATTACCAGCTTCATACCTATTTTTTCTGAAGCACAGTGTAATTCTTATTTCAATCAGAAAAAGTGATTGCAAAAGCAACACTGGCCAACAGATTCTGGTATGATTTAAGAGAGATGATATATCTAATTATGAGAAACTCCATTTGTCCTGTTTTCATTTTATGTAAGTTACTGAGGGGTTTGACAGTGATGGAGTTCCCCAGCAGAAAAGCCACATGGTGCTCAGGCTCCAGGGACTTGTGGGAATGCTGCTGCACCATAGCAGCTGATTAATTAACCCTTTCTCAGCTGTCATTTACCAATTATATCCTTTCACAATCAGTAAATCTGTCATGAAAGGACAGGTTCTGCTCCTCTGCAGTCTGAACAATGGCACTGTGGCCATCATGTTATACTACTGCGCTCCCCTAAGAAGCATGGAGGAGTCTAGAAAAAGCACTTGAGATGCCTCTCTGGTAAGCAGAGCATGACAAATTTCCATTAACTGTGCTCCCTGACCCCTGGCCGTGATGGGGATATTACCCCTTGGCTCACTTGCCTCCAGTCTTCCACTGTCCCTCTTTTGCTCCTTGCGCCCTGTCCCAGGAACTGCAATGCCTCCTCCTGCACCAGACTGCACATGTGTTTCCTTGGCACATCACTCCTTCAGTCACAGAGAGACCTCCACCTGCCATGGACTTATCCATAAAATGGCTAACAAGGAAGAAAAGATGCTTGCCTGCCTTTTTTTTTTCCCCCCTCTCCCTAGTATCTCTCTGAATCCCATTCTGTCAGAGGTTTTACTATGCTAGAAATGTTCAGTGGCAAAGAAATCCTCTTGTCAGCCATTCCTTGCTGATGCTGTTTTGGCAGACTGCATTCACCAGTGCCTGCCTCTGCTGGGGTCACCTGGCCCTGCTACCAGCACCCAGTGAGAGAGGCATGAAGGCAACTGAGCATCTGTCCCTGGGGCACAGGGTCCCCAAGAGTCCCCTGCCCACAAACCCTCTAATCCACTCACATGTGGGTTTTCAGTCTTTCTGCCACTGTCTCCTCAGACACAAAGGGAGGGTGACAAATGAGACGAACCACTCACTATGTTTACCATAGAGACAGGAGATCTGATTCTTCTGGGTCTGTGGAAATGCAGGTCAGCAACTGTAGCATCCTGCTGTGCAGGAAGAGAAATTAAATGCCCCTTTCAGGAGAATATTATGGAAAATGAATGTAATCTGCATATAATGTAGCAACGATCCTGGACTATCTAAAACCAACTTCAGACTGCTGGCAGGATTGAAGTCCAGAACCTGTTGGTTTTGTGCTTAATTATGTGCTCTTCTTTCATTCCAACACTGAGAATATATTTGATCAAGTATTGCTAGCATCTTCTATCACGCAGAATGGTACAGTCTCTGGACAATGAGTAGAAAGGAGAGGTTAACAACCTGAGGTCCGCCAAATTTCCTTTGCACAGAAAGCAGAAAAAGCTGTGTTTTCAGATTATGCAAGTATTGATAGGAATGCAGAAATACAGTGGCTTTACCTGTGAAGTTCAGAGTACTTTTCCCTAGATCAGAACATGTGACTGAAATATTTGTAACTTTAAGGAGGTCCACTGTGCTTTCTTCTTGCTTATCTTATTGAAGCTGTATTGATAATAACAGTAAGGAAATATTTAAGAAGAAGCTGTGATTATATCTATTTTCTGAAATTAATGTAAAGCCAGCAAATATTATTGCTATCATTATACAATATTTTGCATGCTGGGGCTGTGTTAGAAACAGAAAAAAAACCCCAAAACAACAGAAGAAGAAAATCTAGTACTACTAGTACAAAATTGCATTTGCCATTCAAAGTTACCTAAATCCCACCTTGCTGACTCCACCATAAAAGCCCCAAGGGCAACTCTCACACCCTTGGTCTCAGTTTCCTGTTCAGTATCCTTTCTCAGTACACTGGCTGCTGTGTTTGGGATCCCTCCCAGCCACCAGCCCCTGTCCTACCCAGCACACTTCTGTACTGCAAGCCTGACTCAAGTGCCTTGAACTTTCTACTTTCTGGCCAGAGGACAAAGGATCAGTGCATAAACAAAGCCCAAGATGAAATAAATCATCACATTTGCCAGCACATGAGGCCTGTGAATCCTGACTAGTTTTGTAATCAACCCATGCTGTACCTTCTGAGCCACCCACTGTTTCTCTCACTTTTTGAATGCACAGCATGCAGGTGTTTTAATTCAGACTTGGTCTGCACTGAAAAATCAAACCATTCTGGTTTCACATTCGAAAATCTGCATCCTCTAAGTTTGCAACACTTTTGGTCAACATGACTGACAAATGGTTTAAGCATACCAGTCTCTTTTAGCATCTCCAGTATAGCTCATTACAGTGCTCATCTAAATAGAGGGGATTATTTTCTTGCTCGTTTTCAGTAGACTGTTTTGTATTTTATTTCTCTTATTTCCATTCATTTTCTTCTACCCTGATGGGTAGAACATATCTGCAAACATAATCTTGGGGGAATCTTTTTATGTGTTTCCCAAGTGTGTTCATAAAGAAACAGGTGACTTGGAAACAGAATTCTTCTGTTCCCTGCTCACAGAATTTCAGCTTTCATTTTCAGAGGAAAAAAAGTTAGAGGTCTAGAAAGAAAGAGTACATAAAATGCAGTAACAAAGGTAGAAAACAGTAAGTTTCTCTTTTTTGGTACCTTGTTTACTTAGGTTTGTATAGGCAAACTGAAGGCCTTTAAGATCTTAACTGCTGATTTTCTGCTTCTAGTGGATTAGGAAAGGGATGTGACTGGGCTCTGTATAATGGATAATGGTGGTTTTAGAGCACAGCACCAGATTTTCTCACATATTTTTTGGCTTTTGAGGAGATAGCTGCAGCTACTTCTCTGTTGCCTGATAAGCTCTGGTTTCTGACAAATCGAAAACCATGAGACATTGATCAGGCACGGCCAGAAGGTTGAGCAGTATTGTTTTGCTGACTGCTATTTGATTTTGTGCAGGCTGCTTGGTGTCCACAGGAGCTGCCTGGCACAGCCTCTGGGGCAGCCTTGCAAGCGAGCTGGAGACCCAAGCGCTGACATCCATGTGCCACCAGCAGTTCTGGGAACCAAACTTGGAGGAACAGCTATGAGAGTTGTTCAGCAAAGCACAGTCTGTGCTGGAGACAGGTTACATCTGCCACTGCCTTTATCTTTCACCAGTGGCTACCAGATCTGGTGGTCATGCTGGACACCACCCATTTGGGCTACATGAAAAAACACGTCACTACCACATTGCCTTATGAGAGGTTAAAACCAGCAGGCATACAAGACTCCTGAATGGAAAAATGAAACAATACAGTGTGGTGTTTTTACCTGCAAGCCGGAAGATAATGTAGGACCCAGCACCCATCTGGCTGCACCTAGAGGTCTTTTTGCCTCCCAACAAAAGAAAAACAGAGGCAAGAGACATAGGAGTCCACGTGAAAGTCTTCACAGGAGGAAGCCATGAAAAAAGGTCTTATTTGGAGTAAGGATTTTTAAAGGAAAGTTTGAGTTTCTGAACAAGAAAACTGCCTGTTTATTTCCTATCATGTTCAGGTAAAGGGCATATGGCACGTATTTTCTGTGAACAAACTGGAGAAATACTACTTATTTCTTCCCCTAAAAGATGCAGAAAGGACATTATCCAACCACAGAGAACAAGTAAGAAGTTCTGGAAGCACTAGGAGAGTTCTTGTTGGCGCAAGGCTAGACATTGAAAGACAAATTTAAGAAACAGCAATAGAATATTGTAAGAATTACAGCCTGACTTCAAAATTATGACTTATGAAAGTCTAAAAGATTTTAAGAATTATTTTCGCTTTGAATATGCTTTCCTGCCCTTTGTAGTCCAGCACATTCCACGGAATATGATGCCACAGATCTTCATAAACCTGTAAGTATGTTGTACAGCTATACCCGTCCATTTGCCTTTGTGCTTTTCATCTGAAAAGTCATGTTTTAAGCTCATGTTTCATTAGTTTTGTCATTACTTGAAAATGAAAGGCAAGGAAGGACATGATGAGCTATGTTGAATGCCAAAGGTCTCAAAGAGCAAACTGGGTTGCACCAGCTGGTTTCTGAAGGCACCTGAAATAACTAGGAATAGACAGAAACTTCTTCTCACAGTGATCAGAAGGCACAACTCATCCTCCCAGCAGTCACCTTTTCACTTGGCTGAGGAGAACATGTTCAGATGGTGTGCTGTACCCTCAGCCTGGGATGAACTCACATACAGCAGCTGAAAGCCAGGTGCTGCATAGCTGCAACAAGCACAGCAAAACACTAATTCTGCCTGCTGAAAGGTGCGTGCATTACCTCAAGCTCAGCACAGAGCTGATGTCTTCCATTCAGAGTTCATTTCCACTAACTGAGCAGGAAAAAAAGGAAAAATAAACCCCAGAGCCACAATTAGTCTTGCTGTCTCATATTTTGTGTCTCTCATGGCACGATTAGAGCATCCCTTCTTTCAGAATGACTCAAAAGAAGTGGAAAAAGTCCTTTTCCTCCTTATTTTGCAAAGCTCCTCAAGTGTGTCTGTCTTCCAATTCATGGGTACATGACTCTTCTACAAAGCACAGCTGCAAGGCTGTCTGTCCAAGTCAAATCACATCCATACTTCCCAGAGGCAACTATTCTTTTCATTCAGGGGTTGATTCCTCCAAAGATAGTGCAACTTCTAAATTTCAACTGGATAAAAATATCAACTGTGAAACCCCACCTCTCACATAAATTCAGACACTTGAGTGTGCCCACCATCTGCTTGGCTTTAGGCAGAGTACCACAATCATTCCTACACTGAGAACAGAAAAATACAGAACACATTAGGTTATCTTAGTTTTCCTTTGGAGGCCTGTCCTGCCTTCTCAATTAATTATATAAATCCTGAATTAAAGGCACTCGATCCCCCTACTGTGACTGGATGACTACTTTTCAAAAAATCAACCATGATACGTCCTTAAAAGCACATGCTCTGAATATGGACTTACACTGTCACTACGAATTTAGAAGAGAGTGAGATTAAGGAGCGAAAGGAAAGTAGCTCCATCCAGGCAATTTACAATGGCTTCTCTGTGGTTGTGAAGTGAATATGAATTAGTAACAACATTTAAGATTGTGAATAATAAAAGAGTTGCATTCCAGGTTCTACCACAGCTTGAAATGCTCTTATTTTGAAAAAGCCACTTGTGCTAAGGTTTAATTAAATGAAAAAAGAAAAAAAAAGACTTGTAAACGAAAAAGATCTGAATACAGAGGCAACAGAGAGAAATCACAAAGGCCAGAAGCAAAATGTACTGTTATCCTCTGCATTATGCACCAACACAGGAGCCCCAGGGCTCAGGATCACAGTGCTTAATGTATTAATTTTTTCCTGGCCAGTCCCTGAAAGCATCTGCATACACTATTTCAGGACTAAAAGGACTTACACAATGCTCTGCTAGGCTTATACAGATAAGATGAGTACACTTTTCTTCTCAGCCAAATCCCTCTTTTCACAGAAATTGCATCTCTGAAAGCATATCTACAAAATTAACACAACAGTAAAACTGCATGTGGCCTCAGAAAATATAAATGTAAAAATCATACACAATATTTTACTAGATATATTGCATTAATAAATTTATAGTTTAAAAATACTGAAATTCCCACCATTATGCATTATTTAATATAATACTTCATATTTCATTCTGAATTTCTAACTATCTATTGCTGGGCTCTATGTAAATTATACTGCATTGAAAAAGAAACATTTTTATTTAGATTCTCTTGTAATGTTCCTGGCAGAAGTACTAAGTCATTTACTTACATCTTTGGAAAATGTTGTGTGTGTAAATGTTGGTATAATCTGGCTTCATGTTTCTAAGCCAAGTAATAAATGAAGTGAGCTGTTTGTTGCAGTATTTATAATGAATTTTGCTTGCTGCAGAATGAGACATATTGATCAAAAATCTTTCATTGAAAACAGCTACTGCAGCCAATGCAGCATGGATGAGCTTAGGATTCAAGATGGAATAGCTACAAAGACAAATTACTAGGATGCTCAGAAGTACCGGGAGTATCTTTCAGGAGAGACATTTAAAATAGCTTGTGCTTTTTGCCTAGTAGATTTAGAAGGGATATATGTTCTCTATAAAAAGAGAAGAGAAGAGAAGAGAAGAGAAGAGAAGAGAAGAGAAGAGAAGAGAAGAGAAGAGAAGAGAAGAGAAGAGAAGAGAAGAGAAGAGAAGAGAAGAGAAGAGAAGAGAAGAAAGAAAAGAAAAGAAAAGAAAAGAAAAGAAAAGAAAAGAAAAGAAAAGAGAAAAGAGAAAAGAAAAAGAGAAAAATTAAACTGAAGGACTAAATTTCTAACTACCAGAGATTATTTTTATCTGGAGAGAGCCTTCAGATGCTAGTAATGGGAGCAGAACTCATTGTATGAGTTTAATCAGGTCATTAAAATGGCCATGTAATATGATTACAGACAGAGCAGGAGCAAGTCCCCCTCTAGAGTAGGGAAGTGTGATCTGACACAGAGTTGTTACGGTCAGTCCTAACATCATCCTTCCTTGGGTTAGCACTTCAGCATTAAACATATGCTGAAGCTTCACTGATTTCTTTGAACATTTACAATCTCTGTTGCCTACCAGCACAGTCAGTCAGAGAGTATTTGGAGCTTCAGGCAATGTATGAGACAGCTGCTATATCCTTTTTTGTAGAAGCAATGCCTTGCCAGAGTGCTATTAAGTTACTTGATTATTTTTACTGACATGTGAACTGCTTAAATATGAAATGCTTTTGTTAGGAGAAAAATAAAGGCCAAACATACAGATTAGTTTTGCATTTTTCAAAATATCTGTATTTTTATTTCCTCCTCTATTTGTATTTTACAAAAATAATAAATATATACGTATATTTATGTATATACATATATATAAAATTTCTTTTTACCGTGCAAATTCCCATCAATATGAAGTAAATAGTAAAATGGATGGTAGTGCAGCAATAACATTAAGGCACATACAATGGGGTAAAATGAAGAATGAGAAACTCTAGTAAATCTTACAATTGAAGTGTGTAATTTTTAAATTTAATGTTAGTATCAGAATCAAATTCTCTCTAAGTACTTCATCAAAGTATACTTAAAATGCACACACAGATACAACTGTGTAATTAATTTGCACTGTTCACTGCAGGACCACCAAGTGCCTACCCAGGTTTCCTTGGTCACTTTTTCCTCCTCCTCTAACTGAATCCTTCCTGCCTGTGAGCTTTCCTGGGCCAGCTTCCCCATGAATCCAAATGAGATGGCCGCTTTTGCCTGTGCAGAACAACCTCCTGGCTGTTCCAAAATAAAGCCGATGTCACCACCAGGGACTGACAGTGCTCAGCTCATGGCCTGTGTGTGCCTGAGCAGCACATCCTACCCTGCACCTGCACATGGTGCTTCACTCTGTTCGCCCCTGTCAGCGACCAGAGGTGGGCTGTCATTTAAAGCAAACCATTTGGCATTAACTGTGCAGCCTGTTCTCACATCTGACTCTCAATAAATCTGTAAAGCCAAAGTGCTGAATATAAAGTGGGCATAATAGACATTTCAAGAGATTATGCACATGGTCATTAGTGCTTTGCTGAATTGCGATTTTGCACCAATTATTTTGCTACTGAATTTTCCGAATGTCCATTGTGACTTTCTATGTTCCTCATTAGGCATGGCTGACAGCTCTCTGGCATTAAAGAATGATTCTTTCCATTAGATGATCACTGTAAGTATTGTATTATCAAGATGAAAAATAATACTGCTATTTTATATAGCGTGCCTGTATATATGACATAAAAATGTAATAATATATATATAAAAGTAAGCAACTATGAGGCCACTTCTGTAACCTGCAAACGTCATTGTCCTTCAAACCTGTTTACACCAACAAAACTGGCAGCACTATGGATTTACAGTATGTCAGCCAACTAAAAGCAGAGCATTTGCTTCTTTTGCAGAATGGAGTAGCGTTGTTTAAGATTAGACACATGTTGAATACACTTTTCTATTTTCAACATGAAACAAAATAATGAAAAGTAACAAGATTTTCAAGTGTATTCTACTAGGATATCACAGTGTTATATAGGATATAAGTCACATTATATGTTTAATATTTTAATTGTATTTTTACTTACATAAAATACTCAGAAAATAAAAATAATGAAAAATAGGATATGGTTTGCAAAATTTTACTTTTTTTTGATTCAGAGGCATTAGATATTACATAAATACATGTATTATAGTATGCTTTTCATCTTAGCTTAGCTTAGCTTTGTACAGAATGATTAAAAAACCTAGTCTTCCTATAGGGTGAAAACAGTCTTAAAATTGAGGCCATGTTAGTTTTAAGAAATAAGTAATCCAATCACTTAATTTTGCTACTTCTTTTATTTAATGTTTTTCCAATCAACAGGCCAAGAAAACAGGCACTGGCTGCCAGCAGCTGAAATTGTCAGGAATAAAAAGACTCGAGTGCCTCTAAGTTTCATTTTGATTTCCATGAAGGTATTAGAAAAAATATGGCAGGAATTTTAAAACACTGTATTCAAACTGGATACACTTTCTCCTACTTCAATTTTGCTTATTTAATCACATTTAGCTGTCAAAGTAACTCTACTTACACAAACTGCCTTTCCTAAGCTGATAGTGAAATATCTTTCATTAACAATATTATTTTGTACTACATGAAAAAAAGAATCCCATTATATTTATACATGGATGTGGTTTATTTCCTCCCATGTTCTTGTCTGTTTTAATGAATTTTACGTGAAAAAAAAGTGTTATTCTCTTGCTTTCTTGACTCCATTTCACTTCATTTTTTACAGAAATGAACATGTTATATAAATTGTTGGGTTGTAGGGTTGTTGTCTGGTTGGTTGTCTGTTTTCCTATCATTTCCCAGACCTTGAGCATAGGATGAAGACCTGAGAGCATGTGTACTCTAAGCTCAGCTGTGACAGGAAGTCCTCTCATGGTCCTGCACCAGTCATTCAGCAAGGGGTGATGGATTTTGTCAGCCTGAACACAGCACACCCCACAAGTTGCTTCAGTAACAGAAGAGTCTCGAGGAGCTCTGTCTCAGGGAGTACTTCTGAGAGCCAGTTTCCTTCCCTAGTTTCCATCCCAACAAAGAATTGCTTTGATGCTACCCTCCACAAGCAGCAAACCATAATACATCTGGGTTTGCTTCATCTGAGCATCACCCTGGGGATCTTCCCCTACACAAGGAGATGGACCCTCCAACTAGAGCCACACAGTCCAGGGCTAGGACAGCTCTCCATCCCCTGATGAGAATGTACAACCTGATGAGTTTGCTAATGTTGTTTTTCCTCATTGGTTCTCACCAGCTTTTCAATCCCAAAGGGATAATACTAAATGGTGTGGAAGGAAAATAAGGGGTATGGAGGGCAATTTTGTATCTTCATATTACAGAAACAAATTTTGAAATGCTTAATTAACATCAAAGCTAAACATTTTCCCTTCATTTGTCATTTTACGGTTTCCTTCTTTACAACTACTCTTCTGGTCTCCCTACCTGGTTCTGTAAAATGGCAGGAGCTGGTACTAAAAACTGTACAACTTTGAAAGAAATATTTGGATCCAAAGTTTTCAAGTCTGCAGTACTACCAAGAGGTATAACTGACCATTTATATTTCACTGTTTTTAATAAAGGTTTCTTTCAACTTGGAACAGAGAGGCAATAATTCTGTAACTTGCTATTAAGCCAGCAGATTGCAAAATATCCAAGAAAATAATACATTTTTATAGAGAATGACACTTCTAAGAAATATCTATGCCATACCTTGGAGTATAGGTATTGAGCTCAATTTCACCCATGAAAAAAAGTCAGTAGGGCACTATAACTGAAACCTCAGCAAAAATCATCCTAACCAAACCACATTTTTAATAATAATGGGTAGACGACTGGGAGGAAAAAAAAAGGCAGGAAAACATTTTTAACTAGAGTACTTAACATAGCTATTAATTACATGTAATAGTAAACAACTTAGTGGGGAAAGCAGCTTTAACAGTTCCTCTTCATTTTAAAAATAAAGTTTTCAGTTAGAGGCAATACTAATATAAATGCAAGGACAATTTAATTCACAACCCACATAAGCATTGTTTAAATGGTGTTAAGTCAGCATCTCACAAAATGCCTTGAACAAATAATATGATCTCAATGCTATGGCACATAATTCTATAATGTACAATAAAGTCCATTGCTATGCATCACTGCAAGCCTCCAGCATATACCAACAATATAACCTGAGTAACAAAAACAATCAAGGCCCTTTTCAATTAAAAGTAATGTAAAAAAACCCAAACAAAACAACCAAACAACACAACAAAACTATGAAAGAAAAACAGCAATGTGAATGGGAACACCCATTATTCAACCTTTTCTATTCTGATGACGGCTCAGAGATCCCATATGGATTAAACGCACTGGGTGCTGCCCTAAGAATGGCCTCGATAATGTGGACTCTAATGAATGTTTACAACTTTAAATGGACAAATATCCCTTTGAACTTCACATGATGACTTTATAAAGTATATAAAATCACCTCCAACAAAAAGAAGAAACAGGGAAACACTCACTGGAAATTTTGTTACTGAGTTTTAAAAATCCTTCAGTAACCAAAATAACGGAGAAATACAAAACAGGCCATAGGGCTCACCATATGGCACAAATTTAACCCTGTCCACTTCTATCTTTGTGTCCACAAATGTCTGTCAGGGGGATTACTTTCTCTCAAATATCACTAGTTTTCTGTATTTGGTGTAAAAATTCATCATACTTGAACAAAGCATGCACGTGACAATAATGTGTGGAAGATTAATAGAGATGACAGGCTGCCATCCTTAGGGGAAAGAAAAGTGCTGTTGCACAGTCTGTCTTTTGTTGAAAGCTAATGGGAAAATTTTCTGCTTGTATGTGGAGAAATAAAACATAGGTACTCCTTAAAAGCACACACTGCCTAAGAAAATGCTGTGTAACACATAATGCTTCCACATTCATCTTTAAACAAAGCAACATGAATTGGAGCACTGCTCTAGATGAGATAGCCTCCACCTCTGTCTCAGGAGAGCTTTCAGACTTGGCTGGGGGTGGTCTGAGGACTGTGGGCTGAAAGCCAGCAAGAAGAGTGGCCAACAGCAGACCAGGAAAGTGACAGAAACACAGAGTCACAGGGGTAACATCTCTCATGGCAGAGTTATTTTCTATATAGTGATGCACTGAAGAGGGGCTACAGTACTGAGTACTTTCCAAAAGCCCCCATTAGTCTTTACATCATGTGCATTAAGATGATGCATGCTTGCTTCTTTTAAAAAGACTTTCCTTGTAAATATTTGCATTTGGTAATGAATATATGTGTGTTTCACCATACCAGTGCGGAACCTGGATAGTACTAAGTATGGCCTGGCTAAGGGACCCTTTTTTTCCAGAGGTGATTAGGAGAAAAGGTTATCATTGACACCTTATTTGAACAGTAAAGCCAGTTTGTAAAACTGCTGAATGCAGCCAAACCTATGCACTGAAAATTAATGAAATAGAGCAATCCTAAATACATTGGTTATTGATCTTGTAACAATTACTCATGCATTCAATTATTACTTCTTCCTGGACTTCTACCTTCTGAGCCCACAGGGAGTGGAGCATTGCTCAGGGCCAGGCACAGGGACCAGCACAACCCACAGAACCTGCCAGCTCCAGGTCTGGCAACAAAGACACTGCCTGCTCTGAAGAGGCAGAAAGAGCACCGTGCAGCAGCAAAGGATGGACAACTGCCCACTCAAACAACCCTGTGTGTTAGCTTTACTTCTGCATTAAACCACATCCTCTGGGGAGAAAAACTGGAAGAAGCAGCTCAGAAAATATGCATCAGTATGACAACAACATTATCCACAGCAGCGATCATCCATGCATTTAAAAAGCAGTCCATAGACCACCTCTATCCTTCATCCTCCATTCTTCTCATCTGAATGCAACCAAATTATTCTGCGGCCATGGAAGTGCTATTGTAGGGACCTTGTCCAGCTTGTGTCCCACAGTGTCAGGTATCTCAAAATCCTCCCTATGAAATGGATGCGAAAGGAAGTGGCCCCAGTGCAACTCCTCATCTCTCCTCTCTTTTTCCTTTTTACCTTAAATAATTAAAGAATATGTAGACTGTAGAAATGCGTTCCTTGGACAAAGGAACTGTAAGATGACAATGAGGGGAATCGTTAACAACTCATGGGACAACCTGGTGAAGTGCATACTTGGCTGGTGTAGGTCTGGATCTAGTCCAAATTGGATGCAATGCCACAATGTCAAAACTGGACTATTTAGAAAGACAACAGAAATCTCCATGTCACAGCATGCTGGGTGGGCTTACATACTCTGGGCCCTGTCATCTGAGACCTAACTTCATGATGCCATTTTCCAGAGGATAAATGCCGTTATAATTTTGTTGAGAAGTTTTTCCTCCTTTTGAGAAGTGAATGGACCCATACTTAACAGGTTTTGAAATTAATATCCCTCTTTTTCTTAAAGCTAAAACCCAGTTACTTTCTAAGTACTTAGGAAAGTCCAGTATGTTAGCTGGACTAGAAGGTCATAGCAATTTAAATATCTAAAGAATAAAGAAATGCTGCTTAAATGACTAACCTTTCTTAAGTGATTTCTTAAATTGTCCAAAAGTTATCTGGTCACTAGAATTACAACAAAATAGGAAACAACATACCAAGTTGTACAAGCAGGAATTAATGAAATCTCACATGCAGAAATTTCCAATATAACTACTATGTTCCTCGGTTCACCAAGAGCAGGCTGGACAAAGGAAAAGCCTCCTTTAGACAACACAGGGCTTAACAACTTTCAGTTTTCTAGGATCATTCTAAAAAACCGTAAAATATTACTAGTCTTGTCTGAAGTAATTTTTTTTTTAAAGGGCTTTTTTGCTCATATTAAGTTGCACAGATTAATCTGTTAACATGGCAGCAATGGCACAGATTTTGGTTTGAAACGTCTCTAATTTATGGGTACAAAGTAGAACTATGTAAATAATCTGCAATGAGTATTTAATTTACTGAATATTGACCTTTGCCTTTTTCTCCCAAAGTACCTAGCAGCAGATTCCTTGATGTCAATGCCTTTTACTTGGGATCAGCCAATGAGCTGAATTTCCCTAGTGTTTATTGACCAGAATATCCATCTTGAGTGGATGAGCATTTTAGGCATAAGGAATCAGCTAAAGTGGATTACCAAGGGTATTTCTGGATGTGATTCTAAAGTTTTCTAGCAAAATTTGATTGTTCAAATACTGAGGAAGCTCCTAGAAAAGGGATGAATACAGAAGACCTATTAACTCACCCTGTGCCTGCTCCACTGGTTCCCTGTACTGGTGTGGGCTGGGATAAAGTTAACTTTCTTCACAGTGTAAGGTATTTTGGCAATCTTTTGGACCGTGCTGGAAACAGTGTTGGCAATACCAAGCTGGTTTTGCTATTGCTGAACAGTGAGCCAAGGCCTTTTCTGCTCCTCACCCTACCACACCAGCGAGGAGGCTAGAGGTCCACGGGAGTTGGGAGGGGACACAACTCAACGGGGACAGCACATCCCAACTGACCCAAGAGACATTCCATACCAGATGGCATTACGTTCAGCATATAAAGCTGGGGCAAGAAGAAAGAAGAGGGGGACATTTGAAATGATGGTGTTTGTCTTCATAAAATGGTGTGGTTTGGAAGGGACTTTAAAGACCACCTAGTTCCAACCCCCCTGCCGTGGGCAGAGACACCTCCCACTAGACCAGGTTGCTCAAAGCCCCATCCAACTTGGCCTTGAACACTTCCAGGGATGAGGAGTCCATCACCTCTCTGGGCAACCCATTCCATTGTCTTACCACCCTCACAGTAAAGAATTTCTTCCTAACATCCAATCTAAATCTACTCTCTTTCAATTTAAAGCTGCTGTTCCATATCCTATCACTATACACCCTCCGAGTCTCTCTCCAGATTTCTTCACAGGTAATCCTTACATATGATGAAGCCCTGCTATCCTGCGGAAGGCTGAGCACCTGGGAAGTGCCCATGGGAAGTGGTAAATTAATTCCTTAGTTTGTTTTGGTTGAATGTGTAGCTTTTGCTTTACTTATTAAACTGTCTTCATCTCAACCAATGGGTTTTCTCATTTTTACCCTTTCTATTCTGTCCCCCCATCCCACCAGTCGGGGAGTGAGTGGCTGGGTGGTGCTGAGTTGTTGGCTGGGATTAAACCACAACACTTTTTAAATAAATACCCAGCCTACCTTTCCCCAGCACCCTGCCTTGTAGCCAGGTGCTTTAAAACCATGTGTTCTCATGAAGATGTCAAATCTTCGAAGTCCCTGTTGACACTGCTAGAGTGCTACCAGCTTTTCTGGAAATGAAGTGATCATGGTCCTTGGTCATTAATTTTTTTCTGTTTAAGTTAAGTTCTAATTATTTTTAAAAGGCAAATCCCTCTTTTAAAATTACACAAGCGTTTTTATAATACTCGGTTCTAGGCTCATGAACCCCTATTTCTCATACCCCACACCTTTGTTTTTTCTTAAGGAATTCAAATTTGACTTGAAGATGTAATGTGAAGCATTACAAAAAATGCAAGGGAAATAATAGTATAGGCACAGCATTGCAGTGGGCAGGTCAATGAGCCTGTTGGACGACTTGTGGTTTGGAAGAGGATAACGTCGACCTGGCAGATCTGCCTCAGAAGAAAATCAGTGAGCAGATGCAAAACAAAGAACAGGATCGTCTGACCTAAGCATGTCTGTTGTTTGGGAGGACACCTCCAAAGTTATCCCTTTATTACAACACATTTCAAACTGCCAGAAAAGAGAGTGAGGAGAACAGGCCTTAGTCTTTCGTATGACCTTACACCATGGTTGCAGAGATGTGGCACATAAGACCACTGCCAATATAAATACTGGATTTCATGGCATGAAAGTTGTCCTCAGACAGAAATACATCTCAGTATATATGAAAAGGCATTAAAAATCTCTTTCACCACCTCTGCACTAAAAGGAATTGCAAAAATCAGTAAAGATGATTACTCAGATGAATAGTCCAGCTTACTTAAAAAATAGTGGTTTTATCCATACCACTCAGACTTGAAAGACAGCAGAGTATCTGATGCATGCTTGAGGACAAGAACTGTTCAAAACTAAAGCAAGCAGAAAAATGTTTAATTCACAAGAATGGTTTATCAACCACGCTCCCAAGCATCATGAATATTTTCCTGACTACAGGCACTGAAGATATGCTTTGTTAGTTCTTTATAGTTATTCCACATATGCAAAAATAAATGAATTAAGCATTCTGTAATAGCTTAGAAGTTTCTAGAATGAGTGTGTGGCCAGGAACCAGTGCCTTCCGTCTACTGAGAAACAGAAACTCAAAATATGGAAGAGCTACTCCCTGCAACAGGCCCAGGTGAGAAGACACTTCTGACAGGGCTTTGATGTTTATTTGCATATTCCGGTTTTGTGGGATGGTGCCTCGTATCTACTGAATTACATCACTTTAAGCCATCTTCTGCCACCGCCCCTTTCCAGGATTTCCAGAATTTCCCAGTGGGACTTTTAATGGCACTGCACACTGGTCAGGAGGCTGCAGGCAACTGTCAGACTGGCTTTTCTTTCCTCACCAAGGAGGAAGTGCCACTCTGTACCTCTCTTCCTAAGCAATAAATTCTTGGAGGAAAATCTGGATTCTCGTGTGGAATATTATGCTTTAAAAGGCAATTTCCTCAATGAAAGTACAAACTCTGTGAACTATGCAGAGCCATGTTTCCTTGCATGCCCTTTGGAAGATGGCACCCTGAGGCTGTGGACAGGACAGGCGGCAGAACAATGACGCAGCGACTGCTGCCAGTCCCCTGTGGGTTTTGGTAATGTGAACAGTGTGTGCATGTGAAAAAACACTGAGCTGCGCTTCCTAACACTGGCCATGTTATCCACAGCACCCTTTCATAGGGTTTGCTCTGGATATCAAGAGCAACAGCTTGTGAGAACTTGGCACCATGCCTGCTCTTCTGAACCCCAGGCTGCCAAAGCCCAGTGATTAGACAAGAGAAAAGGGCTTTTAAGCACAACAAGAAAGGACACAGCAAGTAAGACAACTGCTGTGTACACAGTAGCAATGCTGGTGGCCTGAAATGAACACTGCTAAACAGGTGGCAAAATGTCTAGAAGACTGAGAAGTTCAGTCTAGCAGCAAAACTGGGCATTGAAAATACTGAGAAACCACAGAACCAGATATTAAAGCAACTCTGTTAAACATGCAGACATGATGAAACTGGCATTCAGAGTATATATCTGAGGTACAAGAAGGATTTAGAAATTTCTAAACATTATATGAAACAAAGGAACATCCAGGTAAGCGTAACGGGGTGACAAATAAAACCTAGCCAGAAGAAATGAAAAAGAATTTAAGGAATCAGCAGTAGTCACAGAAGTAACATGAACCCCCTCAATTTTGATAAAATCCTTGGTCCACAATCCTAGCCATATGCCAAGAACCATATTACAGACAAGACAGGTATTATCCAAGCAGTGCAAGACACAGAACATGGAACATGCCAGGACACACCAGTGGATATGCGAAGTTGAACAAACATAAAAGGTGGGAGTAAAGTATGTGGGACGTGAAGGTCAAAGTTCCCAGTACAGGGCACATGAGATACCCTCAGGCACTTTAAATGGCACTAGACAGTCATGTTTAAGCAAATCAACACTCAACACTGACCAGGGAATAATTCAGCTTGCCTTAAGACAGATGTCTGTATTTTGACAGATGAAGAGATAATTGCACCCTAGTGATGGTGCTCATTAAATCACCCCCCATTCCAACACAGGTTTTTGCACTTTGTTTCCATATAGCCAACGACATTTATGCCTCTGAAGCAGAAGCTGTATTTATGCACAGCAGGAATTTAGATGAGATAGCCAAAACTTTGGTCAGTGGCAGGGCAGAAGATGGACTGCAGAAGTGAAAGCAGAGAAGGACCCTGATAATAAAACCATTTCCAAGGCTTGAATGGCCTTGGCAGGTAGAGGGTTGTTTATTTTTTCCCAAATTACACATTATTCAATCTCTAGTAGACAGTATTTTTTTTGGGTGAAATCCACATACACTTACTAGCTTCATTATTTTTTTTTAGAAGTCTATGTTTTCTGATGTACCATGAGAGAGACAACACTATACCCATATTAATTCAATTATTCCTTTTTACTGAGGTTAACTATGTTGGTCAGGATACTTCTTTTTTTTCAAAAGTTTATAATGGACAAATGATGTTATTAAAAATATGATTACCTTCTGTTTTCAGAACCATTTTTAGTTCCAGAGTTCACATAAAAATTGAAAAGAAAATTATATGCTGTCCTGCAGAATATTTTATACCACATTGCAACCTACATATTCTCCAAGAAAATATCACTTTATATTTCAACGTTCTTTTTATATTATGTTGCAAAAGTACTTCATGATGTCACTTTTACAAAAGCTACTTGACAAGTCTTTCCTATCCATGTCAAAACGAACTTGAAATGCAGTATTTAGTATTTAAGGGCTGATCACCCAAACCAATCATCTGCCAGAAACATGTTAATGAAATGTCTAAAAAGAACGCCCTAACCACTTTCGAAATTGTATTCATATTCATAGGATTTTGGAACAACATAAAAATAAAGTGAAGCAATTAAAAATGGAGATATAATAACAATTTTCATTGTAGAAGACAGTCAAAAGTTAAAAAAGAGATAATAAGATAATGATATATAATTACATAATAACTGCAATTTGCGATTTATTATGTTCTTTTGCACATGATCATAATCAATGAGAGCCAAGTAGCCTATTTTTTATTTTTTAATGAAAATTTAGAAAACTATAAACAGTAATCTAGTACTTAGGAACTGTTATTCTTACTTATGAACTACTACTCTTACCCATCTTTGGTAACATTGAGCTTAATGTCTGATTACGGTAAGAAAAAACTTACTTTTTTTTGTACAAAACCCTTGTCTTTCTCAGGCTCAATAAAAAAAGTTCTCTGCAGTGATGACACCACAGTCTGTCAAAAATTATTCCCACTCAAGCCTATTAATGAGATATTGATATGCATATGAATACATTAAAAACTACGGTACAGGACAAAGAGTGGGAAGATTTGGAAATAATAATAATAATAATCTAACTAGGTAAGAATCGTGCCAAACTGAAAACTATATTACTGATTTTTTTTCAGACATAAAATGAGACAGTACAGATTTCCTAGACTGGTATCTATTTGAGCAGTAAAAGCAGAAGGGAAATAAATGACATTGGAGATTTTCTTCTACTGAACCCCTTCCAAAGTCACTGAAGAAGCTACCTGACCATACCAGGACTTTATTTAAATATGGGCTCAAATTCAAAGTCAAGCTTTATGATCACACTATCCATGAAGATAGACATAAACATTCAGGCTGGATATTGCAGATCCACGTATCTTTATGCCTTCGCAAATTAAATCTGCATTTTTATCATAGAATAATAGAATGGCTTGGGCTGGAAGGGACCTTCAAGATCTTCTAGCTCCAACTGCTCTTTTTGGGTAGGGACACTTCCATTAGACCAGGTTGCTCAAAGTCCCATTCAGCTTGGCCCTGAACACCTCCAGGGATGGGACACCCACAACTTCTCTGGGCAACCTGTTGCAGTTCCTCATCACCCTCATCATAAAACATGTCTTCCTAATGTCCACTCTAAACCCACCCTTTTTCAGTTCAAATACATTGTTCCTTGTACAGTCACTACAGGCTCAGGTAAAAAGGATTTCTGTGTCTGATTTGTAAGCCCCCTTTATACATAGAAGGCTCCTCAGAGCCTTCTCTTCTCCAGGCTGAGCAGCCCCTGCTCTCTCAGCATGTCTCCATAGGAGAGGTGATCCAGCTGTCTGACCTGGTCTGGAGCCACTCTAACCTGTCCATGTGTTTCACATGCTGGAAAGTACCCGAGGTGGGTTCTAATGAGAGTGGAGTCACAGGCAGAATCTCCTCCCTTGCCCTGCTGGGCCATGCTGCTCTTGATGCAGCCCAGGATGTGGCTGGTTTTCTGGACTGCAAGTGCACATTGCTGGCTCATGTCTGAGTTTTCATCCCACTATTTTACTATACTCCACAGTGATATATTACCATTGCTGGCCTAAAGAAGTAGCTTGAGGTCGTTCTTATGAAAATGGGGTGTTGCACACACTGAAGTAGTATTTGCACCACCTGATCTCAGGCACGGACCTGAGCTAGCTCAGTGACAACACTGATCACTGCTGGGCTAGGCAGCAGAGCCAAACAGCCTCTCATGAAGGAGGGCAGAATGCAGCAGTGAGATCACCTGCAGTGACGTGAATAGCAGTGCATGAAAAAGGTGAAGTTTCTCCTGCTTTTATGCCTGAGCTTACTGAAACTTCAGAGACATGCACATTGTTTGCAGAACTTAGCACATCCATGTCAGGTCCACACCAAGGACTGTGCAGGTACAAAAAGAACAACTATCTAAAGGGTTAGACATTGTCCAGATTAAACAACACTTCTGAACTGAGAATAAAGTAATAAACAAGACAGAAATAAAATTCTACCTTAAAAAAAAACCCCAACAGGAAAGACCAACAAAACCCAAACACATCTAAATAACTACAAGCAGCTCAAAGATCCAGCTAATGACTACAGCAATCCAGTCACCAAAGGCATCTAAAACAAGTATAAAAGAATAAACAATATAGAATTACCACTTTATGTGTAGTCTCAGCATTTTTGGTTTTATCCCCTGAGATGCCAAAAGCTGACAGAATAATTGCTAACATTTCCAATCACTCAGATACACTCATACTAGTCCAGAAGCACACGCATCTTCTTAATGACACTCAACTGTGGCCAATTCAACATATAAAGGATGACTGTTCTATTTTTTAAATTAAAATGAGAGCATACATCACAAATCACTCACAGAAACAAAGGAACAAACTATCATAAATATGTCATGGTGAATGGAAGAAATCCCAGTTTTTCATGCTCCATAATATTTGAGTCTTAATGTAATAATGCTTTCTTTAAGTCTAAAAACTCTTTTCTCTAATTTACAGAAAATGAAAGAAATAAATCAAACTCAAGATAGAAAAACCCACTAGATTGGTACCACCTGTTGCAGCTTTGTTGCAGTTCTTATCTAAAAAGATTCTTAGATTTCTTTTCTGGGATCTGGAATCCCTTCTAATATTTGCCTACAATACTCCTCCTAAACTTTTACCCCATACATAAAATGTATTCTAAGACATAAAAGAGTTGTCCTTTTTTTGTTTTTTTCTTTCTAATGATATTTCTTCATACAATTCAACAAGAAATCTTTCCACATATATCTTAGCAAAATTTAATTTGGCATGCTGAATGGAGACATGTTACATATGCTTCTGTGCTAGCCAATGTATTATGAAAAGTTATTTGATACTGTATTTCATAATATACAGTGATAACTTACATGTGAGCGAAACAAATTCTCTCCTCAATCACACTAGCTTTTTCAATTATCCAAGAATATTATTTGCTCCTCTTTCTCCTCTCAATTTTATAAACCACTGAATACCATTCCTAGAGCCAGGAAATGACACTAGATGAATTAATAATTCATTGTAATATGACAACTCCTAGATTTCACTGCTGTACTACATTGTACAAATAGCATAAAACGAAACGTGAAAATTTGCCCTTATTGCTATATAGTATAAGCAAAATTTATAGTTGTGACATGGAGACGCCCAGTTTGGAAACAAAAGGCCATACAACAAATAACATGGTCTATGATCTACCATAAGTTCTTTCTCACTGAAGCCCATGTGAAAAAAGTAAGTTAAGTTTATATATCAGGGTTCTTTTCTGCATTCTTGCTCTACACTTGTAAAATCCTTGCATCTATTTTTAATTATAGACTATTCCCTTCATTAATACATTGCCAGTATACATTTGAAATGTATTTCTGTACATGTATTACGCCAAAATTCCATACAGTCCTAATGTTGAATAACATCTTTTTTGCTATACTTGAAGTACTTTTGGAACCTTTTTAATAAACTATTCTAGCAATCCATAGTATTGATATATTTCAATTAAATGAATGTAACCATTTTCATTTAATCATGAACTTGCATTAAAATTATTGTAGATGGTTTGTACCTATAGATCATAATGCATATTATATATTTTATACACTAAGCAGAAGAGTAATAAATGGTAAACCCTAAAGAAAAAAAAATAACATAGGAGTTACTGTACGTGAACCTCATTTAAAAACCTCCACATTTTATAAGTTCATCCACTACATTTTTAATAATTTTATGCAGATTATATAATAGTAATGTTTCCCCTAAAAACTTTAGAATAAGAAGCAGTGATAACTGTCTGTATCATGAAAGGGAAATCTGCAAATCTGCAGATTCAGTATGTCACTCTGCTAATGTAATAAGAAAGACAGGAAAGAAGGTGGCAGAAAACAGACAAAACCAAAGACAGCCATTTCAAATACAGGAATTGTAAAACACGGGGACTCATACCACAGAGTCATGGACTCACAGAATGGTTTAGGTTGGAAGGGACCTTAAAGACCTAGTTCCAACCCCCCTGCCATGGGCAGAGACATCTTCCACTAGACCAGGTAGCTCAGAGCCTCATCCAACCCTGAACTCTTCTGGAGACGGGGCATTCACAAGTTCCCTGGGCAACCTGTTGTCTCACCACCCCCAGAAGAAAGAATTTCTTCCTAATATCTAATGTAAACCTGCCCTCTTTCAGTTTGAAGCCATCACCCCTCATCCTGTCACTACAAGCACTTGTAAGTAAAGAGTCTCTGTCTTTGTTGTAAATGTACTTTGTTGTACTTTGTTTGCAGCCATCAGCTACTGTAAGGCTGCAATTAGGTCCTCATCCCAAATTATCCAGGGTCTGGATCATGAAGGGGGAAAAAAAAATAATTCAAGGTTTAATATCACATCATTTTTTTACCACACACTTGTCAGCACCATGACTGAGCCTTCAACTTAAAACTAGTTGAAGAAAAAGCTTCCCATATCTAACTCGGTGATGACTGCAAGAGATTAATTTCTGTAAAGCATGTTTTAGCAGTTGCGGCTAAATCTTCAAAAGAACAAACTAAAATATTAATTCTGCTTGCAACAGGTGACACCCAGGGTCTGGCCTTGAAATAGTAAAACAGAATTAAAAATTTATTGTCAAACTATTTAAGAGTACACATTTGCTACATCAATTTTAAGAAATGTGCAATATTACTTTTGGACTTACATATGTAACTGTGGATCAAGTCTCTTTAACAGCTAGAGACTCAATATAACCAGTGTTACACTGGAGTTGAGAGTTATATGGATGGCTAATTACATTTTTAATTAAGGAAGTACGACTTGCTGGACATTCCCTATATCTCCTTATTCTATAAACAGACCAACAGAGAAAGACTAACAACGTAATACAAAGGAAACATCCCTTTTCTTTCTCTCTCATGCCAAAAAAAAAGCATTTGGTAACAGACTTTTTCAATATGAGGAGATGAAGCAGGACCTGCAGCTGGACAGAAAAACAGAGAAGTTTTTATTTATTTTTTCACCTCACTTCATAAAAATGACTCTGAAGTGAATTCTTTAGAGTCTATAGACACCCCCTAAATCATTCATCTGTTGGAGCACTGAAGAACAAACACAGAGTGCAGCCATTGACTTTCACAGCAGGGTTTGTAAGCGCATGAAGAAGGAAAACTTGCCTGTGAGGCCAAAATCCAGCAAAGCATTTGCACATTTATAAATTTAAAAAATCCCAGCTGTGTTCCTATGTCTTCTAAACACAGTTTATGAGAGCAGGGTCCAGTAAGTGGTGGGGTTACTTCTAAAGACTTGGTTTCAAAGAAATGTCTCAGAGACTGTGAAAGGCAGAAGATGACAGGAGACAGGGATTAGGGTAAGGCTTTGTGTTGATTTTAATCACTAACTTCTACTCCTCCTGTCTCCTCCACGAATTCTGCAAAAATAAAAGTTCATTCTATTTTGGATTATAAATGGACTTGATCTGATTCAAACCAATGGAATATCTGAGTTCATATATAGATACAATATTGTATCAGTAAAAAAATAGGCAAAAGGGCCTGAAAGCCTTGAGCACATCCACAGATGTAGGGATAACAGCTCATTCATCTAAACTCAGAAAACTCTGAATTTAGTGCAGTAACATGCTGCGTTTGTAAGAAGACTGGTAATTATCAACAGATTAATTCTCTGTAGACACCTCTAAATTAGATGGACAAGAGCTGTTATCCTTTACTGTGGGGAAAGTTAAGAATCTGAGAAATAAAGTCAGAGCTGCACAGTGGTGCAAACTAAAGGAAAACTTTACAGTCTTGCACACTCCAAATGGATATGGACTCCATATTGGATTGAATTCATGTTCATCTCCAATTAAAATAACAGAAACCAGAAAAATGAGGAAAAAGTAAATAATATCACTTGCAATGCTAATTTCATACCTTCTGATTTCACTGCATATTCAAAATTATAACTGTCAGAGATGCACATATGCCTTACTTTAGCTATGTTTGATAAAACACAAATGTATCTCACACTCAAGCATTCTTGGAAAGAAGCTTGTCAGAGAATACTTCTCTGTCAGAGAATTTTTTTCTTTCAGAGAAGATGAAAGGAAGATGGGGTGGTTTTTGTTGTAATAAATGGCTATAAACTCAAATTAAATCTGTACAGATTTCCTTAAAGCTATTATTGAGAAGCCACAAATTATTATTATGGATTGCTTAACAACTGTACTGCGATGAAGTTATAGCTCTAAAGTTATATTGATGTTGGGTAGATAAATGAAAAAGGAATGCTACACTACAACAGTAATCAATCTGAAAAATGATCCAGAGACTAACCAATGTCTCTGAATAAGAGAACATTAATCCCTGATGGAGATATTACAGACTAAATAATATCTAACTTAGCAATCTAAATTCTACTCACCATCTTCTTCTATTATGTTTCTTGTGGAATTGAATTTCAGGGGACTCCAAAGAGTTGTTGCTCCAAGTCTGATTTTTTTTTTTTCATTATTATATTTAATTGTGTGCACTGTAATTTAATTTACTGTAATGCTGCCTCTATTGTGGCAATGCAAAATTCCTTGTAAGAGTAGCCCATTAAAGTTTATTAAAAGTATTTATCATGATCCTCAAGAGTACAGATAACATTATGCATGGAAAACTGGGATTTAATGTAATTGTTACAAATAATTCAAAGCAGTTCCTTCTGCGTTATCTATATGTAAAACAGGAAGAACAATAATCGTAAAACAAAACTCAGCAAGATCAAACCTGGTTTTTATGAAGCTGCACGGAGATAAATAAAATACTTTGGAATGTAAGTCACTGTTCTGAAAAAGTACAGATGGGAAAAAACATCAGTTGGAAAAGACAGTCAGTCCCCCAAATTGTTGTAAGCAATTGAGTTAATTTACTTTAATTTCCTTGTCTCTCTTGTTTTATCTTCCCATCTCTATACATGAATGTGCTGCTTTATTTCTTCCCATGTTTATTTTTTTTTAAGAAAACTCACTGCCTGACAGGCAGTTAATGCCAGGACTCACCCTGACAATGCTGTTCAGGATTGCAAATGCCACGTGCAGGAGAAGGGGATCTCCCAGCTGGGTGCACAACCAAACACAATCAAACCTCTTGGGAGACACGAGGCACAGGAGTGCCCCCGCGGACAGTGGCAGAAACAAGACACTGTCAACATGCACCAAGTGGTTCTCTCACCAATGGAATACGAGTGAGCTGAAACCAAGAGGAGTTTGGCACAGGTCTGCATGTGAAACTCAGACTTCTGGGTGTCAAATGGGCACCATTGCAGACACAGGGGAGACTGCAACTGAGTCACTTGGCAGCATGTTTCTAATGTGTAATACATGTGTACATATTCAGAAAATCTTACAATATTCCACAGACAAAAAATTTAAACTGCTTTCAGGTAAAAAAATTACTAAACATTTACAAGTTGGCAAAACTGAAAGCATGTTAATTTTCACTACTTCAAATAATACATATTTTTCTTTGCTAAGGGCTATCTTTAATCTTTACCCTTCCCACATTTCTCTCTTGCCACTTCTTTGCCTTGCCTTCTTTAAAGTTTCATGGTCTGCCATCACCTTCAACTCAGAAAGAACAAAGCTGAAGCACTACCTCAATCTTTTGCCCTTTGGAAGCAGCCTAATTTTGTAGAAAGCAAAGAATGTGTCCCATCTTTTTACACACAGCAGTGTAAGTCTTACAAATGTCCCGTCAGAACAATGAAATATGTAAGTCTGTTTTAACATTACATTCAAGGGAGGCAATGAAGACTTTTAATATCACCACTGTGTTACATCAGTAATAAAAGAGCATCTGCTTGAGGTCTGATGTGATTCTTCTGTGATGACAATGCAATTTTCTTAACTATCAGCTTCAGAGTATGAAATTTTTAACACAGAGCTAAATTGCCCTCTTGGCTATTCTGTTTTGAAAATGTCATCACTAATTACATGGAAGCATCACATCACTCCGTGAACTGTGCTAGTAGGAGATACTTGAATTGACATAGCTTGTTGAGTCCTTACAACCACTCTAACACCTCACTCTTCAGATTGGAGCTCTAGTTCAAAAATTAATAGAGAACTATTTGGAGATTGCACTTGAATTTCATTTACTCACTCAGGTAGATACGAAGAGTGATTTATTCCTTGCACTGGTCATTGGCAAAACTGCCACTGGCTTCAGCAGTACAAGAAATGCACTTGGGACTCTGAGAGTGTTAAAGGAGATCTTATGGACCTCCTTAAGCATCAAAGAAAAATACTCCAACAATTTTCAAGTTTATTTAAATTACAAACATTTAAAGTACTTAAACGAGTGTCCCACTTTCCTGGTTGTTTTAACCTGTCTTGGCATGTAACCAATCTATGAACTTTAATTTTTCATCAGTACTTAATACAGGTCTAGGGTAGGAAAATATGGTAATCTCAATTTTTCTGCCAATTTAAATTTTCGAATTTAAAATAAAACCTTGTGGTTCCAATATTCTATGTGTATGAAGAAACTTAAGTCTTTTTTATTTAATACCAAACAAATTCATTAAAACTAGAATATCAAAAAGATCAGAGACTTCAGTTCGGTTTCTTTTAATAAGCACACACTTGCACATATTGTTCAATATTTATAGCTTTTTTCAAGAAATCACAGACAAATAAGTTACAGAATCAATGAGGCAGACTGTTTCCAATATTTACAGCCCAAAGTTTATAGCCCAAAATTTGTCTCTGAGGGACAAAAAGGCCATGAAGTTTTTTCATTTGCTCAATTTAGGATTTTTCTCTCCTGGGGAATCTTTACTGAGCAAAACACCACCAGAGCAACCTTTACCAAGGTCTTTTCTGTTACCTTTGCCTCAGGGAGACACTGGATAAGAAGTGGTAAGGAGATAAATATGATGCTCCTGTGACCCAGCAATTCCTGATGGCTAATTCTTGACTCTGATGATAGTCCAGATCCTGCACCACTAAAACAAACTCCAGTGACTGGGGAACAACATTTACCTTGTGCAACAACCTGTGTCCCTTTTCAGAAACTGACACTGTGTACATGTGAGTATCTAATTACACGAAAATTAGCTGCAGTAAATTGGGCTCTAGCTATAGTATTAGAATGCTCTGAAAGTCTGCTGACACAAACTCACAAGTACCATTTTTTTACAAAAGTGCAACTAAAAAATTTCCAGCTGCCCTGAGGGCAGCATCAGGTTGCTTACTGAGACACATAAACGACTTCTCTAACAAGACAAAAAATGTCCTGTTCACATACTCCTACCATGCCCAGGCAGAAAATGCAGAGAAGAACTGGAACCTGACTGGAGAAGTCAACAGACTGCCCCAATGCCCAATCTTCAGACCTAGATTCTGAAGTGCAGGTCAGAGCTTACAGGCAGCACAAACCACAAATCACATCTCCAGAGAAAAGATTTTTCTAGAACTTGAGAGACTCAAGCAAGGTGAAAGTCACTGTTCCAGGCAAGGAGCTGCACTGCCTCATGTATGGGCAGGAAGCAGTAATTTGGTGGGTTCTGATACTGGTATCTTTTTCCAATCTAGGTACCTTTTTCCAAACCAAAGAATGGTTTGGTACTGATGCTTTGTCTTTACATGCTGCATAAAACTCAGCAGGGAAAAAAAAAAGGTGGTATATCATCCCCATTTAGGATATGGAATGATCTGGAGGCTTATTTAAGTATGACTTGAGAAGGCAGCAGGTTTTATATCAAAGTGAAAGGAACACTGTTGACTCATTTGGTGATAATCACAAAGTAATTTTACTTCAGCTATACTCCTCTTAAAATGTAAGTGATGTCAACTCCTTTTAAAATGGAAGTCCTACCAATCCGTAGAAACATTTAGGAAATGGGTTACAAATTGATCTTAACACTTTCAAAGTGACTGTGCATCTTTTGGGGATAGAAGAGCTGAACATTAAATAGCATGGGAATTTAAAATGGTTAAGAGACAGACATCCCTAGTCACTGAGTAGGAGAAAACAGAAGGAACTGGCTAACACAGAGACTTAATGCTCAACCATGAATTGGAGCAATATATCACACACACATCTTTCTTTCTCCACATATACATACAGATAACAAAGCTTACAAAAAGCTTACCTTAAGCCTAACTCCCCTAAGCAGAGTGTTACCCATCCAGTCAAAAAAAGCAGACCCATTCTTAACCCAAAAGGAATTGCGTAAAAGACTCTTTTCTCTGCAGCAAGATGGACTATGTACTTAAATGAATTCTAAAATTCAGAGAGGGATGTCACTGTAAATCTCTGACATAAATATAACAAACCACCTTTGTAAGGAAAAATCCAGGCTGCAAAGAAACAAATAAACTTGAGAGAAATGGAAACAAATGGATTTCCAAAATTTTACAGCACAAACTGAAAGAGCCAGGCACGACTCTGCTGCAGATCATTTGAAACTGCATAAATTGAAGGAAAAGAGGCAGCTGCTCTTTCTAGCCAGGTTCTAAACCCAAAGTTACCAGGAGATGCCTGTTAACACAGATAAGCTTTCTGATATATATGGAACTAATAAGGCATCTCCTGGATCAGGTATGAAGACAGGACCATTTGAATATCAAGAAGGGAAGAATTAATCCTGTGGAGCCAGTTAACTCTTTTGGCCCAAGGGCCTCATACTTTTGAGCTTGATTACACTTTAGCCAGCAAGTCAGACAGATAGCCAACTAATGGAACCTGCAAAAACTATTAAACAAAAAATGTTCCTTTCTGTCAGGAATGTGGTACTACAAATGTTCTTGGGAAAGGCAACAGTCCCATAGAGAGCAGAGAGGCAAGAGGCATAAATATTAAAACATGCAGGAATATGACAAGAGATTAAGAGGTTTATGACTCCGTATCTAGAGAGAATCTCACTGAACAAACATACTCTTTTTGTGCCAGAGGGAGGATAAATGACTGAAAGCACACAGTTTACTGTAATATCCAAAAATACAAATTTAGTTAAAAGGATGTGGCTGAGAAGCAGAGAAGACAACTTGTTTTTTTCTAGGTGTTGCACTCTGGGTAACATGGGAGTTTTCTGAAGAAAAGAGAGGAACAACCTTCTGGAAACAAGCTGATTTGCACAGGTGCGAGGAACTGGTGAAATGTAAGAGGGGGCAGAGAATGCAGGGACATAAGACACCTAAGAGAAGCAATGGAAAAAGCATTTTTCATGAAAGTTTCATCCACATGACTTCTCATGAATGGATTCTATAGGCATCTCTAAGTTTAGACAGCAAACAAAAGAATGAAAAGTACGTGCTGAGAAGGTGATGCACGAAAGCTTCCCAAGGACTAGGAGCCATAGTAGTAGCTCATGGCATAATATCGACAGCTTTCAGGAAATTCTAGTTTCTAGACAGAAATTACATAGATTTTTCTTGAACACTCCTGCAAAACAAAGATTTATCAGCCAATATACATAAGCTGATTTCTTTTAAGGTACAAAACCCCACAAAAAGTCTCCAGACTTTGGTAATTTGTATTTAAATCAATAAGAAAGTACTGTATAAATTATACTAGTGCGCTTGTTTTATGACAACAAAACCGCTTTAACCAGAGCAAGTTATATTTTCCTTAGCAATGCAGCAATCCACACCATTATTTATGCACACAGTGAAACATATTTTCTTTACATTTTACCAGTATTTCAACCTAGAACAGCCTCTCTGAAATGCTAATTGTAACTATTACCCATCCCAAGATCATTCTCACACTCTTTCACTTGGAACTGGTAACAGTGATGCACATGGATCAGATAATTCCTACCTCTCACTGTAATTGCACAGGGATTTTGCTTTCTTTTGAGTCAGTAATGTCTAAATTGGATTAAGATAAATCGCTTATGAGCCTTTCTCTACAGACATTGCTTTCATGACTGCTATATTTAATGCCAGTTTACCTCAGAACTTCATTTTTTACACCAGTCTTACAGAATGAGTTTCCATGAGGTTCATACTCAATTTCAGATTATTCTTAAGGACTAAATACCTTATGAAGAGGAAAAGAAAATACCCCAAATTTTGCTGACATACTCATGAGTGAATGTAGAAACTGTCGTGCTGGCACTGTTCATTATGATCAGACGAAAATCAAATGACAGGATCAGAAGAGTGACCAATCTCAAAATCAGAAGACTTAGTCTGTCTATTAATGTGTTTAAACATCTTTACACTCCCCTGTCTGGGCAATTGATGCTCTTGGCAATAATAATCTGAGTGGGTGGTTGAGAATGGAGTGAGTGGGCATCAGATGTAGCACTGATGTAAATTACGGCTACTTAGCAGAACATACACTCTCTCATCCAGGGAAATATTTTTTTATTATTTCATAAGTTAGACATAAGTAATTAAAATATTTTACCCATCAATACTTGGAAATAAAATCAATAGTGTATTCAAAAATTATTATCTTATAATCATAACTGAAGTGTGACTAAATGTCTGACTTAAATGTCATAAAGAAAACGCTGAAAAATTAAATACAATCTGTGTGCCTAATTTGTCTGGTTTGTGGGTTTCTTTTTTTCAATATTGCAATTGCAGACCTCATAATGTCTATGTGATTGCTGATATACATCACCAAGACCAAATAATGCCAACCAAAAAATCCTGATTGGTCTTTCCTTTATTTTGGCATATTATTGCTTTCATAATTTTAGCTACTGAGATTAATGACAGAGGTGACAGAAAGAAGAATAATGCACAACACTACTGAAGGTCATATACACTTAAAATATAGTGAAATTAGCATTATTTCTGTGTTGACCATAATACTACTGTTCTACAGACTCTAAAAGAAGATACCACAATGCACTCAGTATATTTGGGTCAAATATAGATGAAGCTTCCTTAATGTCCTGGTTTTTGTTGGGATAGCATTAATTTTCTTCCTAGTAGATGGTACCCTGTTGTGTTTGGGATTTAGTACGAGAATAATTAATACTGGTAACACACTAATGTTTGGGTTGTTGCTAAGTAGTGTTTATCCCAAGCCAAGGACTTTCGAGTGTCTCATGCTCTGACAGTGAGGAGCTTCTCAGGAAGCCAGGAGGGAGCACAGCCAGGACAGCTGACCTGAACTGGCCAAAGGGATATTCCATTCCACAGAACATCATGCTCAGTATATAAACTGGGGTGTGGGGGGCACTGGCTGAGGAGGAGTAACACTTACCTGCAAATAAATACTATGGGGCATTGACTGGGCTGTGATTCCAAACAGTTTGTTTTTTGTTTTATCTATAGTGCATTTTTACACACATTTAAGCAAAATGTCCACTTTGTTATCTTTTCCTAGAACTATACCCTGAATAAATACTCAAAATATCAAAAAAAAAAAAAAAACAAACTTGAAAGAAACAGAAAACAAAAGAGAAAACCCACTTATGTATACCAGTATTACAGCAGTAATATATACAAGCTGTACTTTCTCAGGAGAAAGAGACTTCTCTCAGAACAAATGAACTTAAAACTGGTTTCTCTTTCAGGTGAATTATTTAAATAACAGCGGTAATATTGCAGCTGTGGAGGTCCAAGCAAGGTTGGCATAGCAAGAAAAAAATTATATTTAAGCAATTGATATAACTTGAAAAAAACAAATTAGCCATGGACTAAGAGTCTATTATAGGCCTTTTAATTGGGCCATTAATAAACAGACAGGCAATCTAAGTGTAACACCTAAAACAACATATATTTCAACACTAATTGCAACCAGAATCCAGATACAGTACCTTAGCTTTATCCCTCATGGATCCTTTTCCCAGGATGGACATTTTTGCACCTGTTTCTTCTTGTAATCTCTTTAAAGAGTTTCCTCTTGGTCCAAGCAATTTCCCAACAAAATTGAACTAGAATGAAAATAAAAGAACTTTTTAAGACCCACAGGTACTTTTCCAAAAAGTTAATAAATAAACATGATGATTAAACAAGAAAATTTTACTTCCCTTTAAAAGAAATACTCCTACTTAGCTCTGAGCCTAACTGATAGAGATACAAGACTGCAGAACCAAGATATTCACCCATCTAATGTGAAAGACAGTAAAAGCATTCATGGTTTATTGGAACCCCAGGAGGCGTCTCTCTAGGACGAACAGGCCAGTGGCCACTAGGATTAGCAAACTGCTAAACAAGATACTTGTTCATGAGATGGTACTGGGGAAACCCAGAGAATGCCTAGGTTCTTTCCCAAGTAAGCCACCTCTACTGGCAAGTAATATATCCTGCAAATTTAGAGCTTTAGATAGATTTTTAGGAATTGATGCTTCACACATCAACTTGAAAACAAGCTCTGTTTTGTGTATCGGCTTCAAATACCTGTTTTGCCAGCACCAGAACAAATCACAATCAATAGATTGTGGTAGATATTCAAAGGCATTTTCTAAAAGGATTTTGTAGAACACTGGGCTTTGTCTGCCACGCTGCTAATATTCCTAATCACTGCACACTTCATGTTACTCATCAAATAGTTTTTTCTGTATGAAGAGGAGAGATGCCTACAGAAAATCAAAAGACAGAAAAATCAATAAATGAGGTGCTAATATCATGTCGACAAAAAGTAGCAAAAAGGGGGGAGTCTATTATGTAATGTGTTTATTCTGTAATCAATAGTCTCTTCAATTTATTTTTTAAAATTTTTTCCAGCATCCTTTAAAACGCTGTGGTATGTGGTCTTCAGAAGCTGACTGGAAATCATCAGCACTTGCTTAAGATGCTTCTGAATTATGTTCAAGTCTAAACAGACAGTATTCTGGTATGGCTTTCAACGAAGAATAAGCATAGCCAAAGAAAAAGGGGTGTCATTGTATCAGCACTTCCTTGGTTTTATTTTGGAGAGAAAAAATATGACAATAAGAAATATAAATCAAGAAAATGTTGCTGTCAAAAATACACACAAATGTCTATAAAGATGTCATAATATATTTTGTTTCGCACTACCTTCTGTTTTGAAAATGGAAAAAATGCGGAAATATTCTTGTTTTCACTTTAACCAGCAAGAATATAACAACACAAATGCATCAGCCATGTTAGTAACACCCAAACTCTGAATTATGCCAGGTGCTCCAAACCCCAAGCTGGCTTTTAGTCCAGTGTCTTAATTAAAAATCATTTGTACTTCCTTCAAATACTGGCTAAACTATCTAAGAAAGTAGTATATAATCACAGGAAAAATAAATATGTAAGGCAAAATCTACTGCCACTTAAACCAAAATAATTATTTCTGCAAAATAATGTGTCTGTGAGGGAAGTAATAAGTGGTAACATTTGCAGGAAAATTCAGCATGATTTGAAGCTCCAAAAGCAGATTTTTCAAGCTTGTGTGCTTGTACTTTTTTTCCAACTCTACTTGTTGAATTAATAAAAGTTATCAACTCTTCAAAATAGGGTAGGATTTAGAATCAATGTTCTAATCAAGGTACCAACAATCCTATGTCTTCAAACTGTTGCCCTGTTTCTTCCAGGGCAAACTTTGCTTAGAAGAAGTTGTTGGCTTCAAACTGATTATTCAATTTTGTACGAAAATAAACCAAACAATGAGGAAGAAATGGCAGGAACTGAACTTTAATACTAGACTTAATGCATTGATAGAGATAAGATTTCAATAATCACCCATCCCCTGTATATAAAGGTTTACTAGAGATGGCTGAGCAAACAGCAGAGCTTTTGTTCCTCTGCAGGGACCCCCTTATGGACAGAAGGGAGGGTGTCACAAGTTACAGCACCAAATCTTTTGTGACACTTACACATCACCAATCAGACAAGAACCATGTCCTGCTGCATCCTTTCAGTGTTTCTTAATATTAAGAAAAGCTACCCCTCAAAAGGTGAAAGAACAATAAAGTTATGTAACTTCAGAGGAAACTATGAGAAGGCCAACCAAAGCTTGATTACATTTGTTCTCTGAATGGAATAAAACTATTAAAATACACTCTGTGAAGATTTATGTTGGCCATTTATATTTAAGCACTTCATAAACTGTCTAATCATTACCTTGACATATTGCTGCTAAGGAGCAGCATGGCCAGCATAGGCCATGTTACGTACTAAGTGGATTTTAATCACTTCCCAAGAAATAAGTGGCTGGGGATTTTAATTCTATTGATTATGTAGCAGACAGACATTTCATCCACTATCTACAAAACACATATCAGGAAGGAAGCAGTTATTTACAACTAAAAAACTGACGTGCTCTTAGTTTGGTTTTGTCTAAAGTTGCAGAAAAGCCACGGCACTGCATCAGGCATCCTACTGTTGTGCTCAGTCTTTTCCAGCATCAGTCTGGGGCCACTGGATATCCTCAGCACCATCTACAATCCCAAAACTCCCCAAGGTCTGAAAGTACTGGTAGAGTGACTTTAACTTAATTACTCAGGAAAAATTATATGCTTTATGTTCACACAAAAGTAAAAGCAGCACATAAGAAGGAGGACGTTGCAGTGAACAGCACAAATTTTAAGAAATCTGAAACACAACTTCATTTCTCTTGGTTTTTTAAACTAAGATATGCTGGGCAGAACCGATTTTAATACTGGAAACTTTAGGCTCCAATTACAGCCACACGCATGCACATGCAACCTGAGCATAGAGACAGTGAAGGAAAATGTGGAAACTCAGGCAGTTGGACTGCACATAATGGTGAGCCTTGCCCACAAACACATTCCTGGTACAGCAGCTGTAACTGCAGATCTTATTCTGCAATCTCAGATCCAATCCAATTCTGCCATGTGTACAAATTTTCTCCAAATAATAGCAGCTCTAAGTCTCTGGGATAATATCTGGTCATATTAGGAGAGGATAGCTGAGAAATGCTGACACACAGAAGAGAGTATTAACAGAAAGCTTTCACTGCTGGGGAGCAAACAGACTTCCACTTGAAAAATATTGTTGTGTTACTAGATATAGGTGGCTTAACTTTTCAATCATGTTTATGAACATGAACTAGGCTTTCTGTTTGCTTGCAGAAACCCTTCGTGGTTTACAGCAGAGATTTTGTTTATTATCTTCTCAGATTTTCTTCTCATCTGTCTGAGGGAGATGATGCATGTCTTCAGGGGAAAATGATCAGGTGAAAGCAGGGGATGCTTTACTTACAATCAAATGCACATGATGCTTCATGTATCAACAGCTGTGCAATAAACCTTCTCCTCTGCAAAATAAAACCTGACAGAGAATACAGGTCGATAGATCTTTCCTTTATCTACAGCCAGTATCTCCAGCATCTTCCCCACCCAATATATACACATAGTTTCAGCAGATTTATCTGCATCCTGATTACTTTCACACTTCACCCCACCAAAGCAATCAGACAGTTAGGTGCTCAAAGCCAAAACTCTGGCTCCTCAGTTTTCATCGAAGTTTTTGTTCAAACTACTTCAGGACGGCATACCACAGGTATAAAAAATCTTAGGTATAGTTTACAGCATTATCATTCGAGCCTCAAGCTAACTACAATGACTGGTAGAAAATGCATGTTTACATTTGGAGGAGTATTTGTTTCCCTGTTTGATGCAGCCTGAATACATTTCTACTAGAACGGTAACATTTCTTACTTTATAAAATCTAATTTAATAGGGTTTTATAACCAGACCCAAGGAATATGCTTATCATTCAGAAAAAATGTTTGTGTCAGTGACTGTTTCTGTTTTGTACACAGATCAGTGTTCACAGCAGTAACAAACCTAGATAAATAACGAATAGGATAAGACAAATGGTTCCAGCTGTAAGATAAAGCAGAACAAAATCCTGAACTGGGAGAAGAAATTAATTTCTTCTAGAAGCAGCAAAACAGAAATGGCCCTGGCTTGACAACATGAAACAGGTTTGTTATTTCTCAGCGGGTTTTGTTCAGCATTGCTATCGGTTCCTTTGTGGAGAGACAAAGTGTCACTCCATTTTCAGAGCTACTTATCCTCACAAAATCCTGTCCTTATTCATGGAGAGCAGGATGGGGGGTGGGGAAGAATCTTTCTAAATTCAGTCCTGTTCTAAAGAAAAGGGGAGAAGACAAAGACAGTCATTCCTGAATAAAACCTTACTGCTTGAGACCTCCCTATAATTAAGGTCCTATTCTAGGATTTCTGATAGTTCATTTAATTTAGAATAGCATTTATTTTAAAATATCTCATCTTTCGACATGCACAAGGGACTTCATGTTAAGGAAGTACTGGACTATTATGAAGGCAAATTTTATTTTTCTCAACATTTTGTAAGCATGACAATGCCTGTAATAACATGCTTTAACTTTTGGTCAGCCCTGAACTGGTGAGGCATTTGGACTGAGCATTGTGGGTCCCTTCCTACTGGAACTATTCTCTTCTATTCTCATCTATTGCTCAGCAGATTCTGCAGAGTTCAGGTTTGTCTCCCTCTATATGTAGCTGCTTACCCCATGCAATATCCGGTAGTTTTGGCTTTAGCAAAATTAATTTAGTGTTCCAGATAAACATGCAATGTTATTTTTTACAACAGCAATGTGATGCGATACTTGCTGTCTCTTGGAGAAGAGCTTCCGAAGACACCTGTTTGGTAGGACTGAACTTTGCAGGGCTCTACTTTAGCAGGGCATGTCAGGAAACAGCAAACAGCAGAAGCAGAAAATGAATGTACTCCAGAGAGGCCCTGGAGATCTACCCCAACGAATGTGTGCTACTGCTTTCTTACAGTGTTGTATCACAGAAATGTCTCTGCAGCGACCCCAGAACCAAAGGAGAGAAGGAGAAAGCTGCCCTTTCCTACAGAGCACATTGGGTCTCATCTCTTTGTTAGGCTTTGAACAATAACCCAATGCCAGGCTGTGCACAGAAGAATTAAATGCTCAAAGGGAAAACACAGCTTCTTGAAAACTCTAGGCCAAATTAATTTCAGGTTTAAATCAGTGGAATCACTTCAGAAATAAATTAAATCTGATTAACAAAGTTAGAATTATTAAAGCTACTGTGACTAGAAAATTTACCTAAGAAATAAATGGGGTTTTATAACATCTTTTTTTATCTTGAGAAGTGCTGGGAACTTGTATTTATGGTGTGCTTGAAGAAGATGCTGCAATACTTGTATGGCTATTTACTAGCTGATTGCAAGCAGCTATATCTACAGTGAAAATACATTTTTGGCATAACTCCATGAAACAGATGGTCAGCAACTCCAGACAAAAATCTTCTAGATGTAAGTCTACACTGAGATAGGAAAATATCCCCTCACTTTACACTTTTAGTAGTTTTCAGTCAGAATTTTGGTAACAAGTTGTGGCATTCAAATGAAGTAATTTAAATGAGCCTTAAAATGAAAATAAATTTTCTGATAAAAAGAAAAAAATTGGTGTCTGATATACCCTCATTTAGTTAAACTTTCTTAAGTCAGGAAAATTTGCATGGCTCTAATACATACATTAGTGGTGTTATTTATTAAAATCTGCTCATCCGTAAAACACCCAAGCATTTTATTTCATGTGTTTCTATTTTTAAATCTACTGTGAGGTAATTGAGGAAAAGCCAAGGAACAAATTAAAGTTGTGGATCTATGTTAAGTCCTCAATTAACAAGTTGCTAATTGCAAAGGGTTTATTATTTAATTAGAGAGGTATCCAAAGAGATTCATTGTACCAGGCACTGCACAGCCATGCAGGAAGACATGATCTTGACCCTGAAGAGCTGTCAAGTATGCAAAAAAACCCCAAACCAGACACTGCTGAATGTATGTAGCTACTATTGCTTATTTGGATTGTGAGGAAGTGACTGCTGAAACTACTGCTACTAAAATCATCAGGCTCAGTTACCAAAGAGGGTATTATTACTCAAAGCAGGTGCAGCAGCACCAGCCTCTGCTGACAGAAAGACCAGACCAGAGCCTGCTTTTGCAACTCAGAAAAGAGAGAGAGGATCCTAGTGTTCAAGGCAAGGCTGGATGGGGCTCTTGGCAACCCGGTCTACCAAACTGGTCACCAGTCAGAGGTCGTGACTGATCCCAATCCACGTCTCTAAAAGGTCAGGAAGTTCTTTGATGGCTCGCCACTCCTTACTGGAAAACTGTGCGAGAAGAGCACTATTTTTAAAAACTGCAGAGTATGCGGACTTTCCTTTGTACTGAAGTTGTATTTTATTGACTAAGAGGGTTCTTTAGGACACAAAGCTACCTGGCTTTTAACATTTATTCTATCCAAGCTTGAAGGAGTCAACTTTTACTATTTCCAGGAAAATAAAATACAAAGTAAGTAAAAAGAAATTCTTGAAATTGTGTGTCTAAGACTGGCTCATTTGCAAGACATTACCTAAAATGGTATTTATACAAAGGCCAACAATTTGGGCTGCAGAAGTGCACCACTGAGCTTTTGCCGAAGTGCACGAAGAAGTTTATACTGAGTATACTCACAGGTATGGAGATAGGTACCAAGACTACAACACTTAAAAGCACAATCAACATTTGGCTAATTGGGCTTATTACTCCCACAGATACACAATTTACCGGTCACAGTAATAAACACCATCTGCTCTTTGCTAACTGGCAGCAACCTAACAACTTTTTTCTAACTTGAAGAGTTTGTAATGTAAAAGGAAGATCTAAATAAGTTCTAATACAGTGGGACTTTCATGCATATCATCTTACTCTTACTGAGCTGAATATGATTTCATATTATGTGAAAGATTTCTCTTTGCCAGATGTTATATTTGCCAAGATAAGCTCTAAGTCAACAAGAAACAGGGTAAGTTAGGGTTGAATACCCAACGATAAAAATAATGCATCTTTCCCATATATGTTAGTAGACTACTCAAATGTAGCATAAAACACAAATTTCTTATCAGTCAAGGAAATTATAACAACAGTTAATTTGGACCCAGTGTGTTAATGAACTGATTTAACATACATCCTTATAGTATCTAATTTTGTAGACACCATTGTATTAAATCACAAATGGCTTATGTTAATCTAATTAAAAACTCTGTTAGTCAACTTGATTTTGCCTTTTGCTATTAAAGTAATTATACTTACAGCAGCATTTAAGTATCAATTTACATATACTGAGTACTATGCAAACAATTTTATTCTCAAGTCACGTTCATAATCAAAGCAAAGCATTACTTTAAAATTATTGACATATGCGAACTCACATAGCTCTGCGGAAATAAAACAAGCCTGTGAAAGCACTCCAAAATATTTTATGAAACTCTGTTTTTTTCACCTTCCCCTGCAACATAACTGTGCTTCAGACTTTGTTAATGTAACACAGAAAAAAGTACTTTCAGGACAACACCTTGAAAGATCAAGACATACAGTATGTGACAAATGAGATGGCAAGCATGAGCTGGAGGGCCTGAGTGGCTTTGAATAATGCAGGCTGTAATAACCAACAGTCTTGCTATTGAGATACAACTCCTGGATGAACAAAACTGCAGTTTGGATGCCCCTACCTGATAAAATATTAAATGATCTGCTAATTTTTTCACTTGCACCTTTTTTCTTATTCTCGCACCCCAGGCTAAGATTTGATTCACACTTAAAAGAATATTATAGAAGTAATATTGAATTCTCCTCTAACACAAGATTAAGAAATGCCTCAGGTATATTTAATAACCATCTGGTTTAAACTTAATATTTATTCCATCACAATTACCTTGCTTTAGCACATCTACAACCTTCAAGAAGGATGAATGCGTTTGCAAAATACATATTAAAGAGCGCCACCAATATGAAGGCAGGTAATATTTTTGATTCACCTTGTCAAGACAATATGTCCCAAGCTCCAGCTCCTCAAGGGAGCTCTCCTGGAAGGGTTAAAGTGACACAGTTAGCCATACCCAAATAATAGACTTGGTATCTAGGAAGATGATTCAGGGTTTGAAACTCACTTTCACAGTGGCACCTGACCAATATGTGTGACTCAAGTCTGTGTGCTGAATTTTCAAGCACATCAGTCCCGTTTCCACACTCTCCTCTGCCTTGAGCTGCTGTTCATCTCCAGTTTAACTGCCTCATTCATTCAGTAACTGTGTGAACTTTGGTATCTCACACACATTTACATGTACAAAAGCCATAAATTCCAGGTCTGGAGCTCAATGCCTAGGTCCTGCAATGAACAGAAGAACAACTTCTAGTCCTCTTGGGAACCTGCATCTTCCAGTATTCTTTCATGTTCCTCCAGGAAATCACTGCATTCAAGTGTTACAAATGCGGAAATGTTTTGATTTGCAACCCTCAAGCATTTATACTCCCTGTCTGTCTGCAAATGCAGTAGGCACTGAAACGAACTAAAACGATGACAACAAATATGTGACAAAACTACATGAAACAATAAGGAAAATTAACTTCCAACAGACACTGAGGGGAAATGTCAAGTGCAAATTTACATGGAACATTATGTTCTCTGTAAATCTCAGAAGTGCTTTCAAGCTTTTTTATTTGATAAAGACCATACAAGTCTTAAACACTTAGATTATAGCAAAGTAGAGGAAACAAACGGATACATTCTTAAAGGTAAAAACTAGGGATTTGTTCCATTTACTGGCAATGTTTTCCCATCGCAAATTTATTTACAAAAAATTTTATTCCCCTTAAAACTGAATACACCTATAAATATTACAGCACCAAAATAAGAACAAAACAGTGCACTTCAACCTGCAGCAACAATGAAATCAGTGAACAACTATTCACTCATGTAATCTTCTCCACCTAAACCACTATACAATGATGTTGACAACTGAGCAAACACATTCTCACATTGACAGCACCATCCTCAAAATCACAAAGTGGTATATATTCTTATATCATTAGATTAATATGAGCAACTGTTTTATGAAAAGATTGTTTATTTTAAAATCAGTGTGTAACACAGAATTTTGTGTACATCATTATATTCATAGAGATTTGCTTCAGATGACAACTTTCGCCCTTGCCATGTCTTTTCTTATGGCAAGTGGCATTCTGCATTTTGTTGTAATTACAACAGAAAATGGATATTTCTGAGTATATTGTAAAAGTGTAATTTCCAGACTAAGGTTTGTCAAATGCTTGTAGATGCAGAGTATGGGCATCACATGTTTGGTTATTCAAAGGCCTGTACATCCCCCACTTAGAATAATGAAAGCAGCTGTCTCATTAATCCTTAGCAAATATGAAAGAAATTAACTCCATGCTTGCTAACAAATATGGATGCCCAAATCCTAAAGGGGCTTTCAGCTGATGAATTCCAGTGTCACAGCAGTCAAGCCTGGTGAGCCTAGAACTTTACTATTCTCTCAGAAACATCACAGAATATTTATAACCACGACACAGAGACCTGTACTGGTGGCTCTGAGGAGAATGTGCACCCTGTGGACCCCATATGTCTGTGCAGACTCCAGAGACACATTAGCAGCAGCAATTTGGAGTCCTTACATTAAAAAAAAGAAATAGCCAAGGGATGCAGGACAGAACTTCCAGAGATGAAATGTAGGTCATTTGGGAGGTGAAAGCTGCAACCTGCGTGGCAGCAGCCTTTGCCATGTTCTCATTATGGCAAGTGCAGTCTCAGAGAGATGGGGATGCTCTGAAGCAAAGCTACAGTCACGGGCTGAAACAGAGGTGTCAGGACGAAGAACTGGGAGACACCTGGAACCGAGGCCACATCCAGGATTGGAAGAGTCTGTACAAAAAGAAAAGACCTGCTTTGAAGTACAAGGGATCCTTGTACAAGCTGTGGGTATGCCTAAAAATCAAAGAGATGGCATATGCAGGGTATGGAATAATATTTAACTCGATTCTTAAATTCAAGAAAAAGATATTTTTAAAATCTGACGTATTCAAATAAGGGAAACAAAAAAGACCATAAACTATCAGCCAAAAAAAACCCAAAGTCAAATCCACACACAGCAAGTAAGAGAAAACTTTGAGCAACAACTTGGAGAAGTATAAAAAAAGAAAATAAAACATTATTCAGAGACTTGGAAGCCAGACAGAGAGCTGGTAGGGCTAACAGATGTTCAGGCTATAAAAGGAGGATTCAAGAAAGATGAGGTCAGAACACAAAAATAAAACACTTTTTCTCCATCTGGGTTCATAATGGAGGAAACTGCGACAGGTGGTTGGGAGGAAGGCAGTGCAATAAAAATTTTCTAAGAATTTCCAATTAAATTACTACAAATCAGAATAAACAATACATTTAGTGAAGACTAAAATAAATACATTAGACAGGTAAAGAGCTAAGATGGCTATTTTAAAGGGAAATAATTTCTCAGGCATCTGTCAGTGTTCTCTAAAGAACAAACAAACCTGGATAAGAAAACAAACTGATAACCAGATACCTGATTTCCAAAAGACCGGGCTGGCGTGGTATTAGAAGGAAGGGCCTCTCATGGAAACTGAAAATGTGTTTAAACACTGGAGAAAATTTGTAGTAAATTGTCAGTATTCACACTGAGAGGAATTAATTAATCGAGTCTTTCAGAGATTCAGTACGAGACTGAAGCCAGACAAAGCAATGAACAGTGAGAAAACAGACGTTACTGATGATGCTAAGGTAAGTCAAGGCTCTGAAGGCTAGACTGGCTATAAAAAACTACATCTTATGATACTTGGTGATACAATTACAGCTGAAAGTCCGTATAAATAAATATAAAATATATCAAAAAACATTCCACCTTTATAAACAAAAAGATGTGCTGATTCTAAGTCCTTGGAAAGTGTATCAAGAAAAATAACAACTCGGGGGAAACAGGAGACCCTTGCAAGCAGCAGTCTCAGAACCAGCACAAGAAAGCTTTCTGCACAGGAATCCTCCAAACTTGAGTTTTAAGAAGGATTGACCAGAAGATTCACCAGAAGAAACTACCCTGAGCTCAGGAGCTTTGTTGGAAGTTGGGGTAATATTTTGGGGATGTATCTCTGCATAGTTTGACTTGACTCTATTTTGGTTTTAGGCATCCAGTGTTGGTCACTGCTGGAAGAGCTAAACCACAGCAGAAGTCATGCAGGAAATAGATTATCATGTCATTTGCAATATTTTGCAAGAGTTTGAAATAGTAAGATGTAGTGAAGCAAGTATTACCATCTTTTTATAAATCACATGCTATGATCATCAGATGAACTGTCACCAAATGTTGCAAAAAGTCTTAGAAAAAAACAAAACAAAACACACCAGCATTTTGTTTATATTGTATTATACTGCAAAAGTAATTATATGTTTATGCTAAATTTCATTTTGAGATATATTACAGTCTCCTTTCAAACTTGAGGCGTACATACAGAATTCTTGTATTTTAGTTCAAACATAATTGACTGAAGTTTATCAGAAATATATTTCTGAATATATTGAATATATATTTGAATATTAAGCTCTAAAGATGCAGTTTTGACAGTGATCTGGAGATGTATCTAGAGATTTTGTTCAGATGCAAAGACAGCAATTTATAACAGTGATGGCAATTAAATAAATTATATTCTTCATTTAAATAAGTTATCATCCCTGAAAAATTAACTACAGTCCATCTATGGTGGCATGTTTTCTTCTGCTATTCAGGAAGAGATGTCAATGTGTGGGGTTTTTTTTCATCCAGATAGAATATGACAAATTAATGAATTCCTTACATTTCTTCAGACTACAACTTATAAAACTAGGCTGAAGGCCTAATCCTACTCCTCTCTTTGTCCAGGAATTCTCATATTTTTAGGATGAAGAAATGGATGCAATGTAACTAATATGAATGTTATAGAATTATTGCTTAACACACTGGTTCTCATACAACTCACACTCATATTGGTCTGCTTCAAATGGAAAAAAAAAAGGAGAGTGCAGAATGGGGTTGTCTCTGCTTTTTTCTATTGATTTACTAAAAACACAGTGATTAATGATCTGACATATACTTTACAAGACATAATCTAAAAAAAGGTTATTATTCATCTCCTGTAACCTTAATTTTCAAAGATAGCACTTTATAGCTTTTCAGTGTAGATTTAGACTTAGTTGTTAAATTGAAAGTTATGTATTTGTGAAATAACCTTTTCAAATAGTAACATTAATTAAAATTCCTTTTTAACTTTGTCACTGAAAAGCATCACATTTATTTACAATATGACAGAATTCACCATGACAGACTAAGTGAAAATGTGTTAGTTATTAGATCAGATTAGATACAGATCTAATATATATAGAGAATATAGATTAGAGATCAAGGTTTATCTGTAAAATATATGTTTTTAAAATATTTATTCTAGCTTTATAGATGTCTTGGGGTGACTTTATGATGTGTATCCCATATCGCTGCCCTATGCCCAGGAATTAACTTTGTGCCTTTCTATGCCTCTAAACTGAGCCTGAGAGGGGGAAGGAAAAACTGAGCATAACTTTTTCAAAGCAGTTTGCAGCTTGTTCAAGGTCACACAGAGATAGAGACTTTTTTTTTTTTCCCATCTGCAGCAGGGGAGCAAGGAAGCACCGGGCCTGCTGCTGCCCCGTCAGTTTCTGGTCAGTTGTTTCAGTTTCTTTTTCTCCGGAGAGAGACTGAGAGTCGAACTTTTTTTCCTTCCCTGGAATTTCAGATTTCCTCCCTTTTCTACTGGACTGCTTCAACATCAGAGCACATCGGGAGGACTTTCCACCGGGCACAGAGGGCCTGGCCCTGGGCCAAGCCCCAGCTCCAAGGAGACCAAAGGGAGGCCTCTAATGCTTTCCCAGGCTTTTTCTCCACAGTGAAAGATTTTATTATTTAGCATTATTTTCCTTCCCTGTGTGTTTGTTCAATAAATAGTTTTTATCTCTTTCACTTTCCTTTGAGGAAAATTTATTTTTCCCGAACCTGGTGGGGGAGGGGTGGTGGCTTGCCTTCTCTCAGAGGACATATTTCTAAATTTGGCCAAACCAGCACAATAGTGTTTTGTGGCACTTATAGGCCATAGGCATGCAGTAATTGGCAAACTCCTTAAGAATTATTTTTGAGAGGTGCTTATAAAGTGATGAAGAACTATCTACTATTAATATTAAAGCAAACAAATTGGTTTATATAAAATTAGAAGACACGGTGAAGATAAGAAATGAGTCAAAAAGAAAGTGAGTCAGATGTTTACAGCACAGGATTTATGGGAAGTCTTCAGAGAACATGGCAAAATATTCTTTTACTAACAATTACTGTTAATTTGCACAATCTGAGTCTACCGCATACTTTGGAAAAAAACCTTATGTCATTACATAAAGTTAATGAAACATTCAGTGTACTCAGTTTCTCCTAATTTTCATATAAATGGTTTCAAAGTGCTCTTGTAAACTGCTAAATGACAGCTTTCACAGCTAATCAATATTTTTTGTTTTATACTGCAAAATTTTAAATGCCATTGTCAGTAGACCCATATGTATATAAATAAGTCCTTGTATCTTAAATTAACTCCATCAAAGATTTTTTACTGTAACCTCTAATTTTTTTATAAGCAGAGCACAGTCCCCATTGACCTGAAAACTAGAAGTAATCAATGTGCCAATGTCTCCAAGCAAAATTTAGTACAGCATCTCTGAAAACAAACCAAGCTCTAAGCAGAAACAGTAATTTGTTAGGAGCTATAAATACCTTCCCATTCTATACAAAATGGTTCCTTATAACTGAGATTTCCCCGTACTACTGGAAAATACAAGCCAGAAAAAAAATTATTGATTAAAACAATATTTGGCACATTTTCCCTTTTAAGTGTTTTCTTTCTTAGCTCTTTGTCTTAGCCTGTATAATTAGCAGTTCTAACACGTTTAGCTAATTACTATGAATCCTTACTTGTTTAAAGTGACTGTACACATCTAATCAGATCAGTTTCCTTCCAGGTGACATGGCATTTTCAATCCCATTATCATGTTAAAAAAAAAAGCCCACTACATATTTAAAGTATTAAGATAGAATACTATTTAGGACAAACTTCAGAAATAAAGACTCTGTTCTAGTCATGCCAAACAATCGATTTCTGTTTAAATTCATTTATTCTATTTTGGCACAATCAAAATTAGCTTATATAGCTATATACAAGGAAGTTATAAATTGCCAGGACTTAGTGAGATATATTACAATGGCGAGCAGTGTCCCAAAGGAAACAGTGTATGAACTATAAACCAGAGAATTACAACTTTAGCTGACTAAAATATACATTATACATATGCAACATAGGACTGTTCTCTATGTTTCAAATATTCATGTTGATGCATTACAGCTCATTTAAGTAAAAACAATTGCAATGCAATGACCATGCTGTCATTTGGATTATGTGTCTGCACAGATTTGAAGAACCCATTTCCATTTCTCCTCACTGGCAGAAGTGGGCAGAGGAATTGCTCTCAGTTCCGTGGTCAAGCAGCTTCTGCTTGGACTTTGGAAATTATTAAACCACCAAGCAGAGGGGGCTGCACAGACTGTGTATCTGCATGAACACAGTGTCAGGAAACAAACCCAGTGCTATAGCTGGACATGGGCAATGCCAGCGTTGTTACAACTGTTCAGGCAAGGCTTTGGGCCAGTCAATGCGCCCTCTCCAACAGTATCCAAGCAGTCCTTATAACTGGGCCAGGAGTGATTTCCAAGATGCATTTTTAATGAAGTCATCTTTTACAGAGATAGGAGATGCAATGCTAAGGACATGGCTAGACCGTACCAGCAGGCCACAGAGCCTGCAGGCACTGCCACTGTTGGATTTGCCACATTTGTTTTGGTTACTGCTCAAATCCAAGAGCAAAATATTTATCTTCTCTGCTGTACTGAAGTTTCATCCTGATTAGATTAATGCTGTAAGACTCTTAAAACCCTGTGACATGTTTGCATTAATAAAGAATTTCCTATAACAAAGTCATTCAGTGTTTCAGATATTACACATAAATATTAATCAGTTAAATTTTGTTCTCTGCAAGGCTAAGACAAGACTATCGATTACTATTATAAAGTTAAAAGGGAGAGGGAACTAATTTCTTAGCCTACAGTACTTTTTAAAAACTGTAAGAAAAGTTAACTTTCCAAACAAATGTAATTAAAGTGTTTTGAGGGAAGAAGAACAAAATATGACCTTCCCCTTTCTACCCAGCTAAGCCAACCACCATGTTAGTGGTAGCAGCAGATTGAAAAAGCAATTTGGAGTGCATCACAAAACCTAAGGAGTTTTGCACACTCCATTTTACAAAAACTTGGTAATAAAGTACACTATCTTATTAAAACCAAGGATTATGTGAAATGAAAAATATGCAATTCAATACAAAACACAAATAGAGGCAAAGACCAAGAATTCTATGGGTCAAACGAATGCTAATTAATGTATTTTGGGAAAAAAAAATGAAGCAGTATTTCACAGAGTCTGAATGATGCATATTTAACCTATTACAAATATCAAAATGAACCTAATAGAAATATTTAGATGATTTGGGAAAACTGTGGATGACTATATGTCATCTTTGTCTTTCTGTATGTGCTGGGTATAGTCCCTCTCAATACACTAATAAAGAAGCTTAGAAGCCATGGCATGGAAAATTAAGTTCCTTGTCATGGACTATGCCCAAGACAAGCGTTAAGGAAAAAGATAATGTTAAGAGATGGACTACCCCATGCCAATACTGAGTCTCTCACTAGAGATTTTGTATTCTCCAAATCAGTTAGGCAAGCAAAAGAGCTTTACTTTGGTCTGGACTTCCACGGGAGCACAGAGAAGTTCTGGCTGCATCAGATTACCTGGGAGAAGTGCTATAAACCCACACTAGGCACCTGTGGAGAGCACAGACATAAATGGCACGGGCAAGTACCACAGAAACAGCAGCAGCAGAGCAAGATGCCAACAGGCTGCAGGTGGAAGGCTGAGCCCAGCACCCATAAAGGCATTGTATCTCGTGCAGTCTGGCACCAGCATCAGCCGCAAGACAACCACCTTCACTGCACGCAGTCCTCCTCAAATACCCACCTGAGACAGCCATTGTGGGGACACCTCACAGCTCAGGATCATGTGTTGCATCACATCTTCTCTGTACTTAAAATGGCAAAGAAAACCTAGCATGAACAACTGCTAGATGCGCCACGGAAGAAGGTGCTACTTAAGAGACTCAGGCTTTGTTTACAGTGGTATTAAAAATGTATTTAAAATAAATTATAAAGTGGAGTAGTTAAATTGCATTTAGTTCTTGTTTGGACACGTTTACTCAGAATTGATGTGGTCCTAATTTGAATTAACTTCTGAACCAAATAAATACAGAACTAATTAGGACAACAAAATTCATTGCACTTAATTCTCCTAAGAATCCCTGAGCAAACATGCTCCTTTCATGCCAAGTGTAGAAATCTAAATCTTATGCCTTTTTTTGTTTGTTTTTTAAACGCAGTGAAACTGAACACCTTATAAACCGTTTCTGACACTGAAATCAAGGCTGTCTGTTGAGCAGAGGTCATTATTCTGCAGTCCTGAGTGACAAATTAACTGTTATTTCAAAGACAAAATATCACCTTTCCACCAGAGCTAAATGGGGCATTTTTCAGCCAGATGGTATAAATTTTGCGGAGTTACACTGTGCAACAGAAAATATTTGGGAAAAAATTAATTACAGCAATCACTGGTGTATCAACTGTAGTATTACTCAGATTCTTTAACATTTTTTCATATTCACCATATTAACCTCTCCCAAATTCAGAAGTATCAAATATTTTGTTTAAATAAATACTTCTTACTTCAGTGAAATACCATAATTACTGAGATGAAGACACTTTAACATAAGGCAAGCATGCTCTGAGGATATCAAGCAACATTAATGGAACTTTTAGGAAGAAAAATTTATTTGTGGTAAACAAGGAAGCAGAGAGGTACAGCTATGATACCTTAAGCTTAAAAAAATACACAATTTCTCTTTCATACAGCACATATCCTATAAAAACCTGATGACCTGTACCGCACTCCTTAAAGAGCACAATTTTCATGACCAAGCAAATTCTTATAAATGCTTGCTTTCTTTTGTAATAGGGATCTCATGACGCTTAGAGAAAAAACGTTAAACTGGAAGTAGGATCTCCCCCCATGACAACAGAAACAAAACCTGTCAATATGCCATACCAAAGGCTACCAAGAAAATGTTTTAAAAAACAAACTATCTAGGAAGTCTTGTTGCTTATTGACTGCATTCTACACCACTTCGGAAAATTTAGTTTTTGTTTCAATTCTAGTACCTTCTAAAAATTTCTTCAAAAGAACTTCAAAATGGAACCATTCAAAATAAGTAACTTCTGCTGTAAAAGAAATTCCTTATTCTTTCTCTTCTGAATAAAACAAAAAAAAAAATAGTGGAACTCTATTATTAACTTATGAAGAAGTTTATAACCTATTATTCAGGTATCTCAAGAATGTTAATGATTTGAAAAATTATTTGAAATTTTATTTTCTTTTGTTTAGGTTTATGGGTTTCACATTATTTTATGAGTTTATGAATTTAAATTACGTATCTGAAGTATTTCCTTAACATACCTTCTTCTCCGAGAAACAGATATTGCAACCTGTACTTGTTAGAAGCTGTCGCAACTCAAATACTACAACATATTTCAACTATGATTTTGTTTCATGTTTTCAGACAATAGTAATGTATTGATATGAATGATCTATGAATGATCTAATATGTTTTAAATGGAATTACAAAATAAATTAGAAAGATTTTTCAGTATTTTAAAAAAAGTAGTCTCCAAAACAAGAGAAATTCTTCTTAGCAATTATGAAGTGCACCATCAGCAATGATACCAAACTGAGAAGTGCAGTTGACTCTTCTGAGGAACAAGAGGCTTGCAGAGGGATCTGTATAGACTGGAGAACTGGGATATGATTAATGGCATGAAATTTAACAAGTCAAAATGCTGGATTCTGCACTTGGAATGGACTAATGCTGGTCACAAGTATAAACTGGTAGAGGAGTGGCTGGAGAGAAGCTCTGCAGTAAAAGATCCATGGGTGCTGGTCAGCAGCAGGCTCAGCATCAGTCAGCAGTGTGAGTCTGGGCAGGCAGGAGGACAAACCCATCCTGGGGTGCATCAAACACAGCATCACCAGCCAGTCAGGAGAGGTGACCATCCCACTGTACTCAGCATTGGTACAGTGTCACCTGGAGAATTGTGTGCAGTTCTGGGCCTTACAATTTAAGAAAGATGTGAAGGTCTTTGAATGTGTCCAGAGGAGGACTACAAAGCTGGTGGCAGGGATGGACGGTATGTCTTAAAAGGAGCAGATGAGGACTCCAGGCTTGTCAGGTTTGGAGGAAAGGAGGCTGAAGAGTGACCTCATTGCTCTGTACAGCTTCCAGGTGAGATGAAGTAGGGAGGGAGGTGCAGAGCTCTTCTCCCTGGTATCCAGTAACAGGACCCATGGGAATGACTCAAAGCTGTGCCACTGGCTGTTTAGACTAGACAGCATTTCTTTACCAAGAGGGGGGTCAGACACTGGAACAGTGCAGAAGCTTGATGTCTCAAAGCATCAGATCCTTCTTCTGAAAACTGTCCAGAACAGCTGGACATGCTGTTCAGTAATGCTAATTCATTAAACCTTTCCTTCTTTGTATGACGGAATATTTTCAATAACTTTTTGAGCATTCTTGACAAGCATGTTTAACCAGATACCAGACAACATAAAAGCAAGTAATTTGTGAAGGAACTGCTTTATTGGAATGCCAATGATTGTCACAGAATCACTGAGATTGGAAATGACCTCCATGATCATTGAGTCCAACCTCTGACCCAACAGTACCATGCCAAATTGACCACAGCACTAAGTGCCATGTCCAGTCATTTCTTGAAGACTTCCAGCGATACTGACTTCACCACTTCCCTGGACAGACACTTCCAATGCTTAAGAATCCTTTCCATGAAAAAATTCTTCCTGATGTCCAACCTGAACCTCCCCTGGCACAGCTTGAGGACATTTCCTCTTGTGCTGTCATTGGTTGCCTGGGGGAAGAGGCTGACCCTCACCTGAGGGGCCCAGAGCCAGACACAGTACCTGAGGTGCAGCCTCACCAGTGCCAAGTACAGAGGGAAAATGATTTTAATACAGCAATACAGGATAAAGTTCCACCATATAAATATACATAAAACAGACATTCAATTGTTCATGGCCACTAAAATGAATTCACGTTCAAGATCTTTCATGAGAGATCTTGAAATCAAGGACTTCTGTAATAGGAGAGATCCTTCTAAAAGAACAATAGCTGTAAATGTGCTCTTTTTGCCAACATTTCATTTTCTCCTTCAGCCCCACAGTACACTAAAACCTGTGCTGTCTCCAAACACCAGACAGCTGCTACTAATCTGGGGTGACACCACTAAATGGCCTTGATGATTTACACAGCACAGCTTGTTTCCTTCTACACCTGCTCCCCACTGCTTCAGTGGCCTTAGGGAAACTGTCACTGGTGAAATCCATCATGCATAACAAATCCAGCGTGGGGTAGGCGAAGACTGAGCAGTAACCTCTGCATACCCTCAAACTAGCCCTCAGCAACGAGAGCCCTGGAAGAGTAAGTTATTCCAGCATCCACTGACATAAGCTTGTGCTCAAACATGCGCACATCCTAAGATCCTTTATCCAAAGCGATCTGGACAGTTGATAATACAAATTAGGAGAAACAATCTCTTAGACATCGAAGAATACCAGACTTCTCTTTGGGATGGGTTCAGTAGTTTTTTCCTCATTATATCAAGAACCATCCAGGAAAACTTCGTGCCTCTGTTTTCAAGCCACATTTGTTTGACATGTTCACAAAGAGATTAATGTACAGTCTGAATAACCTGATACTAACTGCTGTTAATAAATACAAAAAATAGTAAATATTACATGCTGGTATGGTATGCATTAAAACCACATTTTTCAGATATTGATTAATGACTGTCAATTATTGTGCCTATTAGGAAATTATTGTTTCTTAATATCTAAAAAAACCTCACCATCCCCTCTTCTGACCAACCTATGTACTAATCTTAATATGTGGCTAACGGATCTCATGTTCCCAGGACACAAAGCTTGGTTAAAAAAATTAAACAGAACTTCCAAAAAGCTGAAGCAGAAGTCATAGAAACTAACAACTACACACAGAACACTTTTTCAAAAACTATACATTAGATATTTACTTCTTGATAGACATGCTTTTAATGTATAGCTAATTTAGCATGAAGAAAAGCTTTTAGTAGCTCTTCAGCAAATACAGATGTCAAGATTTTGAGAGAAAAATACACATGTGCGCTGTTATTCATTTATAGCAATCAACACAAGGAAAGAATGTAGTTGGGCAGGTCTTCATTTCAATGATTTTTTAACAAACATTGGGGTTTTCCAAACTGGTTTAGGGTTTTTTTTTCCCAAATAGAGTAAAAAAGTGTTGTCTCTACCAATTAGGCAATATGAGTGATACATAGTCCTAGAAACAATCACCAGCTGTGCAAAACCCCTCACACTAGTAACTGAAACAATCTTGGTACAAAATAAATACTTCGAGAAAACCTTCTCAAATTGATCTGCTTATTGCCATGAAATAGTTCTGTTCAGATTCATTAATAATCATATGGAATGTCTCAGTATCTATAAAGAGTACTTGTAAAATATGCACCTGCCATTTGGGACCTTCTACGACCAACCAGATAGGTGTGTGCAGCGTGCCTCACAGTTCAGCTGAAAACAACTATCGTCTAGATTTCATTAAATGAAACATACTGGTAAGTGAATGACTGCTAAAAGCACATATTGTGGCTAATTAGGAGTGCTATATGTAGTCATTTTTTCCTAGCTGGACACAATTGTTCTTTGTTTCCTTTCACTTTTTAATAATTGTGAATTTCAAAGAAGTTGTCTTTACAAGAAACAGTCTTAGAGGCTAGTAAGCAAGTGGTAATCATCAGAATTACGTACTCTTCTTTCTGAAAATACTCAAAGTGTTTTCAAAAGCTCATGAAATTTTATTTCTAGGAATCTGAAACAAGCAAAAAGGAAAAGAATCTGTAGTAATGAAAACAAAAAGAGCCATCCTCAACTGGCCTGTTGAACTTAAAAGGTGTAATTCTGACAGGAAATACCCTTTGCTATGCTGTCATTATGGTGATGCTCAAACAAAGTGCTGATTGCATGGCTGTGCGCTAGTAGTATCACTGTATACTCACTGTGTGTATGAGGAACATTATGGCTAAGAGGAAAACCTATTTCCATCAGCTGGAAAACAAATTACTGATACAGCAGGTCACTACTAAGTATAGCAGGAGTACTTTTATGTTGCCGAACTTCTACAAAGAAACTAACACAATCCAGTGGAAAAGTCTCAGCTATATTGTGAATTAATAATGACAAGAAACTATCTTAAATACCTCATGACATCTGAAAATTTACTCTGGAAATCATTATTTGACCATACAACAATACATAATGTGCACCTCAAACTTTCCAGTTCTATGCTATTTATTCTATTCTAAAACTGCATTAAGATTAGGTAGAGTCATAGATTTCTCTGTGGTAAGGTAGAGACAGAAGAGCACACCCTGTGTTCCATTGTTAAGCTATCCAAGTAACATGAAAATCAGTTTTAATAGAAGGTCTTCCAAAGAAGGCTAATTATGAACATGTAGGGATCACCTCCGCTATGTCTTTACAAGCAATCTCCTTTCAATATTTTTCCTCAATCAGCTGCACAGGGTTACCTACAGAGCTAGCAGCAGGTAGCAAAAAATTGACAAGATGAAGAATGCATTTGCTAACAGGGAATTTACATACCCATAGCTCATACATCATCACAGCTTACCCAGATTTTAATGACTCCTCTGAACTGACAAGATGAGGATGCTCACACTCTGTGGGACTAATCAGAAGCAGCAAAATGCTTCAGTGACCACAATTCAACTGAAAGTTGTGTAAGTGGTTATCTTGCCTTAAAGACAAATGGGGGGGTTTGCTTATTGTCTCTCAATTATAACACCTACTGAAACAAACCCTGTTAAGAAGGCACTGAAGGCATGAGGAATTAAAACGAAAAAAAAAAGAAAAATAATCTTTGTAGGAAAGAGCTATAAAGTTATACAGAGGGACTAAACATTACATAGGACTAAATATTATGTAGAGATGTCCTGCTGCTGCATTCATCCTCCTGTAATAACGAGAGATCATTATACAAGATGGAAATTTCTGTCATGTGACATAATGTGACAGATTACTTGTCAACAAATCTTTCTAGGTTCAAAATGGAATGAGGACAGTTTATTCTTGCTGTATCAGTTGAATGTATCAAGTACTGAAAATTATATCTTTATTTCTTCAGAATGAAAGTATATTTCATTTGGTATAATCAAGAAGAGAATAAAAAGTATGTCAAGCTATAAGAGGTTCCTAAAAATATATTAAGAAAAAAGATATTACTTTCAAGGGTAGCAACTACTTAGTGGATCAGTCTGCTTGGGAGAAATTTATTTTAACATGGCTTAAAAAGCAAGAATCACAAGCTGTGAGACCAGAGTCATGAAACTGCCCAGAGGACAGGAAATTCCTGCTAATGGCTTCTATCTACTAAATATAATATTTCTATAGCAACACTATCATTATCTCTTTGATCTACCCTACTTAGAAAGGCAGGAACTGTTAAGTCACCAAATCTTTATGGGGGACTGCAATGGACAGACAATTTTTGGCTGACCTCAGTTTCAGAGGGTATATAGACTAAACCCATTCAGGTACTTCTTGAACAGACAGTGCAAATTGCAGGTGCAGTTCAGAAGTGGCATATGGTCCCTAATTATTTCCACAAATATGCTGCTACTGCAACAATACATCTTTAAAAGACATTGCTAACTCTGTATGAGGTCTTAAGACATATTGATGTTTATAAATCTGCAAGATTTGATTGAAAGAAATATACCACTGCTCTAATCTCCAACTCAAAAATTACTTTCCATTGATGCAATATAGTGATTTCTTTTTCCAGTACTAAATAAACTTATGAATAATAAATCACATAAAAAAAAAATCTTGTACAGAAATATTAACACTTTTTTTTTGCCTTCTTTCTAATGCATAAAGAAACAACTTTTTTTTTCATTTCCATAAAGATAAAAGTGTGCCTGAAAAGAATGAAGGTGCCCATATGCAGGTCATGCATAGAAATGCTACAAATATTTAGTCAGGACAGAATACTACATATAGACAAGAATCCATATCATCTGCTGGTAGGAAAACATAAAAGAAGGGTCAGGTATCATAAAGAGACAAACTGGTCTATCTGAAATGACAGATGGGAAGACAAGAGTGTGTGAAGGATAACTAACTAAAGGATGGACAAAACAAACACATAATCAGGTGTCTGCTATATAATGAATACAAAAGTAAAAGGGCAACACCTGTTATGCAGTCTGGCTTCCATAAAGTTTTACAACTAGCAAGAAGCCAAGAGAAAAGCTGTGCCCTTGATATTACTGGGACTGCATCTGCTGATGACTTGGCACTTCACATGCAAGGCACTGCTTGAGACTGTGCATTTCACACATGTAATTTGCTAGGCACAAGTATGGACAGATGTTTTGTAATATTTTTAAATATATCTGAAAAAGCAGGGAATGAACTTCCTTTAAACTGGGAGAAACCTGTGTGCAGATCACTTCATGCACCTAAAAACCCAACACCATCAGACACTTACCTATAGCCTCCTAACAGTTTGGAAAACCAGTCATACTGGGTAACTACTTTCCAGTAAGAGCATCAGCAAACAGCTTTCAGAACTGCACTAAGGGATGCTAAGCAAGAGTACAGAAAGGTCTGCAAAGAGAGAGAGACCTGCAGTGGTGAATCATCAGCTACTTTATTGCTGAGGGGACAACTGCCGCTTTGGTTTGCGTGTCCCGTAACGCAGAACAGCTGATAAAAAGGTAATACATTATGTATTACTCATCATGTATTATTTAACTAAATTCTAGTTTATGGCCTCAAAAATTGCTCTCATAGTTTATGTCTTACTGGGCAAAAAGCTGGCATTAGCAGTGGCCAATGGCAGGTGAAGATGTCCTGCTATCCCCATGCAGATGCAGAGCTGTGACTGCCTGCTCATGAGTGCTACAAGGCAGTCACCTGTGCCTCTTCCTCCTGCCAGAATTCATTCAGGTCTGATGCTTACAGCTGCCTGCACGCAGAGGCAATGAGGGGCTTGGGGGAGAAAAGGGGCGATTTTCAATTTCCAGTACTAGATTTCCCTAAACAGTGATATGAAAAAATGTGGGGGTTTTCACAGTCACACAGAACTGAGAAGGACCACGTGGATCATTGAGTCTGAATGCACACTTGTACTATAAAGTAGCTCACAAAGTATCTCTTTCTCCTACACACAAAAAGACACAAAACAGTCACCAATGACCTATGATAGACTTAAGTCGTAGGACAAAAGATCAAGAGCCAGAAATCATGGTATGTGCAAGAGGAAGAAGAAAACAGCAGCTGTCAGAAAAATACAACCATTAGAAAAATCTTCCAAAATATTTTAAAAGGATTATGGAAATGATGCTGCCAGCCCTGCTGTAGCTCATTTTAGCTCTCCACTTTGTACTAAATCTGTGTTCAGCTCTAATAGCTGAAGTCTGTCACCCTGTCGTACATATTGATAACTCTTATCTTACAGTGTATATTAATATCAACCTAGAGTTGGCAAGACTATTTCTATAGCACAGAGGGCTTGTATACCATTATTCAAAAATAATGAAAAGGAAAAATAGCAAATACCCTTTGTTACTGGCACACCTTGTTACCCATAAAGTTTAAAGCCATTTTTATGGAATGTGGTTTTCAACAATGTCCTGTTAACATACCTAAAAAAGAAAGAGACACTAACATACTTCAGTACTTTTAAGACAAAAGAAGAGAAATATGGAGTAGCAGAAAAGCGTTACTAGAGAGAATACCTCAACAGGAGGTGGGAAGCTTTAGAAAAGAATCTTAGGATCTGTAAGAATTAAGGATGCACAGGTTTGTTAAACACTTAGAGCTTCTCTATTCCTTCAAACTTCGTCAAAGGAGCCCAGCCTGTGATCCTCTGACTTTGAGTAGACTGTCCAGCTTAGTAACATGAGGTCCCGAATTTTCAGTATTTGTTATAATATTATTTCTAATACGTACAGGAAAGCTTCAGCCCTCAATATAATGCATTAAATGTCAAAGGAAAATGATGGAAGAGGTGTGAAAAGTGGAGAAGGAGAAAAACTGTCTTACAGCAGAAAGACTAGAAGGTAATTTATTCAATCAACTCATCGTTATGAGTAAGTGCTTGAATCTTTCCTTTCCTTGAAGACACTAATGGTATAGGTGAAACATTCAAGAATCCCCAAGAGCTGTGCATAATATGTACAAAATGAGGTTCGACGGAGTGTACAAACTGGAGGTACTAAACCATTATTACAAATCAACTGAAATAATCAAATCATAAACTTGCATATCAGAATAAATGCCTGGTAGTCATGACTTCTGCTTGCTTCAAAGGGAATATGAGCCAGGTTGTATTTGAAAGACTACCCAGAATTCAAGATTCTTTGTTTCCCACAAAATTATCTGGTATAGATCAAAAATGAATATTTCAATAAATATCCAGAGTCTTGTGCTCCCAGCTAAGTGACAATAGATCTCTCCTAATGGACTCTAGTTATACATGACAACATGCTGTGTCGGCTCAAGGGAATAAATATTGTGATATTGAACTGTTGTTCATTTATACTATCAAAGATTATTTGAAAATACTATTTTTATATTCTTGCTGCAGAGTCCTTGCATACTTTCTGTAGACTGCATGAGCATATCTGATGTTGGATATCAAATATATATAGTTAGCTTAAGTTGTTTTGAGGCCATGGAATGAACTACTATTCACATACACATTCCTATATGCATACTGCTCAATTACAGAGGAAGAAATGACATTCCCTACATGCACACACTATCATTTATAAAGTAGTAACATAAAAGTTAGAGACCAACATTTAAGCTTCCACACAAGTTAACTGTATTTTTTTACCTTCTTGACTTATTTGTTCTGTATAATTACTATGCACTTCCTCAAAACATTAACAAGAGACAACTTTACTCTTCAACAAGAATGATAAATACAATGTATGTGACTCTATCACCTTATGATTAATAGGGTCTTTTTTATTCATGAAGTCAGATGTCAGACTCAGTGGAAAAATGTGTATCATCTTATATGTATTTATTCCAAAACCTACTACAATTGCTTTCCACTGCTACAGATAGATACAATAACAACCACTTTTCACTGTTTTTTGAATTAACACAAGATGTATGTCAAATGATGACCTTAAACTTCCTGAGTTGAAAATTTCATTTAAAACTTGACAAATACACTGGATGCCAGAATAATACCGTAATAACAATTCACATGCAATCTACTACATCTTCTAACCACACTCCTCAAAAAAAGTCCTTAAAGCTTCAAAATAACTATTGGCCTTCTGTTGCCTGGAAAGAAAAACTGTACAATTCTTCTATGTTTTCTCATCATCTTCTAATTTTTTAAAATTTCCTTTTAATTTAAGACCAGTACACTATTTTCCTTTATGACTTACTGCAAAGTTAGTTGATAATAATTATTGGAAGAACTGTTACTTCTATTCTTCTGTAAATTTCTGAGAATATTCCCTCTGACATCCAGGCAAAATTCAGGATGTGCCCATGATCAGCTCCCCACCAAAACAGAGTACCTCATTCTCCCTCTAAGTTATGTAACAGTAATAAATGACTTTTACAGAAACACTGCAATTGAAAATTCCCTAAAAATTAAGGTGGGCAGTTAATAGGTGTATCACAGCATCTTCTGGGTCCTGTACTTGCTGGTGTTCATTGTAAGCCATTGTACTGGCTGATAAATGGCCAACTTTAACTTAGCTCATTTCTTGAATAACTAACAGACTACAGAGGCTGCAAAACGAAGAAACTTTGAAGTGAAGTTATATGTGAATGAATCAAAGTCTGTATTTTTTCACCATTCAAGCCCTGAGTGAAGTATTTGATATTTTTGACACACTTCTTACGTACAGATATAGCACCAGACTGAGATAGCCTGCGTTTTCCCCCGATTTTCCTAGTTAAAAACGTATGAAGGAGGCAATTATTCAGGAAACAAGAAATAGTGTACTTACTGAAGGAAAAAAATTACTTATAATTCACTCATTCATGTTAGAGACTCTATTTTTCAATAGATTTCAGGTTACTTGAGTTAGCAGAACATCTTGATGCTACAATTACTTCTTTCAGGCAGAAATTGACTGTTGAAGAGAATGTGTTCACAATAAGCTTGAACAGTACCTCACAGCAGACTCTACAGTATCCCTTTTTTTTCCACTTTCCTTGCTTTAAGTGAAGTCTTTATTCTAGAAAAAAGAATCTATTTTTATGCATCCAAAGAATGCTTGCAGTGTCTTCAGAAAAACTCTACGGATCACATAAAAATCTAAAATATATGCAAATCTTTGCAATGCCATTATCAAATTCCTAATATGACATTAATCTCAAGCTGTTATACTTGAGAACGATTTATTTTTGAAATGTCACTTCAGACTAGTACCTGTTTCCACAGAGATCCCATTTGAATAAAAAAACCACATCCCCAAAACCCAACAAACTTTGTTGTGGTAAGTGTCCTCAGTGACTTGTTTGTTCAGTTTATGACATAAATGCAGTCTTCATATAGAAATCATGCTATATAATAGGTAACACCAGAGTGTTAGTATTTCTTTTCCTTAAACATCATATGTTTTAAACATAAAAATGTGATGAGAAAAAAATTTCTGTAGGTTACTTATGCAAATATAAGTAATAATATGAATAGCTACAGATGTAATCAATCCCTGTAAAAACCAAAGAGCAGTGATGATTGCAAGGCATCAGATTCTGGCAAAAGAATCTCTGATTTAAGGGAAAAACTTCCTCAAAGTACTTCAAAACTGCCCAGTCTTGTTCTCCTGTAAAAGCTGGAGTCTGGTTTTGGGATGTTACATCCAAGATGTGGGTATCATGAATGTACTGTGTGCTGGATGTGTCTATCATAGCTGCAAAAACAGTTCAAGAGCATCATGTAAAGAAAGGGGAGAGGGGGAGAGGGATAAAAAGACTACATTTTGCATTGCTGTATCTATTTAATCACACTGATAAAAACCCAGCCCACCACACAGTAAGTAAAGAAGAAGCAATTAAATCTCAAAGTAACTTCCAGAAACCTTTTTTTTTTTTTTTTTTTTCAATTTTTACAAGCACCACCTTTACAACAGCATACACCGAGAGCAGTCAAACCAGCACACTGGGGAAAAAAAACCCAAACTGCTTGAAACTGAAGCTTGACCCTTAGCAACACTGAAGCCACTACTGCCAAAGTACTAAAGAATTTTTCAAATAACAACTGAAGCTAACAGTGACTGCCAGAAAACACCAAGCATTAAGTGCTGCTGGTGTAACAACACAGTAACCTGAATTAAAGATGACTACAATTCTCTTTAGCCTGTTCCAAGCCTTGGTTGCAGCAGTTGTAATATGGCTCAGATGCCTTTCTTAAATGCATGAATTAGCTTGTTCTACACTCTGTCAGACCATCCCCATCATCCTTTATCATGAAATTAACCTGTAGGCAAACCTGACTTTTACTTTCTCACCATCACAGGAAAAAGCCATATATATATATGCCTTTTGGCGGGGGGGGGGGGGGGGGGAAAGACAGGGAAGCTGACAGTGATCCAGAGCTTTCTAGACACAAGGACACCGTTTACAATAAAAACTTACGAGCATATTTCCATTGGAAAAAAAATAATTTAGCTTGTTAGAAAAGCCTAATGTTACACGCGGTCCAGTGTGATTTTTTTGTTTGTTTTTGTACAGGACAGCACTGCACATTAATATACTAGTTTTCTTATGATTATCTGTTTGGCAGTTTGTTCAATCTTTGCATACTGTCCCTATGCAACACAAATCTTTCCCACGCTGATGATGGTAAAATTAGCCAAATTTTGTCAGCTGGTATGTCACGTGAATTGCTCATCTTAAAAGGTCCTCCTACGTGTGTGCACACATGTGCATTCTTTATGCAACAAACATTTGGTTTCGAGTCTCCAAATAGTTTATTATTCCATAGTAACTTTCTTTAATTTTATACAGAAATTTGGAAAAAAAAGTGGACCTATGAGGCTCGGCTTTCAGAAAATGTGCAAGAAGCAGGGAATAAGATGGTGGTTCCATGGTGTAAGAAGGTATGTGGGTAAACTAACTTCAAACTAACACCGTTTGAGAAAGAGATGAGCTGGAGAGGCTTTTCCAATGGCTTTCAATGTTTTTGATCAGGTTCTGTATTTAGGTGGTATTTCCAAGAGTGCAATAACTACTTTTTCTTAGGTGTTTCCATTTCACTAAATTTACAATAGAAGCTGTCTGCTTCCGAATAAAAAAAAGAAAAAAAATTTGCTTTTAGGGAACCTATTTTACATACAAACATTTAGGATTAAATTATTTACCCTAGAAAAGCCTTTTTCTCTAATTCTTTAAGTAAGCTTCTGGTCTTAGAAGGATGCGGGAACATTTTAACACCGATCTACAAGCAACATAAATGCTCTCAGTTAAAAAAATGCTTTTACTGAGTGCCTCCCTCTAAAACTGTACACTGTACAGTCTGCTCACGTGTGGGTTTTGGGGGAACACAGGGGACATAGCTGAGTTGGAATCCTTTTTAGGATAACCCCTTCTCTCCTTTTCCATCCCTCTCTGACTGGGATGAAGGGACTTGGACTTGTCCCACTGTTGCTCCAGCAGTACCTTTAGCCAAACATGACAAGCATGAAAGGGCAATGCATTCCCAGAATTTTTTACAGTTTCCGAAGTACTTCAATGATTGATCACATTCTTCAGTGATAAATGAAAGTCAAACTGTTTTCTTGGAAGTTATTTTTAAGTCTCCTTCTCCAGAAAATAGCTATCAATGTTTCTGGTACCAGTTAATTCACCCCTTATGATACCATTTGCAGTAGAAAGTTCAAATGAATAGATGCCTCCTGTTATTAGCATTCATTTTCTTGTCTGACTAAAAAGATGTTTTGAGATTACAGCATTCCTAATACCTCAGAAATGCAAAAAAAAATACATTATTTAAAAATAGTCATGTTTCTTCATTGCACTGAATATCTGCTATTAAAAGTGATTTGTTTGGCAGCTTTTCTTGCCAGCTGCTACATGAAAGCAACCAAGTCTCTGCTATATAAAATAGCTCTTTATACTGGTACCACTTTTATTAATTCCTCTCTCTGTTTTCAATGTAGCTTTTTGATAGTGGGAGGGAAAAAAATGGGCTTTTTTCCCCTTTTTAAATTTCTTAGGTTCAAATGCTGGGTTTCTATATAATCTAAAACCCTAGTAACATTATCCTGGACAGAAATAAGAGTATTTCTACACCTGTGAGCACTTCTTGGTATACCTGAATCACTTCTAAATTCACTACTTGCATTCTGCTAACAACAAAGATAAGTAAGAGCACTGAAGTTACTCAACCCACTCAGAAATCTGAGTCTTCAGTTGCCAATGCCTTAGTGAACTCAGTGCTATTGCAACTAGATTACTAGGAATTAAAGAAATGAAAACCTGACAAAAACCCCTGCAAGCCAGTTTAAAGATACTATGTTTTAATAGGTTGCAGCCAAGTACTATTTGAATACCTCTATCTGTACAGCCTCTCCAGGCAACCTGCTCCTTGGCTTCACTGTTCTCAAGCTGATAAAGTTTCTCCTTTATCCAGTCTGAACATTTCTTGTTTCAAGCTACACCTGCTCCCTCTTATTCCCCCAAGATGCACCATTGTGATGTGTCTCCTCAACACCTTCCCTGCAGACATTAGAGAGGCAGCTTAGTCCTATGGAGACAACTCTGCTTCCTGACTTACTCAGTCCAGCTCCCTCAGCCTCTCCACACAGAGTAAGTGCTCCAGCCACTGGTGATCCTGGCAGTCCTCCTCTGAACTCGTTTGTCTGTGCCACTTTATATTTGGAGAATTAAAATGAGACACAGGCACGCAGGCAATCATTTTCTACTGGCAGCAGGTGAACACACTGGTTGCCCTATTGTCATTCCTTTCCCAGCTTATATATCCCTTACCTTGAATGTGAAGAAAATCTTGGCAGTTTCACTCTATAACAGACTGAGTGAACTTTCTGACTAAGAAGACAAATTCAGCATTGTGGAGCACTAATGGACCTAGTTCTGCTCCTGCAGACACAACTGACTCCATGCACTCAGTGTGTGAGCTTGAGCCTGAGCCTAACAAAACACACCCTTGCAGAGACATAGCATGTTCTGGTAATCTGCTCCTGAGGAAAAAAACCAGAATTTTCTCTCTTCATTGAGGGAACAATCATGAGAGGATTTGTAGAGATTCTTTTCTCCCTGTATGTCATCCTTCAAGTATACCCATGAGAGAACACTTTTTCTGTACCCATCATCCTATTCTTTTCTTCTGAAAAGGAATCCTTAAAAAAAAAGACAGAAAATATCTGAAAATTTGAAAGCTTTGTTTCTGTTTTCCACTTCACCCATCATCTCTTCCCTCTAATGATATTCCAAACAACATGTTGTTAAGTGCTATGAAAGTCATCTTGCCTTTTTATGCTCGTATCATTTTTGCAATATCAAAAAATGTGACAAATGCAATTATACTTGAAAGAAATAAACCATCTCTTCTTGCAGAGGCTGAAAGAATAATAAAACATGATTTGTACTAGCACTAAGCTAATTACAGTGACACCACTCCTGCCTCTACAGCTCTGTTAGTGTCCGCGCTTACATTACGAACCCCTCATTCCAGGGTTTGTAATTCTTCTCTGTGTGAGTTAGCTACTCTTACAGGAGTGCACAACACGGTTGTTAATGGCTTCATTAGCAACACTCTCCTAAAAATGGCTTAAATTTGAAATTACTCTTCAATTTTGTAACTCCCTTGTCTGCTACATGGTGTAAATCACAAGCAAATTGTGACTAAACCAAGACAATTCAGTAGGAAAAAAAACATTCAAAATGTGACTTATATGCTTGGACTTAAAAGTACTTATTTTTGGTAAGGTTGGAGACAACAATTATTGTATATAATAACCACCTTCACCATCTTCCCACCCAGACATGCTAGTAGGGATTTTCGGAAAACTGAAGTTTTCACTAAAGAAATATCTAAATACTATTGTGAGTAAGAAGAGAGTTCCATAAACAGCAAATGTCAGGTGATGTATTGTCAATAAAGCCACCACACATCAGTGTTTTAGGTTTCATATGTGAACACATTTATATAGAAAAATATGCTGTGGTTTCTAGTATCCATTAACGTACTTGGATACCTTGGAAATCTGCAGATAAGCTGCCCACTTAAGTATGTTGATTATTTTAGGCAACATGACAAATTCACTGGACATGCTTCACTGAGAATGCAGACTCTTGGGCCTGAAAACTAGCAAAACAAAAAAGCACTGTCTTGCATCATGCTGGGATATGACATAAAACGTGGTCTTAATTATATCCACTTTCTTATTTATATATAAAGTTATGCCTTTACAGTATCTGGTATATATGTGAGTAACTGAAGGTAAAATTTTACAGCATACACAGAAAGAATTCTATTTCTTCACAGGCCAGTTTCACTCAATCATAAAAATAAGTATTTAAAGCAAGGTGATAAAGAGCAGCTTAAGGTTATGCTATCTGAAACAGTATTCCCAATATACCAGAGGAAAAAAAAAAAAAAACAAAAATACAGCAAGAATTCACTGCTGGTAAAAGCAGTAATAAATTGCTCTCTTTAAGAAAAAAAGGGCTTCTTCTGGCTTTCTGCTACCCACCAGTTTCTTTCTCAACAAATGACAGAGAAATAACTTACTCAAAACTAACATTAAATTTCTTTAATTCCTAAGAAACATGTTCATTTTTATTATTATTATCATTATTGAGAAATTCTCTATAGCCTGTATAATTTTTCTTCTAGTATTTCATTAAACATTGTTTCAGTGAATTTTCCTTGGGTAAAAATAACCAGGTGAAGAAGATTTAATTCTCTCTTGCTGAGCTGACATAGACAAAAAAGAGTTCCTCTCATCAGACAGTATTTACCTAAGTGCTACCCCCCCCCCTTACCTCAGCGGCAGGATTATGATCTCAGAAGGTAGATGGAAACATATTTTTGATATGGTTGTCACCTGTTCTAAATTCATCCCATTGGAACAAAACTGTGACTTCATATCAAGAAAAGTGACAGAAGAATTATCTCCTCCTCGTCTTCTTTTAAGAACGTATGAGTGACAGAACTATGAATTCCTACATTTCTTGAAATAAAAAAGGGATGGCATGGTTTCCTCCCAGTTTGTAGTATTTTTCTTCAGACTCACAATCCCAAACCACAAATATGTAACAGTTTAAAAAATCCCACAGATAATCTGTGGTAACCACAGATAAACTGCTGTTCTACTGTTAATTGAAAATCTAAATCTACCAAGTGAACATGCTTGCAGCTAATTCTTTGTGTTCCTGAAAATGTTTATACACTGATGTGACTACCAAACTATCTAGGTTGAAAATTGAAGGCATATTTTTAATAAGTCTTAATAACACACACATTTACATACATTCTAATATAACATGAAAGATGTATTTATGAAACAGATTTCTTCACTATTAGAGCATATCCTTTGCATTTGCATTATATGAAGGCGTTACCTGTTGATTTTGTTTGCTCAATGTGAGTAAAAAACAAAATGGGAAAGAAGGTGGTTGAGGTCAAACATACTCAAGGCTAAATAGCTGCAACTCAGCAAGTAAGAGCATTCTGAGTGTGAATTCCTTTCACCATACTCCTCTATATAGCAACACATAATTATGTTTTTAAGTTTTCTGATGATATGTGGGAAGCTTGAGAAACAGGGAGAAAGCCACCAAAATCCATGACATTGCAAAGGAGTTACAAAATCATTCAAATGACAGTCCTGAACAGGAGGAAAACCTTGTCACTGAACTAACTGGTCCAGAAAACTCACATTCACTCTGTTTGCAGTACACAGGCTCTGGAGAAGGCTCCCTGTACGTTCCTGTTGCTGTAATTGGCCTCCTGTGTGAGGAGACAAACTACGCAGAGGGCCATGTAATTGCCAAGCCTTTCATAGGGAAGCAAGGCAAGGTGCATCTGTCTTGTGCAGTCTTTTTCTCTAGTAACCACTGACCTCAAAGCTTGACTTCAAGTCAGTTTGAAATAGAAGGCTATTTCAAAGACAAGTAAGATCTTTGAAGTTTGGAGAGAGCATAGACCTGGATAGAAGAACACGTTTAAACTAAGGCAAAGGCTGTGCCTTAAGCTCATGCTGTAAGAGATCTGAAAATCCATAGAAGACAAAATTTTTGTCATTATACCCATCAGCAAAACATCAAATCAGAGCTCATAGCTAAGCAAAAGACACAGATGTGCACAAAAAAAGCTTCCTTAGCTTTGAAGTTCAAGGAACTGCTTGTGTACTTCGGTACCACTGAAATGTGAATTGTTCTGTGATGAGCTGTATTACCCCCCATCGAGTCATTAGGTCTATTGCAAAAGGATCAAAGCAGAGCATTAATCTCTTGTGTTCATGTTTTATAAGCAATTTTCAAAAAGTTTAGCTAACTTTAGATGAGAGTTATTACAAATTACATTAATGACTACTTTGAAGTGACCTTGTAACACCACTTGAACAGAGAAAAAACCTGAAGAGCCACAAAACAGATTTCATCTTCAGCTTCAAGAGGTAAAAACATGCTTCAGGAGTGTTTGTGTAAGACAAAACAATATATTTGCTTTCAGGAACTGATTAGCCCACATAGATCCTGCAGTTACAGCACATTTGATCAGTTTAGACTAGAATAACAGAGGCATATGAAAAAATGACCAGTAACTACCTGTTGCAGTAATTTTGAAGCATTTGATGTGCATTTTTTCCTTTAAATATTGAATCTTTTTTAAATGTTTGAAAGGAAGTAAATATTCATTTTAATAGCAACTTTAACAGGGTTCCAAAACATTCTTTAAACCCTACTACTTTGCTTAAAGATTTCAGTTTACTGTTCTTTCATTCTCTGCTAACACATAAGAAGAATGTAACATTAAAAAAAGCACGACATTTATACAGTACTGTATTTCCTTATTAAAAATATTACTATTATTATTATTAAAAATACGTATATGAAATAGTACTGCACCTAAAATAAGGAAAATCTCACATCCTATATGATAGCAGCATTTCAAATGGAAAAGCTATATTGAATATGGCTGACTGGAGTTAATTTTCTTCATAACAGACAATATGGTGCTGTGTTTGGGATTTGTGTTAGAAACAGTGTTGATAGCACAACAATGTTCTACCTCTTGCTTGTACACCTTAAGAATTTTTTAAACTTGAATTTTTAAGGACATAGAAAAGCCCAGACGTGTAATAGAAGCAATTTGCCATAAAGTCTTTTCTTCTACTGCCCTGCAACTTTAAGATGTTGATGTTATAAATGCTAACTTATGTAACTGGCAACTAATCCTCTTAAAAGCTAGCGAGAAAACAAATAGTAACAAGTCATCCAAACCTGATCACAAATAGGTGAACTTTTTGATCAGACACATCACTGGCTTAGTTCTGCTCCTGCTGAAGTCAAGAGTACTGTGAAAAATCTCACTCTAACCAATAGTTTGCTTTACAGTTCTTATGAAGCATAGGTACAATTTGAAAGCTTTAATTACATCTGATTCACTGTGTATTTAGACACAAAGTTTAATTTTTACTGTTCACTACCTTTTCTAGTCCTTAAGAAGCAACACAGATAAGTGGAAGTGAGTTAGTTTCTATTTCTTATCATAAACCACCAACAGACTTACTTGTTGAACTCCCCTCAGATTCCAAAAGCAGATTCCTTTGAAAATACTGAACTTGTACTGATGATACTGAAGACAACATTTAGCCCCCAAATCATTCATTAATACAAAAAGCCGAGAAAGAAACAATGCTGCTGTAATTGCAAAGAAAACCTAAAATATCTTTGGATGTAGGTGGAGCATATGTCGACAATCAATCATACTCAACCAGCGTACCATTAACATGAAATCATGCTCCTGATTAACACTTGGTTTATGCAGGGTGAATTCCTGCCCACTCTCAAACTTACTTTATTAAAGTTTGTTATAAATTTTTTATTTATTTTTATTTATTAAAGTGTTATAAATAATATTTTTCTTCCTCCATCAAATAGGAATAACAAAGAAGAATAGAGAGGAATGTAAGAGTTTTGGTGGCTTAGAAAACAAGAGTCATGACAAACATTCCCACTGGGGAGTGGCTAGGACTTGCCTGTATTCCACACAGTTGCTACCAGCTACCAACTTCACGATGATGATGTTTCTATTTGTCCTGTTTTCTACCTATGTTGTGTTTTCCAGAGTGTCAGCTCCTTGGAGAAAGACCAGTGTACTTCTTAGGTGTATTGAGTACAAAGGGTGTCTCCATCTTAGTTTTGGCCTTTGAGTGCTCTGCAATACGAAATGGTAAATTATAACTACTCTAAAAGTCTGCCTTGAAATATGGAAGGCAATACCACATTCCACTGTAACAGCACTGAGTAAGTCCCAGTAAATCACTAAGCAGCAATTTAGTGTCCTTGCTTGTAATTCTGAGTTAAAGGAAGAAAACAGTAAAGGATGAAGGCTGAACTTTGTATTTTCATGCACAAATAAAGGAAAGATACTCCACAAGAACTCTTTCAAAATCATGTAATCAAAGAAGGGAAAAAAAGGCCTAATGTTGGGAATATTTTTTTGTACTACTTGTTTTTAACTATGTTAATGCTGTTTTAATTGCATTGCTAATGATTTATACAGCCATGGTTAGTTAAATGAAACAGAAAGGCAAATCGTTACATTCTGTCTGGGATACGCTTTATTCTCTACAATCAGGAACAATTTTATGAAAGAATTTTTATAGAGGTCCATACAGAGCTTAATTTCTCAGCATGATTAGGAAAGTAGTTAATGCTGTGGGAGCTGATTTCAACAGCAGTGTTATGGAAACAAACAAAGCATTAATGAAAATGGGGATAGAAATGACTTTTATACAATAAAAGGTATTTCCTGTAACCATTCAAGAGCTCTGCAAGATTGGCATTGGCCCTAGAAGCATTAAACTCAGGGTTCATTTCCTGAACTTACCTGGAAAAGGTAAGTAGAGAGATGGATGAAAGGTCAGGTCCTAAGTAAGTCAGGAAAAAAAGATTTGTGTGTGGTATTTTTTCATGTACTTTACTGAAAGTACAGCTGAGGTATTTGTCTGAATTTTCCAATTGCCTGTTGTCATGAAATGCAGAACAGAAGATTCATATCTGGTTTGGGTCTTGAGCACAATTAGAAATACTGGAAAATTGCACTGAATAGCAGAATTGCTCCACTCACAAGAAAATTTTGGAGAAGTAGAATGAGGTTTTGAGGTTTGAGAGGTTTTGCCTTTTCTCTCAGCTAAAGTACAGGAAGATATTGAGACAAACAAAAATGAAGGTAAATCCTTTTCCAACTTTCCTCTCTTCAAGTGTTCACATACTTGATTTCACTTTTCAGAATTGGTTGCACAGTTCATACACAAGTGATTTAAAGAAAATATCTTGGTTACAGCTATGTATTTGAAGCAAAAAAGTAAAAAATACTGAAAAAATATAATTTGAATTTTGAAATATTTCTGCTAGTATATTTGAAATATAATTAATGATCAAAATTAATGAGCAAAAATTAAATATTAGAAAACTCAAAGATCCTTCTTATAATATCTGAGTGCTTAATAGGGTCTGGTCTTACATCACTGAGTAATATTTATTCAAGTATCTTTTCATTAGATTTTTATGAACCTTAAGTACTAAAACACTTTATATAAATTTTCTGGAATAATTTTCTGTATATCAGTGACTCCAGAAATAGAAACTTAATGAAAAAATCAAATACTAACAAATTCTAGATTAAACAGAGTACCTAAAGAAGTTCTTGCCCCTATTATTCCTGGTGTTGTGTACATCAGAGATTCTGAGACACAATTACGCTCGAATATGAAAATTAAATTGGCCTCAACTACAAAGGAATTTTGAAACTTCCCCATACATTTATAAAGTAAAAAGCAGTATTTTCCTACAAAGATGCATGTTCAGTTATTTCATTAAGACTGGGTAGGGGTAGAAATCTTTCAAGATATATGAGAAAGCATTCTTTATTTACACAACTATTAACTATTTGCAGGATCAATTTCAGTACAACACACTTCATGTAAATTTATAATTTTCCGCTTTCCAATGTTAAGGCTTCTCTTTTAAGAACTCAGCTGAAATACAGAACCACCAAAATCTTTAGATTTAGTTTGGCATCAGTCTAACTTCTACAATCTTGCCAAGCATAACGGCTTTTCTTGTCTTACCATAGAAGACAAAAAATACTGGCAGGTCAAATAAAAATCTCCATTCTGTAGTTAGAAACTTAGCTCTTTTTTCTCCTATTAAAAATGTTGGAGGTTGTTTCAGTCTCCTGAAACATCTACAGGATTAGTGACGTATCAAATGTTCTGCCTTATCCAACAACAAGATACTTATTTCATTAAAACAATATAAATCACAGAGAAAAGTCCTGGCTACTTATTCAGCAAACAGCCTGGGTCCCACTCCCCTTAGAAATTTGCTATTTTCTTGTCAATCCATTTAATGGACATATGAGTATATCTTACTATATCATATTAATATGGTAACATACAGATGTTTTTGATATTGCTGAGCAGCATCTATCATGTCAAGGCTTTCCTGCTCCTCACCCCATCTGACCTGTGAGGAGGCTGGGAGTGCTCAAGGAGTTGGGAGGGGACACAGCTGAGACAGCTGACCCCAAATACCAACGGGGTATCCCAAACCTTATGGTGTCATGCCCAGCACATAAAGGTGGGAGGAGGAAGCGATGTTTGGAGTGATGCTGTTTGTCTCCCCAAGTCACCATGACGTGATGGGGCCCTGCTCTCTGGAGATGGCTGAACACCTGCCTATCCATGGGAAGCAGTGAAGACATTCCTGGTTTTGCTTTGCTTCCATGCACAACTTTTGCTTTAGCTACTAAACTGTCTTGTCTCAACCCACTGTCCCTGTTCTGTCTCTCTCCCATCCCACTGGGGTAGGAGTGAGCGAGTATCTGCACGGGACTTGGTTGCTGGCTGAGGTCTAACCAAGACAGATGCACTGCAATTTTTAAGTCTTTTGTACACATACTGTTTATTTTTGACTCGTCAGGTATTTCATATATCTGCACTCACAGAAAGCAAAAGAAATTAACAAACTGAGCCATTCCTTAATGGCTGAAATCCAGCTAAGCCAGGGATAAAGGAGGCCGAATTTCACCAAAGACCAGTAACATTTTAACTTTCAATGTGTACTAGACAAGTTTGCAAACAAAAGCTTCCTATTTTATGTGCTACATAAAGCTATAGCTTTAAACAAGCTCTCAAATTCTTAAATTGTGCAAAGGAACAAATTTGCAAAGCCCAGTTTAGATGCCCCTTAAAAAAGTTATTGCAGAAAAAGGTAGGAACTGTAGAAAACAATAGAAGCCAAGCTACAGGTAAGTGAATGGCAAAAATCTGTATTGCCATGCAAATGACAAAGTTTCTCACCAAGCAGCTAAAATGTCACTTTTGTTTTTTAGCAACAAGATAATTTCAGATTTCTGTTTCTTTCTTTTAAATGACACACTCTTTTCCCATATCTGATTGAAATACATCATTCAACTGATCTGTGCCAAAGTCTTTTTACACAAACCCTGAGGTGTTTTCATGCAAGTCTTAGTTGGAATTCACGTATCACAAAAGTAAAAAAAAGGCATTCTGGGACAGAAAGAAGGATCAACAAACACAAGACACTGCATCCCTGTTTCAAGAGAAATTTTAACTGCATTAAAAAATCTGCTGGATAATGGAGTGTGTGTGAATGAGATGCTGCTTTTACCTGAGCTGCTAGTATTTAAGATAATTAATCTCAGAAAAGATCATTGCTGAAGTATCAACCAACACCCCATCTCTATTTTAGATGCCTGTTTTACAGCAGAGGGAAGAGGCCTGTGTCTTAGCCGAGTAGGTAACGTAAGACAGCTGTTGCTAATCACAGCCTTTCATACTCCTTTCCTGTTGGCTGCACCAGACTGTGGACACTTGAGACAATTTTTCTGCAACTTCAAGAGCTGTTTAGCCACTAGAAGCCTTTTGTGTTAACTTTTGCTCAAACCTTAAAATGCTGCTGCTGACTCTACAACTGTCATTGAAGCTTAGCCTACAGACCATAACAAATTTTAAGGCCAAGGGTTCCCTTGAAGCAATTTATATTTCTACATGAAGTTAAAGTAAAAGCAAACGTCTTCCAAGAGCTGCCCTCATTCCTAAATAGAGAGCCTGTAAACTGTTGTTTTAGATGGTGTTCAACTGGGTAGATTTTCCAAAATTTTATACACTTGGACACTTCCGATTTACAGAACCCTGCTTAACCAGCACTGCTCAAAAAAGCTTACCAGTAAGCAATGAATGAATGATTTTAAACAATATTCTTTCAAATATAAATGCCTCTCAAGTAAAATCATATGGTAATTACCTTAATTGTTTATAAATACAAGTCTGATCAACTGCTCTTACTACCATATTCTACCAACTATATAAAACTAATCCTCTCTTAATTATTTTCTATTTTTTTTCATTATTTATAAAGCAATCTGAAGCAACCACTGTGTACTGATTTGACTAATGTATACAATTATGAAGAAAAGACAAGACACTACGTAAAGCAATCAGCAGTTTGATATAAACGGCAGATGCAATCCTTGAAAGATGGTTACTAGAGATGGTACCAGGAAACCTGCAGTTCTGGGACTAGTTCCTTGCCAAACACAGAATACTGCTAGCAAATCAACTACAGAAACCTTGCAGGAGATTATTCTGCATTACTGAATAAGTATTTAATGTCTATCATACTGATTTTTTTTGCTCCACCGCTCAAAAGCTGTAAAAAATGCCTTATATCTTTTACTACTCATTAATATGACAAGTTCATTAAAGTAAATGAAGCTAATTTAATCATATTCAGGTGCTATATTGGATAGATTATAGCAGTTTGTCTTTTAAATAGTTTATCTTTCATTCTACTATCTTCATCAAACAGTATTCTGAATAATTATCACACTGCTGCTATGAAGTTACAGCAATATAACATCCTGACTAAGAACTTCAGGTCACCTACAGCCTTTACACAAAATATCACAAATAAAGGCAAAGCACCTCAGGCTATGCAGCAAGAAAGTAATTCCTTATATCACTGTATGTGTTTCTAAGGTCTTTACCATTTGGATTATTACATTATCTCAGTTTTATATTCACTAGTCAGGAGGCAAATGTCAGCTGGAATCATAGAATCTCAAATTTTTTACACCTTTCATTTTGTTTGATGAGCTTTTTACCAATTGTAATTTATTGCTCTGATGAAAGTATAAACCAAAAAGCTCCAAGTGTAATCAAGGCTAATGGTGAACCAAATACCATGTGATAATAAATCAGCAAGGAAAAAATACTCTGGAGACAAATGAAGATGTTTATCATTTCAGTATGAATACTATTATAACAACTGTTTATGCAAAATAAAAAACTGTACAAGAAAACCAAACAAACACCCAAGTTCCAAAAAAATCAATATTCTCTTATAAAAAATAAAAACCAAAACTTCCAACAAGCAGCTGAATTTTGCAAGAAATAAAATCCTTTTTCTACATCAGAGTATGTAGCAATGAGAACTAATAAGGAAGTCTGAGGTGCTAAGACATTTGATTTCTATAAACAGTAATGAACACTGTCAGTCACAGCCTGCAGTAATCCTGACACTTGATCTTTTAAAACTTATTAAGCCAGAGAAAATCCCCCAACTCTTCTACAAGGAAGCTTCTCAGAGTTACTGTAACATTTTTTTCTTTGGTAACTGGTATTTTATTTTATAAAAGGATGATACATGTGATAAAAAAGCAACTGAGAAAAAACCTCAGCAATTTGCTTAAGGACCATCTACAAAACCTGAGTTGCAAAAAATCTCATTCACTTTAATTGCTTTGCTGAAAGGCCCTGAGACAGAACCTAAAACATGTAATAGCTAACAGGTAAATTTAAATAGGAGCTTAATTTCTTTTTTTTTTTTTAATATCACAACGCCTGCGTATTATGAGTCAATAAAAATGGTTAAGTGCATAACTTTTTCATCATTATGTTAATAAATACTAAACACACGTTAGACTAGATTTACAGTACCTTTGGATATTGTTTGACAGGGATCAGAACTCTCTCCGACAGCTTTATGTTTTTGTTGCTGATAACATCAAGATATTTCTTTTCTTCATCTTCCTTCTTGCCTTCTGAACCCTGAAATTTTTCCATTTCTGAAAAATATCACAAAACAGAACAATCAGTGACATGATATTTGTCATCCTTAGGAAGTTTAAACTTACACATTGCTATACAGACTGTGCACTGAACGCCTGTGCTGTTTGCACTCACGTGACAGGGACTGCTGTCTTTAAGAGAACCTGGACTGTCAGCAGTGCTGAGAGGCAGAGGTGACAGTCCACAGGTCACACTGCACAACCAATTCTTCCCCAGCTGAAAGGGAAGCCAAATTATCTCAGCAGGAGCAGGAATAGATAAGGCTTACAATTCCAGCCATCAGTCTTTTTAAGGTGATAACATCATCACAGCTTGATGCTTTTTGCAAATGTCACCTCCCAGAACTAAGCTGGATTCTAACTGCAATGGGAAACTTTCAGTACAAATACCAGAAAACTGAAGAAACTTCTTCTTGTTACTGAGTTTCCTTTCAAATACCTCTGAATTAGTTAAAGGTTCTACAAAATAAGTTAAGAAATAAAGCTAACTCTTGCTCAGAAAGACTCTTCAATTAAGAAATGCAGTAAAAAATTGTTATATATATATATATATATATATATATAATTGCTAATTTGTAGAACTCTAAAATTTACCAAAAGGAAAGAAAAAAAAAAGAAATAAAAATATATTCAGGTAGAATAGTTTTAAATTCTTTATTCCCTAACGCTCTATAAACAATGGACAACAACAAATAATCGAATTCATCATCCTGCAACGAACATCTCATACGGTGCCTGAGAATACCCTGACCGCACAGGTACCATTGAAAAAGCTGCTTGTGCAGCAGTGACATTGTTGAAAGCACAGAAAATGGCAATGCTTATAATGAGCTAATTATATCTGAATTATAGCTGAAAAGGGACAGCTGTGGGTCTCAGAAACATGCTGCTTCAAGGACTGGGAAGACAGAGTTGAAAGGAGTAACACAGCAACAGCACGCTCTAACGTTCATATACAAGTTTCTTTGACTTCCAACAAGCATAAGGAAAAATGTATTGAAAAGAACAGCCCATGTCATGATTTGTTAATAAATGTTTATGCTGCCTTTATGAGATCAAATAATTTATTTAAAGCCTGCACCAGCAGACAGTTCTCTAATATTACAGTCATAAGATCTTTTAAAACATTTCAGAGAACACACCTAGAAGACCTCAGATGGGATACATGTTCAATAATTTACAAATAAAAAATTATTTACAATCACTAAAAGCATCAGAAGAACATTTCATTGTCATAAAATACTTGAATACATGGAAAAAAATGTGGTACGTTGCATTCCGTGGAAGATCAATCTGAAAAGCAGCAAGTATCAATTAAGTAAAATACTTCTTTTGGGCAAGTTTAATAGATAGAAAGTTCTTTGAAAATAGATCCAATGCAATTATACCAAGTGTTGTGCTATGGGAGTACAGAGGGTAGAGACAAAGGTGCATAAAGAGGAAAAAGTGTTCCAAGCACAGTAAGTACTAAAATGAAATTAAGGAATTTCCCAAATGCCTTGTGAACACAGTACTAAATGAGAGAATTCTAAAAGGCAAGTGGGGAAAGTCAATCCACATGTACACATACATTTCACTAGAACCACAGAAGTTTAAGTTGGAAAAGATCTTTGAGGTGATCAAGTCCAGCTGTTAATCGAGCTCTGCCAAGTTCACCACTAAACCACATCCCTACGTGCCACATCTACATGTCTTTTAAATATACTTCCAGGGACAGTCATCCCCCCAGAGCTAGTCACCACCTCCCTGGTAATCTGTTCCAAAGCTTGGTAACTGTTTATGTCAAGACATGGTTCCTGCTGTCCAACCTGAACCTCCCCTGGCACAGCCTAAGGCTATGTCTTCTCATCCTGTCACTACTTGCCTGGGAGAAGAAACGAACCCCCACTTTACTACAACCTCCTTTCAGGTAGTTGAAGAGAGCAATAAAGTTCCCCCGAGCCTCCTTTTCTCCAGGCTAAACAACCCATCTCCCTCAGCTGCTTCTCATCAGATTTGTGCACCAGACCCTTCCCCAGCTCTGTTGCCATTCTCTGGACATGCTCCAGCCCCACAATGTCTTTGTGAGGGGCACAGAACTGGACACAGCACTCGAGGTGCAGCCTCACCAGTGCTGAGTACAGGGGAACAATCATTTCTCTGATCCTGCTGGCCACACTATTGCTCACACAGGCCAGGATGCCACTGGCCTTCTAAACAATTAAACTCTTTCTCCTGGAAAGCTGAAGACACTTAAAAGTCAGTATGGTCAGTAGGGAGGGGTACTAAAGGTTAGGACAAAATGCTCCCCTTTGAATCATCTACCAGGCCTTGCAACCAGTCCCAGTCTTGCGCTTTGTTTTTGACTGAGAGTACATGGAAATTTTGGAATGAACGTGGTGCCTTTGCTAAAGTTAATGAAAGACTACTTCAGCTGGGCTTATCAGACTTAGGTGAACAAGAGTTTGTTCATCTACCAAGAATGAGACAAACTGTGGCACTTCAATTGGTTTCACTCCATGACGAGGGCTGAGCTCTAAACCCAGAAGAGCGCGTCCCAGCTTATTATGGAAGGCACAAGAAACAGCAGTGGGGAGTCGAGTTTCATCCAGGGAATGAAAGGCAACAGAGCCCATTTCAGGGGAGGTCCCACAGCACGTAAGTTCAAACACAGAGAGAGAAGCAAATGAGAAGGGATTGTGATGAGGGCCAGGCTGTAAGCCCAGAACTACAGGGGCACAGATTACTGCAGCAGAAGGCAGCAGGGACATTGCGGACATCAGGTTTCCGCCAGGGACCAGTGGCAACCAGCCCATGACCACAGCCACACAGCTTTTGAGTATCATCTCCAAGGAACGAGATTCCACAAGCACCCTGACAGGGCTTGGTCACCTTCACAGTAAAAAAAAAAAAGGTCCCAAATATTCAGAGGGAAGTTCTGGGTACTGGGCACCCCTGGAAGAAGCCTGGCTCTGTCTCCTTTGTACCTTCCCTTCAAGTACTGATATACACCAGAAAAGATCCCCTATGGTGTCTTCTCCAGATAGCCTGGAGGCAGCATTCTTAGCCATTTCCTCACAGGAGAAGATGCTCTAGACCCTTCATCATCCTTGTGAACCCTTAGTTGACTCTCTCCAGTATGTCCATCTCTACTTATGCTGGGGAGCCCCACAACGGACAGACTGCTCCAGTGGAGTATCACCTCTCTTGACCTGCAAAGTTGACTGAGGAGTAAAAAATGCCTTGAGATAGCTTATTTCTAAAACAGAATATAGGGCTGGGTATGATCAGTGAAACCTGTGAATTTATATGAAAAATATGGCATTAGGATTTTGCTTGACAGTGGGGCAGTTGTGTGAGATAAGCCATCTTGGAAGTTTTTATTCCTTGGGGCTGGAGCTTGTGTCTTCTGGGTATGGTCCCTGAAAGCCCCATGATGTCACCAGGGAGTCATTGTGACAAGTGTGACAACAAGCCTTTTGGATGCTTGGGGAAGCTTTGGCCCCGAAAGGCCACAGTGTCTGGCCTCCTCCACTAGGGACAGACATTTCCAGGGGGGTGGAAAGGACGCCCATCCCATTGTGTGCTTTCTGAGGGCACAGAGAGGATTTGCTGGACAAGGACACTAGCAGGGCCTGGGGTGCTGGTCCCAACCTGCCATGTACCCAGGCTCTGGCTGCAGCTGCTGAGAGGCCAGGAATCCCTTTCCCAGCTTCCCAGCTCCTGCCTGCACATATCAGAGGTCAGTTACCATCCTGCCTCGAGAGCTAGAACATGCCAAGACACCCCAGTGTCAGTAGTCTGCCCCAGGATGGTTCCTGGCACTGGTGGCAGCCCAAGTGCTGTCCTGTGGCAGAGTGGGCAGTTCTTTAATGCTCAACTTCAGCAGCTTTGCTGCTGGCGGCAGACTGTGTCCCCAGCACCAGGGGACACATCAGCTTATCTCTTTGGTTTGCAGGGCGAAATGGCCTTGGAGGAAGACTTGGCAGGAAGTGGCACCTCCTCCCCTGCTGCCAGCACCAGCCAGGTGTCCCAGGCCACACGTCCACATGCTTCGGTGAACCTAAGGTGCCCAATCTGCCTGGACACCATTAATGACCAAGCCTCTGTCAGCTGGCGTCGGCACCCTTTCTGTTTTTACTGCATGGTGGAGTGGTTCCACAGAAAAATGGAGGGCCTGATACGCCAGTCGTCTTTCCCAAACATATTCCACATGGTGGGAGGCAGTAACTCTGAGGTGTACTCCATCGGGGAGTCCATCAGCTCTGCCAGCCATACTCAAAGAGGGGAAGCTGGGCCCCGGTCTGCAGAAAGGTGGTGGTATCATTCCTCAGGATGCCAACACCACAAGTCTTACAGCAGAAGCCGTGGTGACAGCCATGGTGGTAGCCGTGGTGGCAGCCGTGGTGGCAGCCGTGGCAGGGCCCAAGAGAAGAGCCAAAGCAGGTATCCAAGGCGGCATCACGATGGCCGTGGCAGGGTCCAGCACGCCCAGGGCTACAACCAGTCAAGCAGTGGGAGACGGCAGCAGAGCAGGGCTCAGAACACTGCCCGTGACAAGGGCCAAGCTCCAAGGACCAAGCGGCCTGTTCGTGCCTTCTCAAGGACGCATAAGCGCCGTCAGCAAGAATACCAGGTTTCCTTCATAGAACCGAAGGAAGCAAGGAGCCGATCCCAGCAGAGGTCACGCAGCACTGCCAGCCAAACACTGAGGGAGCATCTAAGGAAGATGGAACGTGATGAGGGACGAGCTCTAAGGCACAACTGGTACATCCGTGCCTCTTCAGGGAGGAGCAGGCGCCAACAGCGGGGGTGCCAGGCTTCTTACAGAGAACTGCAGGTGACAAGGAACCAAACCCCAGGGAGGCTGCCCCTGAAGGAGAATCCAAGGAGGATGAAGCATTATGAGAGACAGCCTTTAAGGACTGAACAGGGCATCCGTGCCTCCCCAAGGAGGAGTGAGCGCCTTCAGCGAGGACACCAAGCTTCTTTCATCGAACCGCAGGTGACAAGGAGCCAGTCCCGGGGGAGGTCCCACAGCACACGGCACCAAACACTGCGCCAGAATCGAAGGAGGATGGAACATGACGAGGGACGAGCTCTAAGACCCGAACGGGCCATCCCAAGCTCCTCAGGGAGGAGTGAGCGCCATCACCAGGGACGCCGGATTTCTTTCACTGAACCACAGGTGGCAAGGAACTGATTCCTGTGGAGGTCCGCAGCTGTGCCGGGCACAAGCCTGGCAGCACACCCTACCAACAAGGGAACTACTGTATGCCCTGTTACCAGTGTCAGGAATGATACTACTTTAGACAAAAACAGCCCCTACTAATAATTGCAAAAATAAAGTCAAATCCAATGCTCAAGGCTGGGGCCAAGCATCTACTCTCCATCACAAAATGCATCTGAAAATCTAAAGACACCCTTGCAAGGCCTTTTCAGGTTAGGAGGGTAACAGGCATGAAACTTCAGTGCTGCTTTTGTCATTCTGTTCTATGTTACACATTTGTCTGTAAAATGTGGTACTGAACGTTTAGTATGGGGGTGCTTTTGCTCCCTATATTGGGTTTCCACAGTGTGATCAACTTTTTCTCTTTTTCTCCTTTCTGCCCTGGTACCAAAGACACCAATGACTTACTAGGAAATCTCCTGTCCTTCCACACCTGTTTTCTTATGCTTTATCCCAAACATCCCCCAAAGTAACTTCTCCTGTTACCATTCTTCTCACAAGGTAGCAGTGAAAAGTGAAGTCAATTTACAATTGCTCTGTCTCAAAGGCACTGCCTATAATGCCAATCCAAATCTAATGCCTGGTAGCAAGCCTCTGAAAAGCCTTTCCTTCTCCTTCTCCTTTAGAGACTTTAAAAATAATCCCCAAAGCCTTCACAGAGAAATTTGCCCTCATGGTATGCCCTGTACAAAGCCTCAGGTTTAATGCCCAGAGTGGCAGTACAGGCTACAGGCTCTTCAGACCATGGCCAAAGACTCCCAAAATCATCAAAAAACAGTGATGTGCAGAACTGTTACATTCAAGTAAAACTGGAGCAAAAAGAGGAGTCTTCTCAAAGGACAGAGGCAATACATTCATTACTGAAGCAAGACAAACTGTATTCAATTTTTGTATTGAACTACAGTCAGTGTCTGCTGTGTACAATCCTCATGTCACTTCATGACTAGTACAACCACAGAAAAGAAGCATTAAGACAAGTCTCATGAAGGAATCCAGGCCAGGATCAAGCTGCCAACTTGCTGGCTCACAGCACTGACATGCAGCTAGTTGCTTTAGTCGTAAATATTGACTTGCCAACTTGGAAAACTATGGTCACCTGCAACACATGCTACAAAAACAGAACCAATGCCTTTAGTGAGATGTCACACTCATTGCACCCCTCATGCTTGTGTTTAGCTTGTTAGTGTTCTGTGATGTCACTCATAAATCCCCCAAAGGAAACAAAAGAGGTGGCTGCCACATGGATAATTGACTTTTGGGAGACAAACCTGGCTCTTCATGAGAATATGGAATCATTCAAACCTTGCCATGTCATGAAATCTGAAGGTGCTTTCCTAGCTTGAGTGTGTTTTGAGTCACAGAACCAGAGAACAGTGGAGGAAGAAAAGGACCTCCAGAGGTCATTTAGTCCACCCTCACCTGCTCAAGCAGAGTCACTGAGAGATGGTGGCCCAGGACCACAGCCACACAGCTTTTGGTTCCATTCCTGCACATGTCAGAAAGGACAGTCGCTATCCTGCTCTGAGAGCTGGAACATGCCAACACACTCCAGTGTCACTCATCTGCCCCAGGATGGTCCCTGGCACTGGTGGCAGCCCAAGTGCTGTCCCAAGACAGAGTGGGCAGTTCTTTAATGCTCGACTTCAGTAGCTTGCTGCTGGCTGCAGACTGTGTTCCTAGTGCAGGGGAACATGTGCTGCTGCTTACAGAAATCTATAGGCAGTACAGGATTTTGTGACCAGCTCTATTAGGCAGTATAGGATTTTGTGACCAGCTGTATTAGGTTTGCATGGTTTGGCTTTGGACATGGAGGGGGCTGCAGGGGTGGCTCCTGTGAGAAGCTGCCAGAAGCTTCCTCAGTGTCCGGCAGTCAATCCCCGGTGACTCCAAAGATGTATGCAGTGCTGGCCAAGTCTGGGCCAATGAGAAATGGTGGTAATACCTCTGTGATAACATATTTAAGAATGGAGAAAACAAACATGGTGGGGCAGTTGTTATTGCAGCCAGAGAAGAGCAGAGTGAGCAGAGTGGCAACACGTGAAAAGAACAACTATGCAGACACCAAGGTCAGTGAAGAAGGAGGGGGAGGAGGATGCTCCAGGCACCAGAGCCAAGATTCCTCTGCAACCTGTGGTAAAGACCATGGTGAAGCACGCTGTCCCCTGCAGCCTATGATGATCCATGGGGATGCAGAGATCCACCCGCAGCCCATGGAGGAGCCCCAGACCAGAGTAGATGGATGCTTGAGAGGAGGCTGTGACCAGGTGGGAGACCTGGGGTGAATGAGAGGGACCCATGCTGGAGCAGCCTGTCCTCAAAGGACTGCATCTAGTGGAAGAGTGACCCATGCACCAGCAGTTTAAGGGGGACTTTTGCCCATGGGATGAGCTCACATTGCAGCAGCTCACAGGGAGCTGCTTTTTGTGAGATGGACTCACACTGGAAAAGTTTGGGGAGAACTGTCTCCCATGGGAGGGATCCCAAGTTGCAGCAAGGGAAGGACTCCTGTCCCTGAGCAGTGGGAGAAGCTACGGGTGATGAACTGACCATAACCCCCATTCCCTGTCTCCTTGCCCTGCTGGCTTAGGAGGCAGAGCTGGGACGGAGGCAGGGCAGGGTTGGGGAAGGTGTTTTTACGGTTTTATTTTACTTCTCATTATCCTACTCTGATTTTGCTATCAATAAATTCACTTTGTATCTCTAAGTTGAGCCAGTTTTGCCTTTGATGGTAATTGACGAGTGTTTTCTACCCGTCCTTAACCCATGAACCCTTTGTTAAATTTTCTGTCCTCTGTCCAGCTGCAGAGGGGAGTGAGTGAGTGGCTTTTGTGGGTGCCTGGCATCCAGCCAATGTCAACCCACTACACCAGTGCAAATAGAATGTCCATGATCAACAGCATTCCTCCACAGAGCACAAACACAAGGGTCTCAATGGTACTTTTTTTGCATCACTGATCTTAGATAAAAACAGAAGATAAAGCATTTCAAGAAGAAACTTTATATATTTTCCACTCACTTTTGCTTTGAGCTAACTGAATAGCAGGGAGACTCAGAGCTATTCAACTACTTCCTCCAGTATCAATCCTCAAACATGCCTCATTTTTGCCATTTACCATTAACACAATACTCTTGCACTTGCTTCTGTACAATACACATGTATCTCATCCCTCTTAACTGGAAGAAAACATGCACATTTCAGTCATGCAAAAAGAGGTCCCCACTAGAGAAGTATCAGAGACAAAAAGACATTTCTACCTGTATCTTTTTAGAGATATTATTCCCTATGAAAATTTATCTTCAGCTATCTCCAGACTTAGAGCTGTAAAATTCTAGAAATATTCTCAGCCTGCTTATATGGATTTTTTTTTTTTGAGGGAAGTAGCTGCTTCTTCCTTCATGGACTTATAAAATGGAAAGTTAAGTTAGCAGCTCTTTTTCAGTATTCTCTGCTTTACTCTAACAGTGCCAATAAAATTATGTTAATCATATTTCTCTTCAAAGTCCTTGACACCCATTATAAAACTTCTCTCATTAATATATTTTTTCCATTAAAATTAGGCATCCCACAGTAAAAACATCCTTTTGCTACACTTAAGAGACATGTCAAAACTCTTCAAAAAATAATGTTCTCCCTGTCAGTCTGTCCAACCCACCAAAAAAATTTAAATCTACACAGTCCTCTCTGCTGTCAACATTTGCCTCCCACTTAAGGGAATTCTGCAGCCTATCGTGCGCCTTACCTATCTGGCTTTTCTTGCCTTTGCATTTGCCGTACAGGCACTGTTTCAATCAAGAATCACGGGCTGCTGTTAACAAGGCCAGGCCCCCTGAAACAATCATATGTTTCTATTAATGGGAATGATTTCCAGAATGGGAGCATCACCAACTTCTTGCATGCATGTATATGTATATGTATATGTATATCAAGCTTATCTAGTACTCTGAGAAGCACACTTTTTATGCAGGCTAATGAAAGAATGTTTGACCTGCAAGAGGAAGAATGAGACAACTCCAGTTAAAAATAACAATCACTAAATCACTGACAGTTCTAATCTAGAGAGAGCTTTTTAAATTTGAAGTTCATTACAAAATTACACAGCTGGAACAGTGAATACCTACAGTGGTGCTAACAAAAAATCCCAGCATATTTTTAGAAAGAAAATACTGAAAACATACATGAAGACTCGATATCTGTCTAAGGCATTACATTTTAACTGAAAGCAGGGCTACTGGATTTGAGTCAGGAAAAAAAAAAGCAGATGGCTCAATAAAACCAACTGGACAAATTAAAATGAAGTTAATTCATGGGAAGAGAACATCCTAATAAGTTTCCAGTAATGAAAACTACATCCAAACCCGTAAGAACAGGTAATTTAAAAGTAAAAACATTGAGTGTCTAACAGGAGTTGGGAGGGGTTATAACGACAGTACAATCAGCCATAAGCACTGAAAAATTAGCCACAGGCTCACTATATTCACCCAGAAACACACTCATGTGTCGTATCAACATTCCTTGACTTTGTGTACACATACTCATTAACTCACAAAGCTAGCTGGGGTGATTCAGGGAAGATATGGGAGTAGTTTTTATTACATCAGGCAAGTAAGGCAATACCTCTGCCAGTGATGAATGTAATGCCTGTTATATAATTGTGGGTCAAATCTACATGTTCATGTCATCTGCTGTAGACAGATACAAACTGAATTTGTCTACACTCAAAATCACCAAAAGCATTGTTACAGTATTAACTCGAGCTGAATCACCTCGGCTCTCAAGCAAGAAAAGTGGCTAGTAAAATAATGCTCAGAAAGAATTCTGAAAGACAAGTCAAAAAGGAATGACAGAGACATGCAAAATCAGGCACAGTATGAGAAGGAACAAAAATGGGTATTTAGTGTTTCTCAGGAGGGGAAAGCATCTATTTGTCACGTTACAGATTGAAAACAAAAAAAATACTTTTATGTATAACATGTAATTATACTGGGGAACTGCTGAAAGCATCCATATTGATAAAATCAAGTCTTTTACAGATTCTTCCCTTATGATTAGATTCCATGATGTCCCATAAGGCACTGAAGGTCTTTTCAATTTGGGCACATCTGAAAATACAGTCTCCACTAAAAGTTTAATTCATAATGCAAGTATTTTTTATTGTTAGACTTTATGACCATTATCATCTATCAGGCTGCCTATTTTATAGAATATAGAGAAAATGCAGAAAAGTGACCATATCCTTTAGTAGGTACTCATTAGATGGTATGTATGTGTAACACTGGGGCCAGATTTGCCCCCTCTCTTCCACAGAACAGGAAAGACATTGAAAAAGTGGAGCAAGGTCGGTGGAGGCCACTCATGGTGGTCAGAGCTGGAGCACCTGCCCTGTGAGAAGAGGCTGAGAGAACTGGGCCTATTTATTGTGGTTAAGAGACAGCTCTGAGGGGTCTAACAGCAGCTCAGCAACACTGATATTCCCACAGTCAGGCTCTTCACAGCAGTGTGAAACAGGGATGAGAGAAAACAGGGAAAAGGTGAAAATAGAAAGGTTCGGACTGTATATAAGGAAAAGTTTTCTCAACACAGCCCAGCAGGGCTGCAGGTAGTCCAGATATGCTACACCACCTCCTCCACTGGAGGATTTCAGGTTCCATCTGGACAAATCCCTGAATAACCTGGTCTGAACCCTTCAGACTTATTATCCTTGTCTGTCAAATTTCTGGAACTTATCCAGAAGACTTAAATATTACTGCAGAAAAAGTTAGAAGACAGGGATAGCAGGATTGCATAAACCCTGTATCCTCAGCAAACTTTTTTAACAAAATGTACTAACATAGGTAGAAAAGTAATTAAAAATCTAAAGAACTTCATATTTCTAATTTAATGAAAACCAAAGAGAATTAACAAGGAAACAAAGGAGAAAATGAAAGTGTGCAAAAACTTAGATTTCCATCCCCATCTCTATACTGGCAACTGATTTTTACTGCCTGGTTACTACTTTGGCTCTACCTACTGTGTAATCAGCAGCTTGCAAAGGTATGCCACAGGGTAGTTTCATGTGCAAATTGTACTACTGGTAGAAAAATAATTACCTAATGTATCCATCTACTGACCTATGCCTAGATCAGTACAGATTAAAAAAGCTATGAAGACAATACTAGTAGTGTTAAATAACTAGAGAAGTCCTGAAACGGAAATATTAGTTCTTACTAAATTTATAAACATCTGCTCAGATGCATAGCTTTCCATGGAGAGTTTTAAGTCTGATTTCCAAGTAGTTCCTCAAGACAGTAGTCCATATAATCCTAGTTCAGTTGCTGAATAACTCCTTGATACGTTATCCCAGGTAATTCTAGATATATACCAACTGTAATCACAAAAAAAAAAATACTATGTATGATGAAATTTGCTGCAGGAAATTGATGGAGTCTTTCTCGCCTCAGTAAAAATAACCAACAGCAATCTTAAGGACAGCATCAGCAAGTGCGGTATAAAGAAAAGATCTGGGATGCATTTTGAATGTGATGGCTTACTAAATAGAGTTGGGGACAACATTTACAGAGTGACAACAATGTTAGCTTCAAGATACAGTTTTTTTCTTCCTTTGGAAAAAAAAGGACTATTATTAGGATTATAAAAGGATTATTAAAAGGACCAAACTGTAGGTTCTGGGGGGTTCGGCAATCACGATGGGCGCCAGACTGTAGGAGCAGGGTGGCTCGGTTGGGGACGCTCGGTGCGGGTTCGGACGGTCGGGGACGGAGACGAGAGATCTCTGTAGTCAGATCTTGGAACATGCGGTTTATTGCAAAGGGCGTGGGTACAGGGGCACTGCTTAGAGCTGCAGCTGGCAGCTCTGAGCAGGCCCAAGAGAGCAAGAGAGTACGCGGGTAAGCAAAGAGAGAATAGTAAGAGTCTACAGTAAGAGTGTATAGTAAGAAGTGTAGTGAAAGAAGTGTAGTAAAAAGTGTGTGAAGTCCTGGTTACAATACAATAAATCATCTTCTGTACTGAATATTCTAATTGTCACTAACCAATCTAATACAAGATACAAATCCTATAGCATTTACATACAGCCTATAAGAGTTCTTATATTACCATAGAGTGTTACATCTTAACTTCTAAAACTACTCTTTGGACCCCTTCTGCTGAGCTAGTAGGGTCTGCTCTGACCCTTGGACCTGCCTGCAAGCAGAGGGTATTGTTCAATCAAGAGGGGATTACATTCAGTCGGCCATACCATTGTTTTCCAGTTGTTCAGTAACTAAGACTTGGTATCTCAAAGGTGGCTTTCATTTCGATGTCGCTTATAGTTTTCATATTCCCAAAATCTTTTGTCAGGCAATCATATTTATAAGGCTTTCCTGTTTCATCTTTCCCAACATCTCCCCCGTTCCGATGAACAACTAAGATATTAGACACAGTCCTACTCGTCATTTTTTGCACACACTGAAGTATACAAGGTACTGCTACTAGAACTATAATTATTACTACTAGAATAATCAAGCCTATTTTACAGAGTTCCCTTAGCCAAGGTGCAAAGCTCCAACCATTAAACAAGCTGTCTAGCCAAGACAGGTTATCTGTTGTAATTTGGTTAGCTAGGTCCCTTAGGTTTTGTAACTGTACGAAAACCTTCTGGGAAAGGCACTCTGTAAGTTGAGAAAGGTTTGTCAGGGCTTGTGTCAGACAGACAGATGGTATCGGAGCCTGCAGATTTGGCTAAAGCAACCCAAACATTTGTCTTTGGTTGATTTACAGGTAAAGCTTCACTGCAAAAACAAAAGACAAAAGGTAAAAAATAACATGCATCTACACAAATAATACTAAAACTCCATTCTTTTCTTGAGCTGTTTCTGGCAGACGATCTTCTCTCAGTGGTTCTGCCTAGTTCACATTTGGGTGACGGCTTCTCGGCTTCCACTCGCAGGGTCACTGGCTGAAGTGGAACCGACAGCAGGCTTTGATGCGTGGTACAGCTTCACCTTCTTTGCTGGAATCCACTTGGTTCCTTCACCTGTGGAGAGACATGCAAATCCCTTTCCCCACATTATGAGATTGTATGGTCTTTCTATTTTTCCTGATTCTAGAATCTTAATTAAAACTGGGGGGTGTTTTTTCAGTTTTGCTTTTTTATTGTTCAAGAAATATCTGAAAATGGGGGGATCAGGCTCTTCTGCAGAGCTGTTCAAGAAATTAAAAACATACAAGGCTTTATTCAACCTTCTTTGAGGTGTAGCCTGGGCTTTTCCCCCTTTCTGTTGATTTAAAATGCGTTTTAAAGTTTGATGTGTTCCTTTTAGGGTACTTTTTAGCAGTTGTTTAAGATACGGTGAGCAAATGCCACTGTATCTTACAGCCTTTTTTAGTTCTTTAATTTCAAGAGTGGGGATGGGAGCCCACGTTTTAGGACTGTTAGGCTGTTGGCTAGCTATCACAGGCTTAGCTAATAGACTAAGACTTTCATCTTTATAGATTTGGAGTCTTATTTCATGCCAATCTGTTAATTGAGCATAATCTGAGCACTTTGGAGGATTTTTTGATTCAGAAGGTAGCGCTGACAAACTCTCAGAACTCGCTTTCTCTCTATGGGTTGCGGAGTCTGTCCCAAACACTGGGGGGACAGTGAACCTGTTTGGGAACAGACTTAATTCTTTTTCGGAATTGTTTTGTATTGGGATTAAGGTGTTGGCATTTGCAGGGGCAAAACAGTTCTCAGTCTGTCCTGTATTTATAAAAGCAGGTGTCATATTCCACCCTCCCCCTCCTCGTTGCACGGCTTGTGTGCCTGGCTGTGGCAGTGCGATCGATTGGTGATACAAAGGAGTCCCATTCGGTGCCAGGAGCGCAGAGGGCGATAGCGCGGCTAGGTGTTCGAGGGAGTGCGGGCGTGATTCGGTGCTGCTTGGGTTGGCTCCGGGATGCGGCGGCGGAGGCAGGGGGGCAGGCGGCGGAGCCGCGGGGTGATGGAAGCGAGGGGCGGGGCCGCGAAGACGCTGGAACCGAGGGCGGGAGCCGGGACAGCGGGGACGAGCGGGATGGCGGGGGCGGGGATGGTGGGAGGGGCCGTAGGGTCCGGTGGGGTGGCTGGGGCCGGGGCAACGGGTGCCGGGACCGCGAGCGCGGGGGCGGAGGCGGCGCGAGTCAGCCGGACCGCGGGTACTGGAGCCGCGGGGTCCGGCGGAAAGGCGGGGGCCGCGCCCCATTGCAGGCTCGTGGCGGCAAAGGGCGGGCTCACAGCAGGAGCCGGGCTCGGCGGGGTGACTGCTGCGGGCGGCGCCTTCGCAGCAAACAGCTCCACCAGCGCTCTGCAAGCTGGGAGCAGCTGCGCGGCAGCCATATCCCGGTAGGAAATATTATTAAAGAGCTTAACCCCAACTGTGTCCCAGAAGTCTCTTGTAAAGACGGCTGAACGGTCAGCATTTGGGAAATTAATCAGAGTCCATTCTAAGAGGTTTTTTAGCTCCTGTTTAGGTAATTGTCTTGAACTAGAGCTTAGTAAATGCTTAAGTTGCTTATAGAGATCTCTGTCATGGGCAGAGTGCATTTGTCCCATTATCAGACCAGTATGATACTCACTTAGATGTTGTCGTAGGAGCAGTGTCCTTGCTCAGGGGTCCGTCGTGGGGGGCTGGCCAGGCACTCCACTCGGCGCTCAGGACGCTGCTTTTGGGTCCTTTCTCAGAGCTCCGGTTTGAGGCGTCGCGTGGCAACGGCTTTCCGTGCTCAGGACCTCACGGGTGGGTCACACTAAGAGCTCCAGTGCGGGCGGTGCTGAGCACTACTCGCCTGTGCTCGGGACGCGCGGCAGGGTCCCTCCTTAGAGCTCCGGTCGGCACTGCTGAGCAGCGTGTCCGTGCTCGAGGGGTGCCACGGCAAACTTCCTCAAAGAGCTCCAGGGAGCCGCTGCGCAGCAGTGGCCGCCTGTGCTCGAGGACTGCCAGGCAATTCCCTCCAAGAGCTCCAGGTAATCCCCGTGCTCGAGGGCTGCCTCGGCAGAATTATAGAGCTCCGGCTTTTACGATGCTCAGCAACGGTATGCCGTGCTCACGACACGTTCTAGGTGGCTATAGCTGGTCTTTTAGTTACCGTCCATGGAGAAGTCTCCCACAGATGGAGAAAGCTGAACCGAGCCTTCAATCACGTTGTGCGCCAGACTGTAGGAGCAGGGTGGCTCGGTTGGGGACGCTCGGTGCGGGTTCGGACGGTCGGGGACGGAGACGAGAGATCTCTGTAGTCAGATCTTGGAACATGCGGTTTATTGCAAAGGGCGTGGGTACAGGGGCACTGCTTAGAGCTGCAGCTGGCAGCTCTGAGCAGGCCCAAGAGAGCAAGAGAGTACGCGGGTAAGCAAAGAGAGAATAGTAAGAGTCTACAGTAAGAGTGTATAGTAAGAAGTGTAGTGAAAGAAGTGTAGTAAAAAGTGTGTGAAGTCCTGGTTACAATACAATAAATCATCTTCTGTACTGAATATTCTAATTGTCACTAACCAATCTAATACAAGATACAAATCCTATAGCATTTACATACAGCCTATAAGAGTTCTTATATTACCATAGAGTGTTACATCTTAACTTCTAAAACTACTCTTTGGACCCCTTCTGCTGAGCTAGTAGGGTCTGCTCTGACCCTTGGACCTGCCTGCAAGCAGAGGGTATTGTTCAATCAAGAGGGGATTACATTCAGTCGGCCATACCATTGTTTTCCAGTTGTTCAGTAACTAAGACTTGGTATCTCAAAGGTGGCTTTCATTTCGATGTCGCTTATAGTTTTCATATTCCCAAAATCTTTTGTCAGGCAATCATATTTATAAGGCTTTCCTGTTTCATCTTTCCCAACACCAAACAATTACAACATTGATTAAATATACTTTTCATCAAATTGTTAAAAAGAGAGCAAGCCACTGGGTAAGATTTTAAAGACTGAAGTTCTTTCAAAAGTGTCTTTGAAGTCAAACACGCATTTGGGGAGTTAAACTGCATAGGCTGTGTTGCAAGTTTGGTGTTGGCAGCTGTTGTATTGCTTTAACTATGGTGTGCAGTTCACTAAATAGCTGTTCCCAGCACACTTCTCCATTCTTACCTCTTACCTTCAGAGAAGCTTAGATAGTATTATGAACATGCCACCAGCTGGATGAAAGGCAAATCTGAAAGTTGTTGGAATATTTTTAATTTAATACTGGGTTTCTTTCATCTGAGAATGAGACTACTCATAAGAAGAAATAGGGAGCATGAAGATTTACTCAGACAAGTAAAAAATCAAGCAAAAACCAACAAAAACATCACAAGTGTATTTATTTGTAAACATATCTCTAGGTGTCCTTGAATTTAAAACCCTAGCAAACTGTGTTGCTATGACACGTAAGAAAAGGAAAGTAGCTTTTTGCCAAAGATTTTTGTAGTTTCTACTGTGTAAAAGTCCATTCAAACAAGGCACTTCAGGACCCACTGAAGTGTTCTCACAGATTAATCTGAAGAGAAAACATCAGTGCTGTGCTACATATTGTGTGGTGTGGAACAGGCAAGTAGGGGTGAAAGATGAATCGATCACTGAAATCGCAGCTAAGTCCACCAGTGACATACTCATTATCTATCCCTGACTATCTGAAAGCTGTTGGTATTCTTGAGCGGGTTGCTCTACCCAGCTGGAGCAACCAGACAAAAGGAAGCTTTTCTGTCTCTTCACACTTTCTGGGAAGTTTCTTCACTCTCTTCAGTCCTAGAACTTATTAGTGATAATCATGTCTGCTATTCTGTCCTCAGAGCAAGAGAGAGATATGAACCAGCAGGCATTTTTTTTCCTTTCTGCTCTTACTTAGCCTTTTTCAGACTTTTCTGTACTGTGAGGTGGAACAGCTACAGAATAAGACTGATGTCTAGAAGTTCACAATATTGAAAACTATGAAAATATGCCATATACTGAAGTTAAGAACCAGTGTAAAATTTTGCTTGAAGTTCAGACTTCTCACTGACCTCTCCTGGTTTTCCAGGTAGCAATACTACTAATGTGCTAATAATCTCTGCTCAGACAGTTACCGAAGTATTTGAAAGGAGTCTACAAACCTTCAAAAGACTAGTTTCCATTTATAATGTCACTTCAGATCTTGGGCTCAGAAAGTTATCTGTATCTGAGAGACTGACAGGAAAAACTGAAGTTCAGAAGAGATTATGAAACCCCAAGTAAATGCAAGGAATTGCTGAGAGGTGGGAGAGATTTAGCACCTCAGAGTATGACCTTTGCTTCCTAGTGTGCTCTGTCAGCAAAGAATGGCTCTGACTGCTATACAGACAGGAAAATACTGTGTGTGTATATATACTCATACATAAACCAAACAGTTATATATAAAAAACCCAAACTTTTTATTCATAACTGGTAAAAAAGCACAAAATAAGGAAACAAAAGATTCAGTGATGATATGAACAATTATTTCTACCTCTGTACAATGACATTATCTCTTAAATACTCACTGTTTCATCACCAAAGACTTCATTTACATTAAAGTTATATCCAGGTGCTTATTAAGACTACGTAGCCAACATACATATTAAGCCAAATGTCAAGTTTAATGATGTTCAGAGTTTCACTGCATGTTATCAGGATTTCCTAGTTCATCCAAAAGATCAGACCATTTCCTATCACAATGAAAGACGACTCATCTGCTTCAGCTGCAATACATTTTACTTTATCTTACTTCAGACTGAAAGCAACAGTTAAATATCAGTTTATCAAAAAGTTCTTATTTGTAAGTTAGAGGACTAAACTAGTGATATCTAAACAGTACAATGGTATCTAAGCCTTCACTCACAAATACTCTTTGCTTTAAGCCTCCACTTGGAACTCTGTACAAAGAGATCCTTGCTCCAGAGGATCAGCAGCACACACTAAAAAGATGATCAACCTTTCTGCACAGCCTCTTCAGAAGAAACTGTCCACAGTATCTAAAAATATATGGATCATGCAGCAACATGAATCAACACACTTGTAAACATGCAGTGAAAACAAAAGAAGCTGAAATGAAGAAAATGTGTAAAATTAAACATATTTTAATAATCTGAGGAAGATCTTATTGCAGAGCCTCCTGTGGATTTTTCTACATTGGATTTTTCAATGGATTTGACAGAACACACTTATGCTCCCACCACTCTCAGTAGGTTTTTCCTCACTCATACTGCACTTCAGGCCATGTCTAAGTACTGGCTGCTCACCTACTGATCTGCAGACATGACAGGGACATGTGAACAAGGTGCCAATGCTTGGGCCTACTCCATTTAATGAAATAGCTGTAACATAAGGATACAGAAACCAGTTCAGTAACCTCATCAGAAGTAGGAGCAAACTACACGTTAGTCTTTGTTAAGTGCCCCTCAGCGTTCTTGGCTATGATTCCTTTATGCAAGAAAAAGCATTTGGCAACCGAGGCAAGATTAGGGACGTTCTTACAACTCAATGTAAACCAAGGATCTGCAAACTATTCAACAAAAAGCAGGAAACCTCCATCCTGCCAGGAAATAGGATAGTCTATGGCAACCAAGAAAATTTCAAGCAAGTGAATTTGTATTCCTAGGGAAGAAACCACATTAACATCAGGTAATGTGATTTCATTACTCTGGGTTATTTGACACAAGGAATTAAAACTCATCCTAGAGAGGTATCACAACTGATATTGTGGCAAACAAGACGTGTGTTTTCCATAGATTTCTAACCTTGCCTTAAGAATACTCATTTTCTTTGTACAGGCCACAGCAGTAAATTAAAACATACTGATGTCAAGGAGACTTGTTTCCTTTCCTGCACATATCCTTTGATTCCTACAACTAGATTTCTAGAAATCAATTTTAAAAGGTGAAGAAGACATGTTTGAACCTGTCTGCAACCCACTTCATCAAAGCCTGTTATCTTGTCAAGGGGGAAAAAAAGGGCCCAGGATAATGTTTTCAAATAGTACGAGTACAGTGTATGCTTCTGGCATACATCTAAAAATCAGTGATGGGGAAGCGTCCTTTTTTTCTCCACCAGATCCTTTGCTTCTTATTCAATTGAAAAAAAAAAAAAAAGTATCACAGGAATCCAGAGTAAGCAGGAGTGCTGCCAGGAAACAAGCAACCTGAGAAGCTTCCAATAACAGTGGAACCTGCTTGTGATGGATCTACACAGCTGCTTAATTTTTTACAGTCCAGGAGTAAGTCTGAATCCTTGCTGAGCCCTTACACAAGTGGTTATCTATAAATAACACCTAGGCATACTATTCCTAACTCCAGCTAGCTGGAAGACCCCACACTGGCCTAAATGGCCAAATATCATTTTTTCACCCTGTCAAAAAGATGCATTTCTTTTTCTTAATGCCAAAGTCCTGCAGTTATAACAGCAACACACCATAAAACCAAATATACTCTCAGCTCCCACAGATGGCTTTTCATCATTAGAAGTCAAAGCAATGGCACCCAGTTTCAAGGCAGTTCCTAGCCCAGGGGATAGAAAAGCTGGCATAAAAGTCTATGCCAGACTCAGGAGTTCACTCCTCAAGCTCAGTGCACCTTGCTGTATTATCAGTGTGGAAAAGACTGGGACCAGTTCTGTGGGAGACAACAGTTTTTCTGCGAACCAGCATCTCCAGAAGACTAAGGAGTATTATGACTCTTTTCCAAATACCTGACATCAGGCATCGTGTTTACCTTGACATTACCACAAAATGCTAAGACAGTAACTAATGAATTTCTATTTCCTATCAATTTGAAATTAGCCGACATGTTTAGAAAATATTGGGGGGAAAAAGCCTGGCAGACAAAAAGACCATTTAACTGTACCAACTAACTGTATTTCCTTAGAGAATTTTTCTTAAAATTACCATAAAAGTCATCCCAGTAGTCATTTTGCCCTATAATTTGTGAACACCTAATACCTGAAAAATGCAGAAGCACAGATTACATGACTGAGAGGGAATGTAATAAAATTATTTTTGACATAGGAGCCCATAGGCTGCCACTATGCAGGCTCTTCATTACCCTCCTCCTTATTAGCATACCTATCGTTAAACTGTTTAGGGAATAATGTACTGCTGACCAGTAAAGCACTCTGAACCCAGTGAATACTTGTGCAGAACTGGATAAAGAACTACAATATAATTCTGGAAATTAATTTGGAGCACCAGTCTTATGAGGAGCAGCAGAGAGACCTGGGTTTGTTTAGCCTGGAAAAAAGGAGAATCAGGGAAGACCTTATTGCTCTCTACTACCACCTCAAAGGGTGTGCACAGGTGTGTGTCCATCTTTCTTCCCCATGTAACAACAGACAGGACAGGATATTGTGCCAGGGGAGGTTTAGATTCAGTATTAGGAAAAATGTCTGCACTGGAAGGGTGGTGACGCATTGGAACAGGCTGCCCAGGGAAGTGGCAAAGTCACCATCCCTGAAGTGTTCAAAAAACATGCAGTTGTGGTACTTAGGGGCATGGTTTAGAGGTAGACTTGGCAGTGCTGGTTAATGGACTCAGAATCACAGAGCAACTGAAGTAGGGAAAGACCTCTATGATTCTAAGTAAACAGAGACATTCAATTTCATCTAAAAAGTGTAAGCACCTTTCAGCTTGTTTTGTTCACAAATTTGAATGTTGGTTAACCTTGTTACCCAGAAAGCCATACAAATTTGGTGTATGCCCTGCTTTTCTTTAGGAGCAATTCATTCCTTCCATTAAGGTAATTGGCAGTTAGGCCCTTATTCTGAGCGTGGAAAAGAGCACCTGCCTTACTTAAAATCATCAAGCAAATGAAAATGCCCATAATACTCTTGTGTATCTGGGAACATCTTTTTCTTCTTTCCTGTCTCCTATTTTATATGACACCTTCAGAATTTACCTCACTATCACTGTTCATTAACAGGCATACAAAAAACTCCTTCTCCTAGCTCTGGTGAAACAGTAGTGAGATCTCTGAGACTGGCCGCATTTGAGAACTGTCCTACTTCACAACAAGCATCCTAATTAACCACGTCCAGAGGAAACTGCTAATGCTGCTGCAGATTAGGTATCACGAAATATTTAAAAAACAGAAGAAAATACAGTTCACAATGAAAACGTTAAAAAGGAAATCGCTCAGTTTGCCTGAATTTTATGTCTCAGACTAACAAGTCTTTTCATCTGGTTACATGTCTCTTGCCAACCATCTCAGCAGCTGGTAAAAAAAAAAAAAATCTGTCAATTTGTGCCTTAGGGTGGACAGGGCAAAGAAAGAACTTGGACAAACCCACACTGATTCAAACACACTGAAGGGCTTGTCAGCTGCCTTGATTAGTACAGGAAACAGCCTCTCAAGTTCAGAAAATGCCACAGGCTCATTCTTGAGGAAGAAGAAAATTTCCAGGAGTACACTGTGCTGCAAGACAATCTGTTCCATTGCAAAACAGCTCTGCTCAGGCTCAACCCAACACAAGAACTGCAACTTGATGTTGAGCTAATAAGGAATTTAATATTTTTGGGGAAGTGTTTCTTTTTTCAACAAATTGGAGCCATTTCATATAAAAAATACTCCATCAGGTCTTGGCAGGTATAATGCTGGGGTGTTTTTAATGCTGGCATTTTTTTAATTATGATAAAAATCCTATCACTTTCCCTTTGCTTTAGGATGGATGCCATCAATAGCAACAGCTGATGGTACTCATATTTATCATTTCAATTTTATGGAGTAATGAAAATATAAGATAGATTTTTGTTTCAGTAAGGAAACACAAAGCACTCTTAGTATTGGAGAGAATCACAAAATGTTTAAGGGTTGGAAGGGACCTCAAAGATCATGTTGTTCCAACCCCCCTGCCATGGGCAGGGACACCTTCCATAAGACCAGGTTGCTCAGAACCCCATCCAGCCTGGCCTTGAGCAATTCCAGGGATGGGTTATCCACAACTTCTCTGAGTAATCTGGGACAGTGCCTCACCACCCTCACCCTCAGTAAAGAATTTCTTCCTAATATGTAATCTAAACCTACTCTCTTTCAGTTTGAAGCCATCATCGCTTGTCCTGTCACTACATGCTCTTGTAAGAGAGGTAAAATTGTGGATAATCACTGGGGCATGTCAGTTCTTGCTCACACATAACTTCATGGCTACCCAGCCGTGAGTATTAATGTCCATTTTAAAAGTATTTGTTTAAAAGGATGCTTCAAGAAAGGATATAGGTCTTTTCATGCATCTACAAAAACAGCAAGTGTGAGCAATTTCAAAAGTAAAGTAACTAAATAATTAAAACATTAAACAAAAAAGAGGAGCAGAATAGACAAGAAACAAACTTATATCTGCACTTTTATTTTCTTCTCTTTTTTTCTGAAACTGCCAATGGATTGTACTCTTTTCTTGGCTGAAAAACATTTTCTTTAATTCCAGAAAGCAAAATTAAGTATTGTGACTGCTTCCAAAATACTGTACAAGAGATGGTATTAGACACTACAGATACAGCTCATTTTCCGTTATAAAATATTTCTAGAACAGGAGCCAGAATGAAGCTAGAAGGCAAGGAATCTGGAAATCTGGAGAGAAAGGTGTCAAGAGATGGCCAGGAGACATTCAAGGAAATATGAAGCAGAAAAACAAGAAAACAGATGACAGGATCAACCAAAGTAACAAACAAACAAAAAATATAAAGGAGAAGAAGGGCAAAAGTTCATGTCATGCTTCATCAATCTTCAACAACAAATTATCAGGAAGGACATGAGAAATCAAGGGAACAAATCTGAGAGTTTAAGCACAGGCTACAAGTCAAATGCCAGTGTAGTACTTTCTAGGGTATTCTAAAAAGTCCAAAACATCCAAGTCAAACAATACACACAATAAGTGTCCTACTTTAAAAATACTTCTATAATTGAAATTACACAGACAGACATGAAAGGAATTTTCAATAAAATTGTTTTATTTCAACTTCTGTAGGGAAAACAAAGTCATGTTACATTTGAATCCATGCATCTACCTACCAGTATTTTAGGGAAGTGCAGGAAAAAAACATCATTCTTTAAAAAAACCAAAAAACCATCAATGACTTGCTAATAGAAAATACTATTTGAATGGCATATTGGTAAGCAAAAATCCAGATTTTGAAACATTAACATACAAATAAAGTGACATGGGATAATAACAGGCTTACTATTCTTTCTGCATTCTTTTCTAGCTTTTCTGCCTAGAAATTGATGCTGCCACCATGAACACTCCAGTGACTCAGCCCGCATTAATCAAAGGATGTGTGTTGCTTTATTTCAGAAAATGCATGCTGCTATAGAAAACATCTCTACCAATTAAAACTCCTGCACACAAATTAAAGGCTAGGCTATCATTATGATATGAAGACAGATTCCAGTACCTGCAAACAAAAAATGGAGCAATTATTCATGTAGTTAACTGAAAATCTTGGAATAATTTAACTTCTCATAAGTGGCTGTCTGGCTATCTGCCAAAAGAAAATGGAAAATATGCAGATTTACCTTTGTGATCTAGACTATATTTTGGGTATTGGCTATTGTCCTCTATTAAACTTCTCTCTCTCATGTCATATGATAAGTCATTTCACAGAGACAAATTCTATGAATTTGAAAATAAATGCTTCAGGAAAAATTACAATGGTATTATTAAAGAAGAAGCATCTGAGAAAGTTTTATGTAACAAGTCCATAGAAACATTTCACTAACAATCAGATCAGTAGCAGTGCAGAATGGGTTAAACGAAAGACATGATGGAACTGGAGCAGACTTTCTACTTGTGTGTCAGCAGCTCTAACAATTGTATGCCATGGGATCAGCATAAAACATGCTGTGAAAACCCCAAATTAAAGAGAAATATAAAACCAATAGAGATATGTTCTAAAACTGACATGTTTAAGGAAGAATTAACTTAACCCTGGATTTTAAAGATGTTTAAGTTCTTAATTCATCCTGAAATTAAGCATTCAGATGAGCAGGTATCTTTTGAAGCCACATCTTTAATGCTTACAAATATAAGGCCAGGACTGGATCATGAAGTTCTCTACAGACAAGTACAGCACTATATCCAACATTATGAAACCTGCCCATGATTCACAGCATTGTGCCAACATATTCTCATTTGCAGGATGAAAGGGCTCTTCTGAGGTTCAGATTCCACTAAATATGCTTTGATCTAGAAATACACCATTAGGAAACCAGTGGGAATTAGACAAGAAAAATGCATGACTTTTCAGTGAACATGGAATAATCCATCCCGATTTTCCTTGCCTGTTTTTCCTATTATGCAAAATCCCAACCAAAAAATGGCATCTGAGCAATGAACATACCCCTACAAGACTCTTCAGTACTATAGTTTAAAGAAAGGAGAGGCCCAGTCTTATTATGTTTACATTCTTATTACAGTATGTATTGGGTTTGCATGTCCAGGTTTGGGTAGTGGGGGGCTACAGGGATGGCTTGTGTGAGAAGCTGCCAGAAGCTTCCTCCCTGTCCAGCAGAGCCAATCCCAGCTGGCTCTAGCAAACATTACCAGCTTTCATTTCAGGACCAGTTTATACACTGTTTTTCCTATTAAACCTTCAATAATAAGAGACAAAGGTTTAAGAAACACTCTTATTTGTAAAAGTTGTTTTCTAACATGATACTGACGAACCAATGTAGTTTACAGGTGCTATCATGGAGGACCACCACATGACAAGAGCAAAGGTATTTCTACTTGAGGATCTTCAAGAAGAGTGATGAGGGGTGGCTCAGCAGGCAGATCTTAGCTGGGAGATGACATCTCAATAACAGATGATGAACGACTGGGTGGGTGGCAGCACATAGAAAATGCTATGAAGAGATCTGAAGAGAGAAACGTAACCTGCTTGTTGTAGGAAAAAAAAGATAAAAATCACGGGTCAAACTTTAAGTAAGGACGATCAGAAGTGTTTTGAAGGGATACAAATCAGGCAGATATAAGCTGACATCCTGAGAGAAGGTTGTAGAAGCAACAAGAGAGGCAAACGTGAAAAATTAGCTGGATAGATAGACTAGATAAATAGATAGACCAATCTTTCACTGCTCACTTGTATGCTTGTTTCAAGCAAAAGAGAAGACAACCTGATACCCCTGGCTGTGGGTATCACCCTGAATTGTCTTGTAAGTATTTGGCACTGCAGGCAATGTGATATTCCCTAGAGAGAACCTGAGATCAAACTCATCCTTAAATATTCATCTTGCGTTGCCTTTTGCACTACAAGCAGGAGCTATTCCTAATTTTAGAAAGCTTCTCCCTTATATGAATTGTCATAAATACAGATGGTTAAAAATTAAACTTTTCCTTACCAGAATGTCAATATATTTATTCTATTAATAAAGTCATTGGTTTTATTTGTAGTTCAGGAACATTTTATAAATGCTTTACTCCTTCACCTGCTAGCAGATGTGTATCTTCAATACACCTAAGAAAGACAAATAGACATGATTAAGAAATGATCCTTTTTCTTTCTTTTCTTCAAAGCTCCATCATTCTGTACGAAAAGCTAGTAGTGTAGGTATAACTCTACAATCTTAATGATGAATCAGCCCTAAAAGTATTTTATAGAACATAAAGTATTGTGGGCACAGTACCAGTGAAATTCTGAAGCGCATTACATCATTCCTTATTTTGCTGGGACATGCTTTCTACTGTATATTCAGGATTTGTTCTATATGCAAAAGGTCGTCAAACACAATGAAATTTTTGTTTCATAAATAGAAGTATTCTTTACTAAAGCATCCAGTCTTCTGATGTACTTCTACTAGGCAGTCAAATCTTTGACCTAGGGCGGCCTTAAATAATGCCAGTAATTTTGTGTAAGGATTGCTAAGCAATATAAGTAATCTCAGCTGCTCATTTTGCATGAATTCATACTGAACTGAAGGAGGATATATGAGTTTATCTGTTCCAGCTGAATTAATTTTGAATTCAAGATTCAACTGGAAAATAAACTAAGAGCGTAATGATTTTTTTGGGGAAGGGGGGTTGTTTGTTTGGGTTTTTTTTGTTTGTTTGTTTAGACATATTTATTTGTAATAATTGTGTTAGAATTGTAATTGCAAAGAAATAAGCTGAAGGAAGCATTGGTAAACATCTTAATAGACTACTCTTGCTATTAGCTAGGTGAGATGTGTAAGTAAATTACAAAACCAATAATATAAACCTTATAGCTGTCAAATATAGCAAATGTTATGAATTATTCTGCACTGTGTTGTGTTTGGCATAGTCCAAAACTGATTAAGTAATGAGTAATGCAGAAGAAAGAAAAGGACGTCACAGTAGATGTTAGTCCCTTAATCAGAAGAAGAGTCTGCAGTGGCAGGAGGCATAAAATAAAGTAGGCATAATAGCAGTTACTTCTCAAGAGAGCCAAAACAATCATGACACAAAAACTGGCTGTCAATCTACACAGAAATATCTTCTGTATTTTGGTTATTTTTCCTTCTAATTCAAATATGCTGCTTTTTTATTTTTTCATTGTATGCAATGATAGTGAATGAATAAATGACATAAAAATTCAAAGATCTAGGGTTGCCTTAAGAGTGGTCTTGAAAAAAGTACTTCTTCTAAATCTTCAAAAGATCAGTACAATTCTTATGGAGATTATTATATTCTTGGTTTGCTCCTATTATTCCTACCATAAAAGCAGCACTGCTGAGCAGTGCACTGGATGCTCACTCTGCAGAGCTTTCTGCTTGCTCTCTGTGGATCACAAGTTTCACCATCAGTCTCTAGTTCACACACATTAGATTCTGATTACTCTCTGTTACTACCCTCAAAACATGCTCACTTCGCCTAAGTGTCTCCACATATATCACTTAAATCCTGCTAAGGATCATGATGCCTGATTTTCTACTCTACTGAATACCAGATGCTCCAAAAAAAAGATAGGAGGTATTTGCACTCTCAGTGCTACCTTATTTCCAGCAAAAACCAGGACAACCCCACTGAAGGCTGACATTTGGCAGCCACCTGTATTATACACTTCCAGAAGTCCCTAAGCAAAATCTAAATGATTCCAAATATTCCAATATATGTTTTCTGTACAGTCTGCATTTTATTGATACCATATAGACAGACTGCGCTATCTTAACACCAGTGCGACTGAAAATAGCCAAGGCAGCTGGAATGCCAATACAAAATGTGACGATGTGGCACAGAAGTGAAGAACAGCAAGATACGTTACTTAACAGGATGCTCCTACTAATAAATCTGTTGTCTCATCACTGTCTTTTTAACCTTCTGTTATAAAATACACTCCTCTAATCTCTACTTTTACTTCAAAAGAAACCCTCACAATATTTAGAAAAATATTTGTCACATGAGATATTCATTGTCCATGTTACCTATAACTTGGCTTCATGGAAAAGCTGATACAGAGATATTTTGATTCAGAGAGCTCCATTTTAAAATACCATTTCATCTCCAGCGAGTCAGGGACTATTTGACAGATTCTAAAAACTGCAATTTCAGGCAGTATAATTATCACACTCTCACTAGAACCACGAGAACCGACCTCAAATGACAACATAGGTATAAATAAAACTAAGAATAGTCCAATCCTCAAACAAGAGTCACATGACTAAGGATTGTACCAGTCTTTGCGTACCAACCCGAGGGTAAGCTGAAAGAGTGAATTTTAGCAGCAGTTTCAGGCACAGACTATGCTTCGAAGATGGTTTCTCAGAGTGTCTATGATCTTAGCAGATACGTAAGGGTAACTAAATTTATTTTGAAAGGAGTACGTGTACAATCAGTATTTCATACAATGATGTTATTCTCCAAACAAAAAACAAAAAACCAAAGCAGTTATAACACCAGCACAAAGCACCGACTATCACAGTCTAAGCACAAAGGGATGAATAAGCAGATTAAAGTCCACTACATCTGTGTACACAGATCTAACAAGCATCTCATGGTATCATAAGAATCATAATAACAGCCATAAATAAAGTATCTGTCTGGGCAACCTACAGCTCTGGTCACACGAATCGCTTTCCAATTCTCATGATCATACAGAGAAATATAATATAACTGCTGTATGCTTTCTCCTTCCCAATGGCAGTAGGTCTACACTTCACTGAAAAATCATTTACTTACGTTTATTGTGATAAGGTTAAAATAAATTTCACTGCTATTTTTATGTATTCCTCAGCAACTAATTTGTCTTGATTAACTGATGATGAAATCTTTATATTGTTATTTTTAGAAACATTTCTTATAAACATCAATATGGCATTTTTTATAATGAATATAGGCATCGTTAAATACATTAATGTATTTTAACATCTTTTCACTGTCCAATGCAATCCAATGCTGAAGCATATTAGGTTATTAAAACTTCAAAATGTTTATTATCCTTGAAAAATTATTAATCTTATCACCTCAGGCATATATAACATTATGTAAGTCACAGAAATACGTTATCTCTCTGATTTTAAATCAATTCTTTAGGTTTTATCAGTAAATCTTTACACCTACTGCTGAAGTATACAACCAAAATGGCCTTCATTTGTTTGAGCATATTCTTAACTGATAGCAGGAGTTCTGAAGAAACACTAACACAAAAAAAATATACAGGACCTTAAAGTAAATGTCAAAGTAAAATGAGCAAAGTAACTGGTGGGTCATTTACTAGCAAAGAGAAAATACCTTGGAAGAATTAAATGCAGGTACACGCCACAATGAAGATAAAAAGACATCAAAACACAATGACAGGAGATAGGAAAATCCTAAGACTTTTCAGTGAATTAAAGAAATAGAGATGACAGCCATATGGTCATTATTAACAAACACCAGCACTCAAACATACTCAGAGGAATACTTCTAAAGCCAGCTTTAAATGTAATCCCTTCAACCCGAATTACAGAAATTCACTATTGAGGTTCTCCATTTTTTAACAACATGAAACACTGACACAATGAATAAAGCATCTACCACCTCAAATGGAAGCCATTTTTGAAGACATATGTTTTCACAGTACTCATTACATGCTTATCAGGGCACAGCTGCAAGGCAACTTGCTGCAAAAACCAGGAGGCAGACGAGGCAGCAGAAAGGCATGCGAGGGAGGACAGCAATAGAATATAGCACACATGGGGAGGAGAAAGCCCTGAAAGGGGAGCACAGCCAATGGGCTGGCAACCTGCAGCATGTCCCCCTGCCACTTCTCTACAGCATTCATTTTCCAGCTTCAACATGCTTTTGGCTCCCTTCCCATTCCTATAGAATGGACTGTAGAATACAATAGACTGTTCCAGTTGGAAGGGACCTACAATGCTCACCTTGTCCAACTGTCTGACCACTTCAGGCTCGACCAAAAGCTAAAACATATTATGAAGGATAATTTGCTAATGCCTCTCACTGACAGGCTTGCGGAACCAACCTCCTCTCTCTCTAAGAAGTCTGTTCCAGTGTCTGACCAACCGTCTGGGTGAAGAAATGCTTCCAGATGTCTGGGCTGAGCCTCCCCTGGCACAGCTTTGAACCACTCCCACAAGTCCTGTCACTGGATATCGAAAGAGATCCTGATCAAGTTGTCCCACTCTCTTCTGACTTGTACAAGCTACCCCCTCATGTTTCACCCTTCCAACTTGTTTGACACTAAAAAGACTGGTGAGGAGCAGAAGGGAGTGGCAGCCTGTGAAAAAGTCACAAGCACGTATGGATATGATGGATGATTTTGAAATGATGTTTTAGTGGTTGTAATGAAGGAGGTATTCTCATTTCCCAAGCTGATTTACACTCAGTGCAATCATGGCAATGGTATGAAACACTCTATGAGGGCTGCTAACAACTTGTGAAAGAGCATGTATTTAATTATTAAAATAAATTCTAATAGATAATTTGTAGATTTATATATCTAGACAATAATTACCTAATTTAACAACTGCTCTATTAATTTTCACTACTTAAAAGGAGCAAAGTATCTCTGAAATACCACTATTAAGGTAACCAGAGGACATATGGGAGACAGGCATAAAGCCACTTGCAAGGCAACAGACATTTTTTTACCTCTAATTTATAACACTAAATAGTCTCATTTTGTTATGATCATTGGCACAATGGAAAGCCCATGCTACTCTTATTCTGCAGATTCTTTCCTCTTTCTGCTGTGTTACACTCACGCAGATGCACACAACCACATCTCTGGTGAACCAGCTCCTCTTGAGATTCTCAGCAGCTAAAAAGCATCTGAGCTATCACTGATCAGGAACAGTGCTGGACTAAATTTTCTAGGATGCTGTCAAGTTGTTTTTATATATGCCACAATGGGATTTCATCATGTTGCAATTAACCGGGAATTCATTTAAAATTACTTAAAACTTACAGAAGAAAGATCGTATTTCACCAAGTACCAATTTATTTCATTGACATAAAATTCTCCTAAGACTGCCCCCAATCCCCATAATTTTTGACTGATGTTCACAATAGAACATTTTCCTCTACAGATACTCAAATGAAAATACAGATGCCCAGCCATCTTTTTAATGTGTTCACAATGACACAAACAGAGTGCACAGCTGGGAAAAAAACCCACTAAGCTGACCAGCACACACACAATGTTTGCAGAATTCATTTACTGAACTGCTCTTCAAGCTGCCCTAAGGGGGCTGAACACAGGGAATCAAACGTGCAGAACTAAGAAGGAATGACTGAATGAAATGACAGAAGCTTGAACTATGGGAAGATATTTGCAAAAATGCTACCACTGGAGAATGAGTATTTCCCCAAATCAGCAGTGGCACAGAGTAACCAGGGAAACACGTTGTGCAGTTTCCATCACCTGGTATTTTCAACATCCATCTGGACTGAGAGATCTTATAACAACATACCTGATTCAATTAAAGGCATGGCAATATAGAGCATGTGACTTTTCAAAGAGCTTTTTTTTTTTTTGTAATTCAACATATTATTAATATTTTATGCTGCTGAGACATTTTTATTTAGACAAAGTTTGCATTGGGCTTGCTTTAATATAATACATTGCATGTACCTTCACTGGACTGGAAATAAGTTAATGTTGGTTTACACATCTTTGATAAACCAACACATTCATAAAATATGCACTCGAGAAATATCAACCTGAAACATTAATGTATGTGAAGACAGTCAGATAGCTTTTTCACAGGGAAAGAACGCAGAACTTGGTAGAAATTTGGAACATCTAAGAATTCAGTAAAAAGCCAAACAATAAAATAGTATCTTTGGGTGCCCATTTAGAGAGGCAAAGTAACTTTTAACAGCTTAATAGGCTAAAGTAACAGTGGCACCCCAACCTTCTGTAGCAACACAATGCATAAGGGAACTGAGCCTCTCACATCCCCAGCTCCTGAGCCACCCCACAGGAGTTCACCTACACACAGTCCTCTGTTGAATTACCTCCACTGCTTACTTTGTAATGCTACAAGTATCCTGGAAGTTAATTAGAACTTCCTTGAAAATCACAAATGCGTATTTACAACATACAAAAACACTTTCCCTGGAAAAATTATTAAAATATAGTGAAACAAGTACCATTCCTTCCTGAGTGGCAGAGGATGTAACACAGGGAAAAAAAAAGCAATCAAAAACCAAAAGTATTTCTCCCTGTGCACAGTAATAAATACAGTTTAAAGTCGTCATGGAAATTTAATAAAGGCAAATGGATTTGAGTATAAACAACTAACAGCAATACAGGTATGAAAGGTTTACGAGTTAGTTTTTTCTCACAAAAATCTAAAAGTAGTATTTATTTTTCATATATTTTCTGAAGCTATTATTATTTTGCACTTAATCAGTGAAGGAGTGTGGCAAGAACTATTCAGCACTCTTTGGCTGTGTTAGATAAAATAGTGAAGTAGCCTGTTTAAGGGTTTCAGGCTCCAATAATGCTATTGCCAAACCTAGAACAGGGTCTTGCTGTTGGCTCTGCAGGAATTAGCAGCTTTAAGAATTTCTACACCCCTACGAATGCAAAACAATCACAAGACAATGCCCAGAAATCTACATGGCTTAAGCTATCCACTCCAGCAGTCTTTGTCTTCTGAAAACATTACAGCATTCATTTACTTATTTTTTAGTTGTGGTCAAAGGTCTATACATTTCATAGCTAAGACTGAAACAGTGTGGATTAACTCCTCATAGTTGCTGAAGTTTAGAGAAGCAAAAGTAAGCATAGAAGCAATTACTGTTCTTCTAATTAATCACCACAATTACAGCATGGGATACAGAAATCATGGAATAGAGTCCACTTCCTTAAATGCAGGCTGCCTTATTTTGTCTAAGCTTTTGTTAAATAGGTCAGCAAGTGACTGTGCTAGAATAGGTATCTTAAGTCTCTCTAGTCGGAGGAAGAAGCAGCAGATGCAATGGAGTATGTGCAAAGATGGGCAGTCCACACAAGTGAGACAACCCGCTTTTTTCTATTCTTGCTGCGTAGAATGAGACAGAAACTGATCCACTCAGTTTCCATGCCCACTGCTACCTGATGAGCACTCAAGAAACTTTTTCTGAGCATTTATGTATGAGTGCATTAACATTGACAGAAAGCTTTCAGACTGAGGAGGGAAGGGCCCCAGGTTGGAGTCAGGCAGTGCTAGGAGAAGAGGTGAACTTGGTTGCCATTTCGGACTTAGGAGGTTTCTAGGCAGACAGTTTCATTAATTGAGTAGCTCCCTCATCAGTCTGCAGGGATAAACATATATACAACTACAAATTCTGAGTAGATGCTACTTTGGAACAGCAAAAGGTGTTAATGTCTTCTGATGAAGTCATTGCACAGCATTATACAGTTTCCCTCTAAAGGAAGGAAGAATACACAAAGAATACGGTATGAAATGCATTTTGGGGAAGAGTCAAAATGTTGAATCCGTTCCAAAAATCCTGAAAATTGGTATTTTTTTATTCCTCAAAAGCTTTTGTACTAAAAAAGTGCAACACTGAAATGAATGTATAAAGAAAAAGAGATCAGCAAAGAGAGAAAAAGACTAGAGGTCTTTCTTGGGTAGAACTATGAAATCATGCCATCATATAGAGCTATACTTAAAATTATTAAGATAGATTCCCTATAGATTAGACATCCAGCTACCTCAAACTCATACCACTGAATGTCAGAATAATAAAAAACAACCATCTATCTCTTGTTCTAACAAGGACCTCTACTGTATTACAAGAACTATACTTTTACTAGAACTATTGTATTACTGGAACTATAGACTATATGTAGGTAATTTAAGTTTTATTAAAGGTAGCTCTGATTTAAACATGTCCTCTGGCAACAGTCAATCTGAAATAAATCCCCAAAACAACACAGACCTCGTAGACATTTCTTTTAAATATCTCTGAGACTGTGCAAGTCAGCTAGAGCTACAAGGAAATTTCTATTAAAACTGCAACATATTTAAGTAAGTGATAAAGAATTTCTTTTGAAACTGTTCTGACTCACACTTGACCACAAAAAATTCTCCAAACAAATCACTTCCAAATCTACTCTTAGTTTTCTGTATGTTTATTTTACATTAAGTCTTCAAGGAATGTTAAATGACAGCTCAATCATATACTATCCATGCTTAGCTCATACATAAACATTCTGCTGTCTCATTCAAAAAAGGATTTCCTTGCCATTCTGTTAACACAAAAAGCCATCAGTACAACTGGTCAGTGTTATCCACAACAAAAAAAGCACCAGAGACCAAACAACTTGACCAACATACGCTGGAACGAAGTGTTGTACCAGTGCATCACTGCTCTCCACGGGATAACAGCAGGGTTTCATGATGGATCCCACTGAAACTGAAGTCCAGATAAACAGTACCCTCACCCCAATGGGAAAATTTATCATGGAATATTTTTTATCTTTTTGCAATGTGATAATTTACAACACTATGCATTGACATTAAGACAGAAAATATAAAGCAGTCACAAAAAAAAACCAACCCAACAAAACGACCATGCTACAGTTCTAACACAGGTTGATTTCTCAACTCCCAACTTTAAATGATTGTCAAAATACTACAATACTTATCACTACTTGATATCTCTACTAATTACCTAAAATATGTCAAACCATATTGTTTTGCCTGGGTTACAGATTCATGTCATCCCTGAGGGATTCATATCCTCTTAGTCAGAAGGAAAGCAAGTATTTGTGGCTCTTTTGGCACTAAGTAATTACCCAAAACTGCAGCTGGCTGAACAACAGGTTGATTGAAAGAAAGAAGATTACTACATCAACAAAATCTGTTTTCTGTATTAAAAATATTAAATCTCTGGGAAGAAAAAATGGAGAGCTCATCTCTTCACACTGATTAACTGGGACAACTAGCTTCTACATTAAGTAATCAAAAAAGGAATGAACAGACTGTCTAATCTGAAATGCACATTTGGTATCCTTCCACCACAGAAGTGAGTAATTGCCCAAGATTCCCTGTGATCACCGGTCACCTTCAGCCTTTCAAGCACCTTTATCTTACCAGACAAAGTTTCACAACTGAGCTGTCACAACTTAGGGACAAACAGCACCTTTTAGATTCTTTTTCATGACTGACTGCAACTATTCAAATTCGTGAACTTAATCTCATACAGAGCCTCAGCAGACTAAACCCTATATATCAAACTCTTCGACTAATCAGATCAATAGAAATATTAGAAAGTAAATTAATGTAATTTTTCCAAAATGCATTGCATAATGAAGAAATACCTGTTAAAGAGTTTAGAAAGTAAGTAAACCTCACAACAGTTTAATAGCACCACTGGCCTGAGAACACAGCTGATTTCAATGTTTAAATTCAGGTGAAGTGGGAAGATGATGTCTCAGAGGGACAGACTCAATGTCTGTGTACACTATGTGGTGCCTTTCATGTTATACTAGTTCTAGATTCCGTACCTGATTTGAGGCTCAATATTCATGTTATAAAGATTAATGTGTTGGAAATACCAGTACTGTTTCTTTATGTAGATCACAAGACAGCAGCAATGTGTTTAATATCAAGATGCTTCCAGTTGACTACTCAGGGAACATCTTTTTCCTTAGAGAAATCTAGTTACTATAATTTCTTTAATTCAACTATCAATTCTTAAGGGTCCATCAACAAGCCACCAGTATTTCTCACAAACCTGTAACTCTTAGTAGAAGACTGATACACAATTTCTCTCATCTTGTGACAAGCTCAGGTCCTTCCCATTCTATCCCATAAAACTCTGAAAAATGACATCTTTATTTTAATCAATCTTTACAATGATAAACATTCACAGGGTAATTTGTTCTGAGTAGGATGTCTGCATGTTTTGTGAAAAGCAGACTGGCTCTGAGGCATTTCCTCTTCAAACTAGTAGGATTTACAAGATTTAAATAACATAAAGCAGTCTTGTGCAACATATTGAAGTCAAACCTGAGCACTGTCTTAGTGTATCAGCGACATTAAGAAGTGCAAAGAAAAAATATGGTATATTTAGAGTTAGCTGGAGAGACTGAATTACATATATTCATACACTTGTTGAATGTGCCAACAACAAGCAATAGGTCTCAGCAGTATGTACAATCTACCTTTAGACAACCTGAGTTAATAGAAGCAGACACTGAGAATCTTTACTTGAAGAGTCAGTGACTGGCTTGATATTTTAGAAAAACTCATGGATGCTTTTCCTTATGGATTGTATTTGAATAAACTTATTCATCCCCAAAATGCTAGTTAACATATGATTATACAGCAATTTTCACTTCTGTCATGACCACTGCTATATTTTCCAATTAAACTGCATTTTATGTACTGGAATATACGCCATTTGCATTATCTTTCATGTTAACAAAATTGTATAATGACATAAACTTCTGTAAAGTCTATCCCACGTTCATTACCAAGTTTACCAAAATAAGCAGCAATGAGTGGTTAAGGCTTGAGAAGTATCCCCTGTATACTGAGATAAAAGCCTGCCCTAAGGTTTCCTGGTCTTAAAATGCTGCTGGAGAGTGGGCCAACTGGGCAAACAGGCCTCCCAAGGCTGCAGGCAGCTCCCAGGGAGGGGCCATCCTACCCTGGGAGAGATGCCTGCAGGGTACATCCAGCCCAAAGACAGGGAACATTCATTTTTGGAAAGCTGAGTAAAAAACACTAATATTTGTTCAAATAAGGAGATGAAATCCTAAAGAAGCTACAAAGTTTCCTTGTAATTTTGAATTCTACAAGGTCAAAGATTGCAAACCTGTACTTTTCTAGCTGAACCTGCTTTAAACAAATCTGTTGGCCAATTCTGAGAATAAGTAGACCCAGCTGCACCTAGAGAAATTTAGAAAGTACAAGGGTCTCATTGAATCCTCCTCTCTCAAAAGGAGAGACCACAACCTGATTATACAAACCACTGTAACAGATCATAGAGTTCTTATTTAGACACTGAATTGACAATGTTTAGATATTGTATTAGCAATAAATCTAAACACAATCATCCACACAATCATTGTGTCTTATTTGTCATACACGGCTGAGAACCTCCTCTCAACTACTCTGCCATATTAAAACTGATGCAGAGCCTTTCAGGCACATCAAGCACAGCAGTTTGGCCAAGACCACTACAAGAAAGTATATGTATTCAAACGAACTAGAAATGGACATCTCATACAAGTTTTACAAGCAAACAACTGCAAACCCACGCAGGGTGGGTGCACAGACACTTAATTTTCTTTGCTCTTCTGTGTTTAAACCCGGTCATAACAGGAGCTAAGACAGCTCTCATGTCAGACAAATGCCTTACGCCTGACCCATAACTGGAGAAAATAACAACAGTGGACATAGGGAATAATCCCATTTAAATGTCACACTGTTAAAATTATGAGCCAGTTACCAGGGAAAAGCAGCCCAGCCCATAACAGTGGACCTTCTAAATATAGGCCAGGCACCCATGATATTAACACGCCAATGAGTACGCAGAGCCTGGGAGGCCCTGGATTCTTCAGGATCAGTGCACCACATTAGCTCTAGGTGGGTTTATCCCACCCACTGCCCTGACAGCCTCACTTCAACTTCCCACAGTGTAAGGCAGCTGATTCTTGCTGTAGGGATGGTCACCCATCCCTGCCAACACTCTGAGTTTATACCAGACTGTTACTTTGACTGTTTCAAAACAACAACTCTTCTGTTTACGTAAGACGTCACGTAGAGCTTTAGGATCCCCTTAGTTCCTAGGCTGCCAGCCCTGGGAATTGTAAGACATGCCAGCCTGGATAGACCCAAATGAGTATTTCTTAAAGGGAACAGAAGACATGGATATTTTAATTCATTTCAAGCTGTTTATCCTGGGAATTTTATCTTTTCTGTTTTCCTTCCTGCTAGTTTCTCACTTAATACTTACTGGTTATCAGGCATGTCAATATCAAACAGGAACTCAAGTCACATATGCTACTTGTTATAAAAGAGCAATCTGCACTCTCTTATATTCACATACAGTATTAACAGGATCATTTTTGAAACAAAGCTTCATATATTATTCATTACTCAAATCAAACATTATTTTCAATGATTTTAGTACAGATTTCACCATACAGATTTTGAAGTATATTTTACATGAAATAAAGCCTCAAAATCTTGGTAACTCCAATTAGGAATACAGTCTCAGACATGAGATAAAATTTAAAAGTTAATTGCACTATATAAATATTTTATTTAAGGGCAGATTGGTGCAATTCTGGAATACAAAATATCATCAACATTCCACTCCATCAATTGCTCAGAGTTCATACAATTTGGCTGCAAAGACTTCACTTGACTGGAATAACCACAAGATATTTAACTGATTTCACTGCTTCTCTTTACATTTCTATAATTTTTAATTTTTCTTATAACTCTGAGAAAACTACACTATAGTACCCACTCTGCCCTTCCTTCAACTGCTTAATCTTAAGCCTCTAACACAGTCTGAGATACCAAAGGACATCTCATCTGTCCTGAAGCTGCCAGTGCAGCAGCCTGCAATTCTACACATTTCCATGTCTTCCTTGCAATCCTTTCATGGATGTCTTAGACCTGAGTGAAATTCAGCTTCAGATTATGATACCTAAATTTTGACGTCTACTGAAAATGCAAGGATTTGATTAAATTACCAAAATATAGTGATTTACTACTACCCAAGATGTTGGATAGCCCAGCTACCACTCTGGAAGGGGACCAGTCTCCCACAGGCCCTGTGCCTTAGTAAAGAACTAACTGCACCCAAATGCTACACAGAGCAAGAAGCATGTCATCCCAAACAAGTCACTCTGCAAGGCAGAATGTGAATGTGTGAATGTGTCATCCTCACTTTGCAGATTATCCCAGCATCTGAAAATACTGTATCAGGAAGGTATAAACACGCCCTGTGACATACAGAATTTAACGGTTTGCCAGTTCAAATCCGAGAGAACAGTGATAAAGGAGTACAGCTACCCCAGCTACAGACAGGCAGAGTCTGGACAGCCCATACCGTATAGGCAGATACTGTCTGGCAACTAATTCAGCAGGAAATGGTCATTTTAAATGTACTATAATGGAGGAGTTTATGGCACATGCATCTAGTGGCACAGTTCACTGTTTTATGGAAACAATGATCTGTTAGTTACCTCTGAGATGTCAATCATTAAAAGCGTTTTAATAATTAGAGTTTCTTCCCAATTTGTTTTAATCCTTTACTGATTCATAAATTATCACTTTTTTTGGTCGTATATATCTATTTGAGAAGGAAGATGTCTTTCTGGTCTTACTATTTAAGCCTGATTTCTACTCAGGGTTTCAAAATTATCTCATCTAGAAAGTGCTCATAATCAAGCTGAAGCTTTTGATTAGTAACATTTACTTTGGGATATTAATATCCACAGACAAATTCCCACTCAGTTTCCTAACATTTCGATTAATCTTCAAATATATTCCAGGGCAGTTCTTCTAAGCACTCTTCTGTAAAACAGCAGCATCTCCCTCTGAGCATGATGATTTCAGTTCATTTTTCATTCTCAAAAAGCATTAGAGAACTACATTCTCTTTGTATATGAGATAACTTCGGATGGCACCTCAGCTCCAGTCCTTAGATGGGAACCATTAAATTCAGGAATTCCTTATCTCCTGGGACTAGAAACTCCAGCTATATTCAGTGTTTAAGATGAACTCTTCCCTGTTAAGTCTATTTCTTTCCAGTGGTTTGAATTATGTTTCATATGCCAAGAGAAAGCAGTTTTAATGAAGTCGTCACAGTCTTTGTAATAGAAGAGGAAAAAACTTATATTTCCCTGTTCAGCTTGCTGAGAAAAGAACCTTGACTTTATACTACGAAGAAACACCACAATGTTTTCTTCTAACAAAAAACGTTCCTCTAGCAGCAGAGTGTTCTCCAGGCCGATTTAACGCCTCCGAATAGCTGCATTACCATTCCTGCTGCATTACCATTCCTTGGTCTCCTAGATACTCAAAATTCATGAAATTTTAATAGGATTGTGGTAGCACAGAACTTGAGTTATCTGCCTGCACTGCTTTTACATTTCTTGAAAGAGAGAAGCCAACCACTCCAGACACAAGCAACAGCTACAGGGGACAGTCAGACTTCAAGTGGATTGGGAAATATCCCAGTCAGCCAACTGTCACACAGAACATTTAGACAGGTGGGAAATACCTCTTCATGTATTTTTAAATCATCAATCATGATGCAATGTACTGTATTTTTTTCTAGTCCATTACCTTGACTTAAAATTTATTATCACAGGTCTGTTTTAACATACTCAAAGATAGATTGGCCAATCTATGCAAGACTTATAAAAAATGCTTGTACTTTATTTTAAGCAGTATTTATTCTTAATTTTAGCAACACACTGCAAGTGAAATATAATTTTCTCCCCGCCCCTTCCCCAATAAACGGGCAAGTTCATAGTGACTACAAGAAAGAAAGCCAAGTATATTTACAGTTCAAAATTAAACTTTTTAAAAATCTCTTTTCTCACCATAATAAAAAGTCACTTGTTAACTAAAGAACCAACACTCCTTGGTAACATGTATTTCAATTTAACTTTTTTTTTGTCTTCTCAGAGAAGGAGATTGCCCAGAGCTTTTAGAGCAGCCTGTTCAAATTATTTGACCATTTTTAGGACTTCATATTCTATGTTTCAGGTACTAGTATAAAGAAGATTTCATTCAAAGCTTCAGTTCTTAGTCTACTCAGGCTGCCCCAGCAATTCACTTCAAATCAGAGAATCTCCTTGGAGTATGACTTTGTATCCAAAGTGACTACAGCAATTGATAACTACACAGAGAAGGATGTATGGACACCACATCCATCTGTAGCCAGGAAAAAAACACCCAGGCAGCTGCTGAGCTCTCACAGCATGTTTCTGGATTCTTCCTGACATACAGCACAGTTATCTGAGAAGTACATATCTCCCACTAAACATCCTGGGACTGGTTTGGACACAGTTGTCAGTATTCTAGTCAGTTCAGACAAATATAAATTAAGTACTCATGTTTAGTCTTCCAGATGCTACGCAAATCTTGACATAAATAATATTAGCAGGCCAGAGCAGTATACAGCATTATGCATCTGTAGAAACACAACCACAGTAAAGGTGTATTTTTCCAGCTGTGTTGTTTAAAACTATTTTAAAACCATATGTAACAAACTTTATAATGTAAACAAAAATGGATACCTTTTTTCAGAAATCTGTGGTTTTGGGATAACTTTTAAGTGTCACTTTAAGTGCTGTAAGATACCAAACACTGCATTCCATTTGACTGCTTATGAATCATCTGATCAAACAAAAAATGGATAGAAGTTATGTTCAGAACTGAAGAGAAACCTACTTTCAACACATGAGCTAAGTGACCTTAGCTCATTGTAGTCATAAATAACATGTATGGACAACTGTGGCCATCAGCAGCATTATGTCTTAGAAAGATGAGCAGAAGTTTCTGAAAAGCAAAGCTTTCCTATCACCATTTCCCATTAAAAACATCCAGAACAAGGCAGAGATGCATCCTGCCTAAGGAAATTATAACCTAAAATAGAGCAAAAGTAAAACCATATTTAAGTGTGTGAATGTAAAGGAAGAAGGGAGAAAATTAGGAAACTAGGAGAGAGATCATACGTGCTTTGCTTTTTAAACCACTCATTTGAATTGCAGAAGTTCTGAATCATTTATTAAATAACACAGAATAACAGAGATTTTAAGGGGGGAGCAGCAAATATGACAGCCAAGGGAAACAGGGTGGAAAGAATCACCTGAAATGCACTTAAGAGCAAAGCAGAAAAATGTCATGACAGTAGTATGAAAGTTTTTTTGTTGGGAATGGAGAGGGAAACCATGTGACGAGTATGAGGAACATAGTATCATGATGTGGAACTGTACAAACCTGACAGCAGAAGAAATGAAATGGGACTTGACATTATCAACATCTTAATATACACCAACTGACTAAATATACTAAGGCCAACAAACTTCCTCTGGCCCCAAGACCAGCTGTCACATACAACTCACATCTGTTTGCTTAAACTAACTATGGCAAATGTCAAGTTTGTGCTCAAGGCCCTCTCTGGGAGAATTCCAGTTGGACTGCCCCAAAACCGTATCAGAAAACATCCTACAAACTTAACAGTGGGAGCAGAAGTGCCAGTTCTTGTGCTTTAGTACTATCCCATTTCATGTAACACTATGGATACAGCTTTTGTGTATTAAAGGAAGAAAAATGCAGAGGATTACAGAACATACACTCTTCGATTCCCTCATCACTTTTCCACATCCTGCACAGGCTCTCTAGCAGAGGGCCATTCCAGTTCTCTTTAAAGTGTTGTACTGCCTCTGCCAGTACAACAGGCAAACACGATCCAGGGCACAATGGTGGCCCTTAAGTGTTATGTTTTCAGTCTGTTTCACAAAATCTCAAAGTACACTCCAACTATGTGAATTCAGTCAGGCATCAGACCTTGTGTTAATAGTTATGTACAGGTACAGGGAAATAACCCCATCTGTATGTTCCTCTGCAATATCAATGTGGGACTTCTGAATTACAAAATGATTGGGATTACTTCACAACCTACAATGACAATGTAAACATGGATATACAGAGTAAGCTTTCAGGGGTGTTCCAGCACCTGACTGTTCTCAGTGAAATGACCAACTGAATCCACGCTTCTCAGAAGTTATGATACACTGAAAGAACAGCAGTTTGGAAGACACTACTGAACCTTCTACACAGATGCAGTCTGAACTTCCATTGATCATCAACTTGCTTAGTCATTTCCAGCTGAGAGAAGGAACAGTACCGTTTTTCCAATCTGACAGCATTTTTTCCACCAATCTTATATAAAAACATATAAAGCACTCTGCAGTGGAGAGAGTCATCTTGATTTATTTGTTGCTAGGTATGCAGTACTTACAGAAAATGAAAGTCAAACCTTGTTTTTTTTATTAAACACCCTGTAGAGTTAATTACTTCCACAGGGTGACTATAGTACATAATTATTTTATTTTATAGGTTTTAATGCACTCCTTAATTTTACAACTGTTTGTTTTACTATTTTTTGGAAAGGGTAAAAAGATACAACCAATTAATTTCCCAGAATACCTCACTAAATCCTGTCTTCAACCACTGGAATAACCTCCCAGGGACATGGTAAATCCCAATCACTGGATGTTTTCAGTACATGATTGGTCACAGTGCTAGGTAATCTCAGATAGGCTCCCTTTCCCACTAGACGTTAAACCAGATAATCTTTCAAGGTCTCTTCCAACTTGGGCTGCTCTATAACTTTCTAACCTTCCTTTAAAATAAATTAAAGTTGCTTTTTCATAAATCATTGCAAGTCAGTCATGATGTAGTTAACTGCATTTTATCCTTTCCTGTTCTTTAAAAGGACTAAATGTACCAATTGCTTCCAATAAAATAAATGCATTTTCATTTTTCATCCTTGCCAAGTAAAATATTCTGACATTATAATTATTTTCTGTTAGCAGTTAGTTACATAAACACAGTTGGTCCTGTAGTACTTCATCCTGCACTAAATACCACATTAAAGGATAGGTTCCTGTCCAAAAAGCCTTACCCAATTAAGCTAGTTGCCCAAATCTAGGTGCATCTGAATGTGTCACATTTATAATCTGGAGCTTCATACAGATCTGGACAGCTGTACCCAATCAGAAATTACACATAAAAGGAAATTCTGCCCTCTTGCAGCTTCCTCTTCATCACAATCAACAGTGTTAACTCTGGTCCTACTGCAATTTCAGAAGCAAACTACTTTCCCGTTGTTTTCAGCATAATCAGTTTCTAAACCATACCTAAGTTATGCTACTTCCTCTGTCACTATTCATTTTCTTTGCAGCCTACTATGAAGAATCTTATCAAAGGCTTTGTGAAAATCCTAGAACATTAGGTCTGACAGGTAACCTTTATGTACTTTACCTGCCTTTTTTCAAAGAACTCTGACAGAGTGAAAAAGAACACTTATCCTTAGAGAAATTCTGATACTTTTCCCCCATCACACTACACAAACGTGCTACTCAGTCTTTAATTATAATCTTCATCTTACCCAAAATTCTCAAGAAAACTCCTAGACTGTAACTCACAATCTCCTGCCTTCTCCCATCAGGACAGGTATCCCACACTACTGACACTGCAGTCTTCTTTAACAATTACTGGCTGGAAATACAGTGTGCTCTACCAGTTTTCCATTTTCATAAGTGGCTTGATTCAGAGTATTCAAAATGTGCATAATACTCTAAATATATATGACACTTCATAGATACGTCGTAACAGGTCAAGTCTGTACTGTGAAATTTAGAACCCACTAAGTAAGGCCATTTAGAGAAACATTATCCAGATCTAATTCACTGCTGCTTTATTTCATATGGGTATTTCTACAGAGACAAATAGTATTTGATTCAGTCCAATGTTTCATGAAACAATAAAACTTTGATTCTCAGTTTAGTGAAACAAGTAATATACAACTAGAAAGATGTATTATACATGTATGCATATGTGTATAACTACATGGAGTGTGTGCAGATATATATATATATACACACACCTATATAGTTATACCACCAATACAAGCTTCCATAAAATGAAAGACTGATAATTACTTTCTGAAAGATTAGGGAATTAATGAAAACAGAAAGGAAAGCATATATAATAATAGCCAATCTTGAACTACTGTGTTTCCAATGAGATCATCCACATCAAAATATACTCTCAAAGCTGTTTGTTCAGTACAGTATCATGGTAGTTTTCACATGCACAATTTAAAGATCAGGCTTAAAAATGGGATTGATTCCTTAGAAAACATGAAGCTCATGCTCAGACCTTATTTTCATGAGTGCTTGATGAGCTAAGGGACACATACTTAGAGGTAGCATTCCAGCATTTTTTTGGTTGCTTGCTTGCTTTGTTGCCTCACTGGTGTCTCTCTGGCCTATTGACGTAAGAGAAAGTGGCTTGGAGCAGAGGCGAAATGCCTCTGCAGGTCCTGGCAGATTAGGAAATAGTGGCCTTCTCTGGCAGTCATTCTTGGAAATGCTAGCTGGGGGAAGTGAGCTGAACCAGCACAGAAGAGAAACGAGCTGGCAGTTTCCCCTCCAAGTGAACTAATATATATGTGACTCCTGGGGAGGAACTGTTTAGGAGCAAAGAGCTACAGTATCTGCATAGTTATGCCAAGATGCCACCGCTCACTGGAAGCAGATTCTACAATTTTTGTTGGTGACTGGCTGCTGAACTACACTAGTTTATACCATCTGCTGTGATACCTTTATACAGAACTGCTTTACTGTGGTGTTTTTGGGAGCTGTTTGGCTAACTATTTTTTCTCAAATTTTATGTTTTTTTGTATCCCCACACTACTTCCAGAAAAAAAAAGGGGAAAAAATAAAATAAAAAAATAATTGGCTTGCTTAAGAAACCTTAAGTGTGGGAAAACCAGCAATAACTGACCATGTGGAGAACACACACTGACAAATCCCTCCTGTGTACAAGCAGTATAGAACTGAATGTCTGCATCAGTTGGTTAAGTTCTGGCGACAGAGTTAGAAATGAGAAGGGAAACCTTCTTTGGCACTGAGAAGCAGGTGGAAAAGAGGAAAGTATTATCTGTTTTATCTGTTTGGGTTATTTTCATAATACTAGTTTTCATAAGTCATCACTACCCTCAAAATTTTAGAACAAATGTGCTTGTAGGTGTATTTGGGTAGAAAAATCATTTAAAATCAATACCTCATCTATGTTAGTCCAATACTATAGTTTTTCTTCTCCTTTATACTGGAGTTTAGTGTTTTAAAACACATGAAGGATGACACCTTAGAAGCATATAACTATCAAAACCAAATAATTCACAGGTATATTTTTGTTCTTACATAGTCAATTTTGATTTACTAGTAATGAGTTTCAGAAATGGTGCTATTCACTGCTTTTTACCATAAACCAAGTCACATTTTTAGATTAAGCTGGAATTAAAGGAAACATTTCTACTAAGTACATTTCTGACTAGCACAAAGGGACATTAAAGACAATAACAGGTAACATCAAGAAACCCAGAGTTCCTTTTTTTCTTGCAGCCTTTGTTAAAAAAAAAATATGATTAACACAGCAAGGTAGTCTTAAAATGTGAAACATCTTGGAATAGTTTTGGGTTAAATACTACCTAGATCAATCAGATTTTAGTTCTCAGGCTGGTTGAACATAATAGAATTTATACTAATTTCATATAGGTAAGACATGGCACAAAGCTCAAGCAAACAATCCTGACTAAAATAGTACTTGCTTAACATAAGGCAGATTCCTTCAGTGGCATGGCCCAGGAGCTGTGTATCAGTTGGGATTCTAGTCAGGATGAACGTCCTTGTACTTCTTCAGCTGTCAGAAGGGCCTCTGCCATTGGGGCCAAAGAGATTTCCAACTGCTCTGTCGCACCTAGCAACAAAGCAAGAGGAAAAACGAGAAGAGGAAGGCAAGGAGACAGAAGGAGGCAGAAGTCTTTGCGGAAGAAAAAGGATCAGGAGACATCACTGTAAGTGACTTGGAAAACTGGCTGAGATAATGCTAATACTGCTAGCAAGTATATTTGAAAACTCAAGATTTTTGAAAATTTCGAAAGACTGAAAAGGCTAAAATACTACCAAGATTCAACAGAAGAAAAGGAAATAATAAGAAATTCAGGCAAAATTATAAATTATTAGTAGAAATTAATAAAGTATCTCTAAACATTAGGAAGATACCAAATAACTGGTAACTCAGAGTAACTACAAATCATGGCATATCTCCTTTTGCAACAAACAAATTTCTAAAGACCCCTGAAAATACTTCAGCTTTTTAAACCAAGTTATCGTCTAGATGACAAATGCTCATTTCCATTGAACATAAAAATCCTTCTTGCACCAGTACTCTAGAAGGATTATGCTATGTCATGCTTTCAGCAGGATGTCTGGGAAGATGTTAGCAAAATACATTCCTTCTACTAAAACTGTAGATAATTTTTTCAACTGGTAAAACCCAAGGAGCAGTTTACCAAAACTGAATTTAGAACAATGCATCAAAAATGAGTCAAAACACGTAAGAAGAGCTAAGAATTAATTTTGTCTACTGTGTAAGAGTTCTGTCAATAATATCCAGATTTCAGGATGAAATTGCATGCACACCAGAACTTTTAGGCAGCCCATCAAGCTTCAGTACCACACTTAAATTTGAAAGAAGACTGCACAGTCGGAAAATAAAATTGAAAGATTCATACTTTGAAATTCTTTTCTTTTCCTAATTCCTTACCATTTAACCTCAGAATTGTAATTTTCCACTATTTTGGTGGACTTAGAGATGATCTAATGGGAATTTTTCAGGCTGAAGATCAAACAGAGCTTTACTAGTACAGTTTGTAGAACATAAAACTGACATTTGACTTATTCAAAATGCAATTATCTTTTGGACTACCAAGAATATACCAGCTTAATAAAAGCTCAGGTTAAGGAGCCCGTATTTATTAGCGTCATTGAGATAATTGCATTTGACTTTCTTTGCTGGCTGTAAGAACTTTCAGTAGCAATTTTATTATCTGACCTAAATGTTTAAGTGTTAAGCAAAACATGACTCAGGCAAGTGGCACTTTAAACACTTCCTGCAGCCCATCATGCCTTAAGAGACGTAATGCGCTTTTCAAATGAAACTCTAGAGATGAAATGCTGGCCTGATTCCTGCAAGGAAGAACTCCAGGGTAAAGAAGTCAAGACACTGTTAGGGAAAAAAATAACAAGAAACTGAATATGAAGAGTGTTGGGGTTTTAGAAGTTCTCCTGGCGTTTTTTTTTCCTGTAAAAGGAATTTTCCCCATACCTGTTGCTAGGGGGACAAATTGCTGGGTACTTAAGAAAAACAAAAGACCTAGCCATTGGGGGAGGGGTGCATCTGGCTACTCTTTTGTTTCACCTGGGTGTGTGGACAGTCAGCTCCCAGTGTTTGGATGGAGAGGGAGGCTGTTTCGTCGGCTGCTTTTCCTTCCGCCAGAGAAACCCCTGGATCCCAAGCCTGCCTTCCCTGCCCCGCTGGGAGCCGGGCCGTAGCCGCCCTGCCCCTGCCATTGCTTTGAGCCTTCGCTACGCTGTAGCCCCGCACGCCCTGCGTGCCCAGACCTCCGGGGGGTTCCCACCGCAGCTCCACAGTTTGGATACACCTCGTCTGACACCCGGGATTTGTGCTCATCCCTGCCGTTCCAGCCTGCTGTTCCCGAGGGTCCGGCCGGACACCGGGATCGGCTGCCCAGGGGTTTGTGAAGCCTTTGTTCCATCCCTTCCCGGGATCCCAGGCCGCCAGTGCCGCGTGCTCCCCGAGCTCGCTCCGGAGCGCCCCCTGCAGCCGCGGGGGAACCATCGCACCTGCCCTGCTCACCGGGAGCCGCCAGCGCCCCTGCCGGCTGCGAGCGGAACTGCACCCGAGGGGAAAGGGCCCGACAGCCGAGAAGGCTGGCACTGGGTTTGTGATTGTTTGCTGTTACTGCCAGAGTTGTTGTTGTTTGTTTGACTGGTTATACACATATAGATATATAATTGTAAAGAACTGTTATTCCTATTTCCCACATCTTTGCCTGAAAGCCCCTTGATTTCAAAATTATAATAGCTCGGAGGGAAGGGGGGTCACATCTGCCATTCCAAGGGAGGCTCCTGCCTTCCTTAGCAGACACCTGTCTTTCCAACCAAGACAAAGAGTCATATGCCAAACAGGAGCAGGCACCCAGTTGGCAAATATGATCATCAATAGAGATTAATGCAACTCCAACCTGCATTAGTTTTAATACAAAACTATTTTCCAAGCTGCTGCACTAGGTTAACATTTAGCATTGCTGAACCTGGAGACAGAGTTGCGGTGTCAAATGAATAGAATTCAACAACACTAATCTCATTCTAAGCAGAAAATTATATGCTGGAGGATAGCAGAGATCCCACAAAGCAGGCATCCACAATGTGTAGTCACCAAACTGGGGCACTCCTCACTTCTGTAGCATGGCTTATTATCTGAGCAGGAAAAACCAGCTGCAGCCACTCCGTGTTTGGGTTCTTGGTAGAGCTTACACCATTCCCTTTCTGCATCCACCCACATGTATTAGCATGAGAGTCCTAAATCACATGTGTTAGAGGCAGTAATGCTTTATTTGGTCTGAAGACTTGCAGTAGTCCACATTCACCCCACAAGTAATGAACACCCTCTTTAGAGTGCACAGTGGAACACAGGTCTCTTGGAATTTAATCTCCAAGATGCTGGCTCAGAATGGCATTGCAGTTTTTGTCATCTCATTTCACTCACTTTGCTTTTGTGATGCTTACAAAGTCCCAAACTCAGCTGCCCAACATTTCTGCACACTCTTGTTAACAAGAAACAACTTTACAGTACTGCAATAGCAGAATTTTATTAGTAGGTATCCCATTTTAATCTGTTTACTCTTTGAGGAAGTATGTTGTCTGTGAATATTCCATACTCCCTTATTATTCCAAAAGGTTAATGTTCTGCTTGTCTTTTGCTTACTGCTTACCTTTCACTCCACAACAACAGTGAACCAATGTAATGCTGTGTTACCTTGCTTTCCAAGCAAAGAGAAAGCCGTATATACCCTACAGCAACCACAATATCAGACAGCCTTTAACTGATATAAACACACTGATGAAAACTTTTTTCAACTTAAACAAAAAAGCAAGTCACTTGCAGGTTCTATTTCACGATTAGACCAGATACTGTATAAAAAAAGAGAACTACAAAAAAGTACGGTAACACAACCAACAAAGCTACTGAAGATTAGAAGAAATTACAATGCAGGAAATCAAGTGCTAACAAAATAATACATTTCAAAGGAGGCTGCTAGCTGCATCCAGACAACTGGACTGAAATGGATGAGCTGTGGTGGGTCGACCACCAATGCTGCTCTATCACTGTCTTCTGCAGCTGGACAGCGAGAGAAAATGCAGCAAAAGGATCCTGCGTTGAGATATGGGAAGGGAGGGATCACTCACTAGCTACTGTCACCAGCAAAACATACTTGATTTGGGGAAATTAACTGAATTTATTACCAATTAAATCAGAGCAGAATAATGAAAAATAAAATCAAATCTTAAAAACATCTCCCCCGGTACCTCTCCCTTCCTCCCAGTCTTAATTTTTGTTGAGGAATCCATTCAGTGCTGGTATCTTGGTGAGCTGCTGCAGTGGGAGTCACGGGTTAAGCTCTGGGAGCCTGATGCAAGAGGCTGAGAATTGCCAACCCTGTGCACAACCAAGGGCCTGGGGCCCTGTGGCCCAGCCTGGCGACTGCACATCTGAAGACACGGCAGGAGCCAAGGGTTCCAGACTCTCCTGTGCTTAGACTGTGGGAGGATAAAAGCCCAGGGCATCCTTTGTTCAGGGTCCCTCCTCAGAGGCACCAACTTGAGCTGTATTTTTTTTTTTTTGCTACTGGACCGAGATTAAATTATTTTAAGGATTGGTTCATCTGAGACTCTGCTGTGGGAAAGCTGGGGTCGAGCCAGCTCGGAAGCCTGGTGTGACTGTGGGGATGTAGCTGTGAAGGGGCCTCTGTCCCAGCTCAGGTGTGCAAGTGTGACTGACAGAGGGGCTTCTGGAGGGACAATTAGGGAAGTTTTTTCAACACTTTATTCCTGATTCTCTCCCTCGTCCCCCCATCGGAGGTGCCAGGCATTGAGGCTGGTTCATCACACATTGACTCTGTCACTTCTTCCTCTTCAGGGGAAGGACTCCTCACACACTTCCCTTGTTCCAACATGGGGTCCCTCCCATGAGGGACAGTCCTCCACGAACTTTCCTAAATTGAGTTCTTCCCATAAGCTCCAGTTCTTATAAACTGCTCCAGCATGGGTCCCTTCCTTCTTGTAGTTTCCAGTGCATTACACTACAATACACATGTAAACCATCTTCTTGCTTCTGTGACTTTACTGAAACCCTATTTTTGTCCTTAGACTTTGCTGCTGCAAAATCTTTGTAGTCTCATGATTGCAAACAGCCATATGAGGATCCCTCCATCCCTATTCCTCAACTTTCTCACCTGCTCTCACTTTTTCTCTTGCAATTTATTCCACCTACATGCTGTATTGGTTTTATTTCCTTCAGGCTTGTACTCTTACACTAGCTTCCTTTCCAGTTATTTCAACCTTAATTCTCTAGCTTGTCTCCTATCTCTCTCACATCAGCTCCTCTATTATCCCAACCTTTACTAGCTGTTTCAGGATAACTCAGGCAATGACCAATCAAGAGGTCTGAGGTTTTGTAGATTTTTTTCTTTAAAAAGTGTTTGTTCACACAATTCAATTCACATGGACTTACTTGCTCTTCAGGGAATTCATTCAACTAAGCTCTGGTGCCTTTGACACATGCTGGTTTCCTCTGCTCAAAGACTTTTGTTTCCTAGAAAGCAAACTAATAATATCCAGCCCAGCATTCTCCCTTCTTTTCCTACTGTCCTTCCAATCCATTATCAGTTTTCTTTGCTGCAACCCTGTAAATGAATAACTCAAATATATCAGAGTGTGTTTAACCTGAAAAAACAAAGGATGCTGTTTTTTAAAAAGTGCATTTGATAAACATGCAGGTTGTTACCATTACCTCATCTCTGAAAATATAAGCAAGATGAATGATGAAAAGAATGAATAAGATACATGTTTTACAACTTAATGTGTTTGACATTTGCTGAAATCAGAATTGCATGTGTGGGTACACAAAAGACAGAATAAAATCTGAAGGGGGCAGAAGCAGCTTGCTATTTAAGAAACAAAGAAAAGCCTAGAAGATGACAGTGTTGTTGTAAGAGGTACATTAAGAACAACTGGATTATTTTGCAAAACAAAGAACAGTGCAATCTAGATCCTGTTGCTAGGGCAGGAAGGCCTTCCTATCCAGGCCAGGATACACTGGTTATTGGTTGGTACACTTGCAGAGATAATCAAGTAAACTTCTAAATACATTAACTGAGAGAAAGGATGGGGAAATCATAGGTTCAATACTTAATTACAAAAGACCAAAGGTTACCAAAGCAAACAAACCTGTTAGAGATGGCACTGGAAAGCACACTCATGGATATATGTCCACAGGGAAGAGACAACTAAACCGAAACTTTGAATGAGCAGGTAATATGAACAGTAACAACTGGATAGGAGGCATCTCCAGGACAGAATCCAAAGACTTGCTGATGGCATTCACAGGCAACTGTGTTTAGCAGTAATCAGTTTCCTGACAAACGACAAATTATAAAAACATTAATATGTACTACCACCATATACTGATATAGCACCTCACACCTACATCCTAGAGCCAAGTGCAACAATGGCATCACATGACATAGGACAATTCAGGAAAGGGAAAGCACAAAAATTATGGAAAACAACGACAAAAAGAAAGTGAACATTAATTAAGAACTTCTAGGTGCAGGATCCTCACTATCCTCACTATACGGTAGAAAAAAACTGAGCAACTTATTATGCACATATATATACACATAAAAAACAGTAGATACTACGACTACCCACCCCCCCCATCCACTATGTATCTTAAGCAACAGGCTTCCATCCATACAGTTCTGGGGAAGAAAGCACGAGAGGGCTTTTGTACCCAACAGGACCACTGAGTGAAGAACCATGGAAGAGATGACACCCAGAAAAGATGGTTAGTGGGCATGGGTTATTCAACCACTTCAAATGAAGCAATACCAACAACCAAAGAAATTACGTATTTTAGTCTCTAAAGAAAACTTCTTTTGTTCACTAGCAGTAATTATTCCTCAAACATGTCTTGCCAAATTTTCTCAAAAAGGCATGTGCTGCATCATCCCTCAGTCTGAAGTTCACGCAATTTACTAACACCATAGGATTACTTCTGAAGTACCACACAGAAATAACAGACTTGAACACGAGTTATACCTCAATTCAGGCACAAAAGAACAATCTGAAAAGTTAACTTTGAACATCAATACCCATGTTTTCTAATGACTGGTTGCCTGTAAAGTTGTAGGAAACAGGTGAAAAGATATCCGTTTAGTAATGAACAAAAATGGACATCAAAGACTGAACTTTTTTCCCCCACAGTTGTCAGGTATTTTTCTTAAAGTGATAGCAATAATGTTATGATAGCTGAGATTAGCTGGCTCCTGAAAACTCTTTTTTAAAGGTCTCCAATAAATTGTTACTGTAAAATGGTACTATTTTTCTTTCAGAATAACTCTCACAGTAAGATCATTATCTCAGCAGTACTGAGACTTGCCTCTGGACCAAACATCCCTTCCCAGTCCCTGTACCTCAGGCTATAAGCACTTAAATCATGAGAGATGGGGAAGTTATAGAACTCAGAGGTCACAAGCTTATGGCCTTTATACTACTCAGCATTCAAATGAGGGACTAAACTCCTGAGGGCCTTTTGTCAGGCAGATGAAAAACCACCCTATGGACTACTATAGGCAACAGAGATGTCTCACAGGTTATGAGACAGTTTTACCTTAGTTCACTCACTTATTCAATGAAAAGAAATGGACTGCGAGTTGCTGTCTGGACTGAAAGCTCCTAGGACAAACAGAGGGCCCCACTGAAATTTGTAATGATTGAAATTATACCCTCCAATATTGAATAATGAACAAAGATAGTGTTAAAAAGTATCCAAAACTTCATGTCTTGGCAAGTGATCAGCTCAAAAACACTTTAGTCTTTCAAAATCTAAAACCACTTTGATATCAATAGCAGCATCATGCACAAAGTGAAGCTGAAGGCAGAAGCAATACAATGAATGTACTTTCAACAGCTTCAGAGTTAAGAGAACTTGCTTTTATTAAGCAGTATTATGTTACTTAGCAAATATTTTTAAGTTATAAACCATAATAGAAGAATTTTCCAATGTAGGGATAGGATAACACTATTAATACAATTTTTGTTAAGCTTTGGGAAAGGTTTTAATGCTGTCCTCTGTCTCTACCTGTTGGCAGAGATCCCGGAAGCCACCTGTGCAATAGAATTAGGAGTCAAGAATATATTTTTGGACTCCACTGAAAAAATGTGTCATTCTCAATCAAGAAGCAAAAAGAAAAAACTTGCCCCAAATCCTCAATTTACTTCCTTTCATTTACACATCCATGAAACATTTATGCTCAGGAAATCAACAAAATATTCTCAAAGCAAAAACCCACAACATTGAAGTGTGGTCCAATTTATTTCTCCTGGCAAATTGTATTGTGAACTAGCAAAGTTCAGCCTGAACAGAATCCTCCCCAACAAAGCTGCTGGTTATGAAAAGAGCTACTTGGAACAGCAGTTGAGCATATATCAGATATTTAGCTTTGGCATCTAGACTTAATTTTTGCCACAGTCCTTCTTCATGCACAAGCCCCACATATGCAGCCAAAATGTCCAATCATAACCTTCTTGCTTACTGCAGAGACACCTAACAAGTTTGACATAACACACACTTAATAATGAGGTTTTCACTGATTTTCCTCCTCAGGAATTTTAGTGGCATGTTTTAGAAAAGGTTAATTTTTTCTGTGTTACTTTTACCAGAAAGCTTCCAATTTTCTTATCTGTGCCTTCTGTTCTAAGCTAAGCAACATCTGAACTCATTATTTTTATTTGACATTTATTACCTTCTTAAATACTGTCATCCTTAATTCCACCACTACTAGACTCTGATAGAACTAAGCACTTTCAACCGTGCAAGAATATCAAACAATTTTGAAACAGGTTCCTTGCCATAAAATATCAGTAACAGCTCCCAAAACCCATCTCCAGAAGCTTCTGACATTTTTAATAGTTTTTATTTAACCCAAGCAAAGGTAAGAAAACATGAAGCTACTAAAACTAAATTTCAGTTTTATTTTTCTACCCTGTTTAAATGAAGATTGACAGTGTAAAGCAATGTGAACAATATCTAAGGACAAAGAGAGAAACTGAAATTCAAATCCAGGGAAGATGCTCAGGGCAAAAAAAAAAAAAAATCAAACCTGTTTGAAGACTCAGTATTAGGTTTCAATGAAACAGCCTGAATTTGACACTTTAATAAATCCATCCACTTGGGACTGTAGCTAGAAAAAGGTGCCCTATAAAGAAGCCAAACCTCACATTCAAAGAGCTTGGAAGTTAAATAAAAAGATCTCACATGGAACTCACATGCTGCAGCAAACAACAACCCAAGGTACCCATTACGTCCCAGGAAGATCCACTTTTATAGGGCTGAAGACAATAACATTTAGATAAATTAAACAAATCCCCAGTGATTTGGCACATTCCTCAAAAGAGTTGGAGAGCTGAGTTTAGACTCAAGAAACAAATGGAGGATGTTCAAATGCAGGACGAAGATTAACACAATAAATTGAACAGAGAGCACTGTAAGAAAAAAATAACTGTGTGTCCCGCAAGACAAACAGAAAGACACCAAAGTGCCTCGGGATAGTGAACAGTGTAACAAAATCCCATCCCACCTGGCCATCTGAAGCAACCAGTGGTGATCACTCCTGTCTAAACTACACAACAAGCAACTCTAAATATGGAGTAAAAAGAAAAGAAATTATTTAGTAAAACAATCTCAATTTTCTATGTATTCTAGAATAAACATGACCAAAACAGCCACATGGCGTCTTGGAGAGTACTGAAACAGCCCCCCTGTAGCAGTTTAAAAGCCAACAGCTTCTGTATTTTGATTATAATGAAAACAAACTGCCACCATACGTTAACAGGACTCAATAAGAGAGACAAATATCAAAGTAGATGTTCTTATCTGAGGTAAAAGTGACCAGAAATCAGAATGGAAAGATATGGCAGTCACAATTCCTCAGAATCTGAGGAAAAACAGAGTTGAGCAAAACCCATAAATAATGTGGTTTCACATAAAACAGGAACTCCTACTGCCAGTGTTGCTAAGGAGAAGAACAATTATCTAAAGATGGCTAGCACAATAAATTTTCACCTGCTATATTTAAGGTAAAACATGAAGGCCAAGCACTTTATGGACTCTGGGCAAAACCCTGGGTAGAAAACAAAAATTTTGTTCCAGTTCCCAAGATCGCAATTTCTAAAAATATGCTAAAAGGCATGACCATGACTGCAGATTATGAAACGCCCATTAAAATTTATCAAACCAATATTTGCACTGAGGAAACCACTAAGGCTTGTAGCCTGTGTCAAAATCAAACAGAAGGAAAACACTCATCATTGTCATAAGAAAAATCATGTCTCTGGAATGCTATGGGCAAAAATTTTATTATGTTGGTTGGGAAAGTGGGAAAGGCACAAGAGAAATCAAACCATAAAGCTGTAAGACTGTTGTGGTTGGTTTTTTTCCTAGATGAATGTTCTCTCCCTTTCCTAAAATAACCTAATGAGAAGATGCTATGCATAATATAATCCTGCATATCAATTTTATTAGTTTATTAATCTGCTGTATATGACATAAGATGTTCTGTAGTAGTCCATAGTTCAGTGTTTTTTTGATATATATGGAAGTATGGCTTAAGATGGATTTCAAATAGTCGGTATCCCCAACTTAAAAATGTGAAAAAATAATGTTAAAAGTATGCCTTAAAATGGTTCTGGAGTTTGATTCTGAACCACTCAAAGAATGGTACAAATCATGAAGAAAATGTCAACAAAAATTCACACTGCCTGAAACTAATGCAGAAAATTATCTCCCAGCATATTAATTTATATAAGGAAAGTGACCAAATTTATATAAAGAGAACTGACCAAACACCAAAGTCTGACTGGAAATGCCAGATGTACTCGGTATTTCATTTAAGTCAAACTGCTGAAGTCCATCCTTGAGCCCCAGTTCTGGTCTTCATCCAGCTGCATGCTAGGTCAAGCCTACAACACAGCAATGCTTGTCTCTATCAGGAATCCTGGTTTTCTTGAGAAACAGAAGCATGGGTGATGGTTGGGGTTAGAGGGAAGAGAGTAGCACTGTACTCCAACAAGCAGGCTGCCCTGTACAACCAGAGGAAATCAGACTATGGTGCTCACCCTGAACTACACCTGCCCCACAAACAAGATGCAAGCAGCACGTCAATGCACAATGCAATGCAAACGCCAATGCAAACAACAGGAAGACAAACATTTCACCTCGAATTTCAGTTAGGTCACACATTTTGTGCCTCTGACAGCTACAATAGAGTCTGCTGCAGGGGTAATAACCTTATCATATCTTGCATGGCATTGTATCTTTTCCTAATTTTCACTTCACTTTTTCATTTTAAACCAGTGTATGGACCTGAATTACCCTTTATTGAGTAATATCGCAAGTACTAAAGGTGCCCAGAAAAGCCTTCCAATAAATAAATTGTAACATAGCCTTCCAGTGTCTTACAAAATGTGTATATATATTTTTAAATCACATATTTATTAAGATGGGAAACTTAATGTCAATTCAAACTTAAATGACCCAATTCGAGTCATTCAATTGTTGTCTTTTACCATGAAAGCCAGTAAGACGCAAAATCCAACATTATAGCAAAACAATTTTACCTGAGAATTATCAATCAAGACTACTTCTTTAATCCACTGCTTCATGCAATCTTTTTACTATTTGTCATTCAAAGTTGTTTTTATCCTCTCCAAACATTTTGTTTCAGTTTATGGATAGCACAGCAGTGAGTTTACAAAACACAGGACAATTGGCTGCAAATCGGTGCTCACATCACTGTGAGAGCTGCTGCTCTCTAATCTCCTGCAGACTCCACAATTGAACACTTCCTCAATATAATCTTGGCACATCTGAACTCTCTCCTGTGCAATTCCATAAGGCTGAATAAAATGTCCACCACCATAAACTCATCTTTGGCCCAAGAACTTAGTGAGTTGTAGCTGATATAAATAAAAGTCCAAGTTCAGAGCTCCTAACACTAGTACACTCCATTCCAACATTTAAAGATTGTTATGAAAAGAAAGAAGGGAACTCCATATCTAAAACTTCAATCTGTTCAATCTTAGAATCCTACCTTTTAAAATAAAAAGCATAAGTAAATTATCAACTGGCTAACCACAGTGTTCCAAAAGGATTGTAAATATTACTAACATGGAAGATCTCAGTTGTTGTTTAGTACAAAATTGGGAGAATCACTGCAAAATAGATTGTTGTGTTTAATTACTGAATAATTTAACACATATATATGGATCACAGACACCTACACAGTGTGTGCCTCTGAACACATGAAATACAACAATATCAAAACTATGTAATTCTTAACAGAAGCTTTTCAGAAAGAGTTGAATTTAATTTTATTTTTCTTAGATAAACCAACAGCATTTTCAAATGCTTATTATACTACTTTTATCTATCCATTTTAACAGAATAGAACTTAACTAAAAGCTTCCAGAAGTCCTCATTAAATGCTGAATATTTTGTGCTTTCATCAGTTGCTTAGACCTAAGGTAACTGAATATTTTTCACCTGTTGAATTTGTATTTTCTTCGCTTATTTCATTTTCTTCTCTATGTCTGCTTCTCAACTGATACTCCCTTTTCTACTTCCCCTACAATCTTCCCATTATTTTGGTCTCCTTTTTATACCTTTCCTCCATTTTCTCTTCCCTTTTCCCCATTCTTCCTTCTAACTCCTTTTTCACCATTAAAAAAAGCCCCAACCTATAAATAAAGGCTATGAGAAGGGACAGAGTTGGAACATCAAGAACCAGAAAGTTGCTGGCAAAAATTCATAGCAGCTTCTAATTATTTTATATTTGCCTTCAAATCAGGACATCTTAAGTGTTTGGATGGATGCAGAATCACATCAAGTTCCTGCTTTGTGTCAAAACCAAGCTGCTCCATTTCCACTTTATGCTGAAAACATCTCCTTCCACTTCTACCATAAGAAGCACTTGGACAGCTTACAGTACAAACATTCCTTTAAAAAAGCATTGTAATCAAAATATTTCTAGCAAAAACTTAGTCCTATCTTCCCCCTTGCAACTGACATATCATTTCAGATTATTCATACTTTTTGGAGTAGCAAGAGACTTTTCGTGCTGAACAGATGGTTTGTGTGTTTTAACAAGCTGGTACTGCACGAACATCTTCTTGTCATGCAGCTCAACTGTATATCCAGGCTAGTCTTCAGAAAAAGAAGAGTAACAAAATAGGTAACACAAACACCTGTTTTCCCACGTTCACTGCTGACCTTGGATCCCTTTTACACAGATGAGTAAAACCCTTCTTACAGACTTATGCACAACCTGATCTGTTGGTGTTCACACTAAACCATTTGCAGCAAGAAAAAACCAACCACTTCTGTAACAGCAGCAACAGCATCTGGACAACCCTTAACAAATCAAACAGAATCAGGACATTCTGCAATATTGTATTTACAAAGACAGAATGATCTTGTTAAACAGGATCAGGAAAAGAAGTCCATGCAATATAGGAACCAAGTGTGGAGGATTACCCACCAATGGCTTTTGAGCATAGTAATAAACTGGTATCATTCATATATTTACTTGGATCTACAAGTATGAGGAAGATGTTATTTCAAATTTTACAGTGGGCTAAATCCTACTACTTTGCATACATGTATTAGTGAAATAATTGCAAATCTGTATCTGTGCAAACGCTAAAGCTATTAGATAGCTCTACAGACCTACGGAGACACCAGGATAATAAGCATCATTTACCAAAACTAATGCTCCATTTGCTTGTTGAACAGCTATCTGAAGACAGGAAGGGGAAAGGTCTCTTGGAATTTATTTTATCAGTCCTTTATTTGCCCTTCAAACAACAAAAGAAGAGACTGTAATTCACTTAAATTTGGTGCTGCTCCTTTCAGGAGAATTGAAGAGAAATCAGTTTTAGTTAAAATGGGAAAGTGAGGGAACTAGCTCCATTGCTGCAGCAAATCAGTGTGGTCCTAAGTATTTAGGAAGAAAAAAGTCTCACTCTTTCCCTAGCTAGAGCTCACACTGACTTCAGAGCAACTCCTGACAACACCAAAAGGTTCTTTCCACAATCTCAAAAAAGACAAAATGCAACAAACAAGTTCGCTTAGAAATATTTATAAAAATCAGCAATATCAGCATACATTAGCAGAAACACAGACATAAAAATTTACACTGTGAGAGGTAAGTTAACTTAATTTTTCAATACCCAAAGCCATTTTAAAGCACACACAGAGTCCCTGATTTCATGGCAAGTTCTCTAACTTCAGGTATTTGAAAGAGATCTTTGAAACATACACTTAAATCCCAGGGAACATTAAAGTAGGGGATTTGTTTTCTTTCTCCAGTGCTCAAACCTCTTAGAAAAACTATTTTTCCTTGATTTGCAGCACTGCTCTTTGGAAGTTGACTAATTATGAGCCAGGGTCTTTGATCCCTACTTTTGCTTTTGCTGAAGACACACCTGCCTTTACCAGTTAGCGAAGCTAAAATGCTCCTACTATGAAACAAGTAGAAGTTTTTTTTCCAGATCCAAAGCAGAGCAAAAAGGTGGAATGCAGGTTTTAATAAATCTAGACTAGCATGCAGTATTGCTTTTTCTAACAGTTACACTGATTGCCAGAATTCAAATTATTTTATTCATCAAAAGCTTTTGACTTTTTTGACATCTATCAGTGTAACCCTTACAGCAAGGGATAGATGCTAGAGTATCTGATGAGCACTTCAGCAGGTGCAGAGAAATTCTAAAACAGCAGTGACCTGTCCTGTGTCTTTCAGCCTTTGCATCATGCTAACCCAAGAACAGTAAACAGGAATGCCCACTGCAAGCAGAGCATTTGAAGTTTTTAAGATGTCTTTGGTTATATCATATGCAGCCATGTATGACAATCAAAAATTTTTACCATCTTAATTAAGTGTGGATGATCTTCAATATTGCCATATTAGCATTATTAGAAGTCCTGCTTGGTAATTTTTTCAGTATTGAAACTAAAAAATTCTCTTTTAAAAGTAAAGGTTGTGAAGTCAGGAACAGGCATACATTATTTCAGGAGGGGTTTTTTTGGGGGGGTGGGGGAGTTGGGGGCTTTTAATCTGCTGAAAGTCTTGAATAATTCTTCTAGTTTTTATTAGTTTCAGCCCTTTTAGGATAAAGAAAGAGCTGTACTCATTTCCAGCAGAATTCTAATTAAAATATGACAGGATTTACAGAGGGCTGTAATAACCAGGATTATTTTTGCCTGCAAATGTAAAAAAGAAAAATTTTGTACTAAAAATAATAAGAATAATACACATTTCCTATGAAGCTCTTTTCATGTCGAGATGTCAAATATTAGAATGAAATTCAGCATCAGTCTACATCTTACAGATGGGAGTTTTAGAATGTGTTCATTGAAGGTATATTGTACAAGCCAAAACTCCATGTACTATGCACATCATATCTTTACACGATTATTAAGGTTTTCCATTTTTCTGGTCAGACTGCACAATCTTACTTGTTTACACAGCCAAGGATTAAACTGCAGCATCAGTAAAGTTTCATACTTTATACACTTGATTTTAAAAACTGTCTGCTTCCTTGCTTATTCTGATGTAGTGCACGGATTCCCACCCAAGGACTGAAAAATGCAAGGTGAAGAAAAGATGAACGCACACCTTCACAGTGCTTAGCAGGATCCACCTGCAAACCAGCCTTTTTCTTCCTTATTGTCTATGCTTTCTTAACACCTCAAATCCTTATGAAAACACTCTTCCTACTATTTATTCTCAAAGTATTTTAAAGACAAATGTATATTCTAAAATCAGTGACAATACTGAATTTTCCTTCACATTCAGCAGTCTGTTGGAGAAAAGAGATTTAAATCGAAACAGTTAAAAACTGCATGTTTTTGAAAAGGCACTCTTACCCCGAACTGAGGTGCCAGGTGACTGCAGTGACCCTGCCGATCCAGAAAACAACTGTTTCATATAAGCAGCTTGTGTAGCCTACAGTACAGCTGCAAGGCACAGGAAGGTGTAATGTATTCCCATTTTAAGAAAACTTGGAGAGGAGCTACCAAACAGCAGCTACATTTATGCCTTCTAAAGTAAGGCCCAAGATATCTCACACTTTGATCTTGAAACCGGTGTCCTTGTGTCCTGAAGGAACTGTTTAACTCTCATGGCACTGCTTTGGTGGGCTAGGCAGATGTTTTACCTTTATTAGAAGACTCATGCATGGGTCACTGCTGATAATATCAGATTTGATAGACAACTAAATAGCCCAGCATGGTCCAGCAAATCTGGTTGTCAGTATATACTGTCTGCACATTGCCTAAATGTGAGAAGTATACATCCAATGAGAAGAATTTGATTTATCTCTTGGACCAGACTAACCCTCTCCCAGAAGGTGCCAGGATATGAAGCTCTATTTTGGCATGTGGAGCCCAATCATGCCACCTCCTGGTTAGGAATGGCCACTCTATTCTACACATTACACAGGTGTTCAGTGCCTAGGAAGTTAAGAGTTGACTGGAATTTTCTACTCAGCTTTCCAGGTATTTTGCCTTCTCTTGGTACTAACTAAAAATATTAGCAATTTTCCAAATTCTTGAATTTAAAAATGTCTACTTTGAGGTATAGAGGAAGAGATTGACAGTTATAGCAGTTGTACCCTGAATGTATATATATACACCAAGGAGACTAAATATGACACACATTTACTTAAAGAATTCCCAGGACAAGTAAAAAATACTCTTCTCCTTCAAGGAAAACACTCATGTTGCTAAAAAACCAGCACTTGGTTGATGAGGCTCCGGCCATCCAGATAAGCCTCAGCAAATGCCTTTGACCTTCCCTTGAACAGCTGGCACTAAATTCTGCTATTTGCAGAATTGCAACTTTAGCAGCTCCACTGATTCAAACAGCACTCTTTAAAGAGCAAAGCACCTTTTATTTTAAACCAGGGTATCAGAATCTAACCTTCAATTACTGCACTCATTGTTGCCTCTTTGCAAAACAATTTACTGTGTTTCAAACTACATGTTTTCTAAGATCACAGATCAAATAGTCCTAAGTTGCTTCAGATGTCTGCAAGAGAATTTTGTTATTTTTATTTTTTAAAATCACATCTATAATTTCTTTTTTCTCTCCTCTGAAGTAAGCCTGCCTTTTATGACTAAAATGCTGGGGGTCAATATAAACATAACAGTTGCTTTGTTATACTCATTCTAACATTTTGTAGTATTTTGTTTTCCATAAATCTGGTTATCACTTGGGCTTCATCTCCATTACACTGCAAGGCAAAAGTATTACTAGAGTTATGAACACAACATGGTGTCGTACCACGACAAAAAATTCAGCTTTAAAACAACAAAAACCAAAACTCAGTTCTAATACCTGCAGTATATTCTATCAATTTTCATGATTACAAACCTATTTGCTATACCAGTCAGTCGATTATATTTGTATTACAAGGACTGCCTGATAGCCCACTAATGGCAACAGAAAAATTCCCATTAACTTTAGTTAACTTTGAACCAAGTCCATAATGCCTAGCACATCACTACTTTATAGAAATCATAAGTATCTTGTATTCATCTAGAGTTCTCACTTTTTATTGAAAAGGCTCCAAATGATCAATAAAAATCTAGTTTCTAATGAAACCAAGATACTTAAAATACATGCTCTGAATATCAGCATGCTTCCTGAGACAAGCTACCAGGAATTTACAGCGCATTTCTTGAGACAGCAAAGCAAACAATGATTAATACCAACTATTTTGTGAATACAGATTTCTTCTCACCTGATGTAAACATCAGGAAAAAAAGAAACAATAAGCAGAATAGTGACCACTTACAGATTAATATTAATGCATGAATTTATGCTAACATTTTACATTAATCTTATTTTAGTCCAAAAATAAGTTCGTTGAGACAAGTAAACTCATACATTTGCAAGCATATTTTCACAAGTAGTTTTCAATGAAAAAAATTATAAAAATTAGAAAGTATCAGAGGCCTGGTTTTAGCAGGTCATACGCTTCATCAACAGCCTTTCACATCTAGGACTAAGGATATGGTGGTTATATTCTGTACTTCCAAGACAAATAATTTTCATATAGCAACCTAATTATCATCCCAGGTTTTTAACAGAAACACACACTCATGAACTAAAGTTGCATTCCTATATGAAAAGAAAATCAATCTCCAGTAATCCAAAGAAACCCCAAACCCACACATACCAGTATATTAGTTGAAATCCTGAATATAAAACAGAATGAATTTGCATTATGTCAACAGTTTTCTACTAGCTGCAACAACTACTGCAGGCTTGTATGAAAGACTGTACTAATGCTCACGAAGTGCAAAGGCTAATCTTTTGAATAATCATGTCCCATCCTACAAGAAGCCTGTATGGGGATGATAGCTGAGCTATATGAATCTAATTTACACCACTTGGAGGCTTAACAAACTCATGCTATGCCACATGGAATGATCTAGGGACTTAACTCAAGATTAAAGTTAAAGGCCTGATTCTCATTGCCTTCAGAATGCGAGCTGGAATTCTGAGGTCAATTGCACTGTCATTATAGAGAGAGAAATTAGCTACCTCATTACCCAAGTAATGCTGATATTTCCATTGGGAGAGATGCTCTTACTTTGGCCAGCTCTTTCCAATAGGTGTTTTTCCTTTATGTTTATATTACAAAACACGGAGATGGCTTTAAGAATACACTATACAAGATATTCCAAAGCTACACATATATAACTACACACACACACACATATATATGCACACACACATACATAATTTGCTTGACCCGAAAAATATATAGACAATTAGCTGACACTTTAGCCTATTAAATATAATGCTGATATAAAACCAGTTTTGAACTACCAAACAGTTCCAGCTGGTTGTATCTTTCTATGTCATCCACACCTTCACAGCTAAAGTCACACACTTATTTTTATCTTCATAATCACAGACATCTTACACAAAGCAACAAATATTTACATACATGCAGAAGTAACACATATAAGCAGCTCATTTTCTTCCATGGTAGCAAGCAGTACCAGAACAGAGAGGCTCTCAGTTCTCCCCAGAGCCCTAGAGTGTGTTGCATTATAAGCATAAGTTGGGTACAAAAAGCACTGCTCAAAAACTGCTCTTCACTTTTGACATTTTTTATCTGACCAAGCATTACCCGACCTCGTACATTCATCAGGACATCTCCTGACTAGAAGCAGAACAATCTCACCTGAGAAAAGAACTACTGGTAACCAGTTTACAATAAAATAGTTTAAAACTATACATGAAACAGGGACACTCTCCCAGCTCTTGTAACAACCTAGTACACAAAATAGTTCACTTGATACGGAAAAGCCCTTTACAACAGATGGAAATTAGCCTATTCTTTAGAGTTCAACTACCTATTTTAATTAAAAGGTATTAAATTTTCATTACTGACTGGATTATATTATCAGAATACAGATGTTCAGTGCATTTTGCAAAAGTTTGAAAAAACTTAGGCTGAGGAAAGCATCATCAGCTACTCACAAGTTCTTCTAATAGATGACTTACAAATGACTTTTCCATTTTTAATAGTGCAACAATCATGTAGGATCTACTTCTATATGAAACAGGTAATGAATGACCCATGGGGAAATAAAGTATCTTCTGATTAAGGCACTTGATTAGCCATTTAGAGACTAGGTTCATTGTCAGAATCCATCAGATTCCCTCAGTGATTTTTAAAGAAATTGGTTTTTGCCTCCACATCTTGTATCTATCTAAGCAGCACTAGTACCTTTTTACTCACCTTTCTTTATGTTGCTTGCTAAGTATGCAAATTCTCTGCCATAGGAAACGTCCCTTTTCTGGGGGTTTCACCACACCCAGGTAAGGACTAAGTGATTTCTAGTCATCCCTCACTGGTGAGGGATCAATAGCTACTGATTCAAGTATACATCTGACACCAGTCAACCTGTAGGACACAGACCTACATCTTAAAAACATAAGTAATTGTTGGTTTTAATATTGGTTAAGTACACCAAAACACACAAACAAAAAACCCATGCAACAGAATCAAGCAAACAAAAGAAATTATTGGGGAAAAATGGGTGGTCTTATCTTTACAAATAAATCCACTATCACAAATCAGAAGCGTTTTTCTGGAATATTTATCGCTTGTGTGCCCTTCTGCAGTTTCACATAGCAGCACAACTGTTCTCAACTTCAGGTTTTAGCAGCCAACATGAAACAACACAGCACTTTAAAGTCAGAGTGAATGCTTGAGGCTCTGGACTCCAAAGCAAATCTACACTTACGCATTTTATACAAAATGTACTGGCAATCAAAAATGCTTAGGACACCATAAAAATAACACCTGGCTGGCATCGTTATGGATGTAGCTGCTTACACATTACATGCTGAAGAACAGAAATCCAGAGTCTCAAAACAATGTTACATCATGGATATAATTCGCTAGAAATTATTCACTGCTACAGAGATCCACGCGCCACCATCCCATTTTCTTCTGGCACCCAAAAAAAAAAAAATTTTGCCAATTTTATAAATTTCTATTTACATCCAGCAGCAGTGCATTAATTCTCATTTTCTTAAGTAGTTACACTCTTACCTTGGTTAAGTGTTTTAACAGTCATCATATGTTAGACTCTAGAACAAATCTCTCGAAAGCTTGACAGATGGTGTTTTGAAGGATAATGCCAGGTACCTGGTGTGAATCTGACATTAGCATTCTCTCAGACAACTCACCTTCATCTTTTAAAAAATTCAGTGAAATAATACATAGTCCTCTTTATGCTAAGAAGGAATGAGAAAACTATTCATTTTTTCAATCACACAGTTGCTCAAAATGCAACTTCTGCATGAACTTGATGCCTAAAAAAATTTTTATTTTCCTTTTTTTTTTACTTTTCTTTGCATACTTTTGGTTTTGTCCTTCCTGCAATGCTCTCCTTTCCCAGGCACGCACGCACACTCTCAGTGGATACTTCCCCCCTCTGGGAAAAGATCAAATTGCAAGGTGCAAAAAATATATTCCTCTAAGAAATAAGGACTTTGTTTATGGTATGATTATTAGAAAAACCACTGTAAAAAGCAGCATGGCTGCCTCTTTAGCAGCAAGGCAGCTATGACAAAAGGGTAATTCATGGGTCTGTATTCCTACCTAAATTCAGTATGAATTTCAGAGCTATCAAACAGAAGCACTCCAACAAAACCTGGACTCAGTATCTTCACTCACAATCAATAGAACATACATTAGGGAAAGACAATATAAAAACTGCTGACAGAGGAAAAACACTTACGGCTTAGCATGGTAAGTTTGAATTAGTTATGATTTTCCTTAAGTCATAAACAGAACTTGAGAAATTATTTGCCACCTCTGAATCTGAGTTCATTTGAATATGTGGCTCTCAAGGGCCTGACCATATATTTCTTTGCTTTAGTCTCATTTAAGAGCTTGATAGGTTGTCTTGATTTATGCATCATTCTTTACTACTTCTTCTCAACATTAGGTTCCAACTTTAACATGTTTTTTTTAAAAAGACTATTATAAATCTAAGAAGAAAAACCTGTGTAAGAGGAACTTACTGGATTACACTTCGGCAAAAGTTGAAATTCCGTGCCACGAGGCCTTCACTCAACCACTAGATTGAGCAGTTATTAAAAGAGAGACTAAATTATAAACTTTTTAAAAAAACCTCTAGCTGAGGTCCAACTAAACCTGCAGTCCAACTAAAGCATGGAAAGCAGGTCCAATTACACTGAGTAACAAAATGTAAAACCAGTGTATTCTGATCCCCGCACAAAACCAAGAGGAAATCATCATGTCCTGGATGAAACTGTCATGAAACTGATAAGCCACATCCAATCAATGTCTGACATCGCGCAGTCGACTAACACAGAGTCGCATTAACGGCATAATAGTAATACCATATAAACCTTATTACTTCAGCGTGGAAAACAGGATATAACGAGTGTAATGAGACGCCAGCATCTGTCTTTGTGTAAGTGAGCCCGGGAACCAGGGGAGCGCTTCCCGCAGAGGCGAACCAGCCGCGGCAGAGCCGGCGCACGACGAGCGAGCGCGGGCGGCGGGGAGCAGGGCGCTCGCTGCTGCTGCTGCCGCCGCCGGGAGCTGCTGCCAGACGGGTCCCCCGGCGCGGGCTCCGGGTCGGCTCCGGGCGCCCGAGCCCCCGAACGGCCGCCGCCCCCGCCCCCGCGCGGCCAGGTCCCGCCTCGGGCCGCTCCACCGCCCGCCCGCCCGCCCGCCCGGAGACCCGAGTTCGCCCCGTGTCGCCCGGCCGGGGCCGCCGAGCGCCGACCCCGAAAAGCGCCCCGGCCGGGGGAGCGCGGAGCGGAGCCTCACCGTCTTCCAGGAGGCGCATCGCGTGAACAAAGCAGGGATCCAGGCTGTCCTTCTCGGCCATCAGCTCGGGCAGGTACTTGTCCTGCTCCATCGCTGCGGGCACGCCGGGCGGGCTGCGCGGGATCTCGGTCTCGCCGCTCCGCGCCCTCGGCCGCCCGCTCGCCGGTGGCCGCGCCGGGGCCGCCCCGCAGGTGCCGCCGCCCCTCCCGCGGCGGGCGCTGCCCCGGCCCCGCCTTCCCCTCGCGCCGCGCGGGGGCGGGCACGTGCGCGGGTCGCCGCGCGCCGCTGCTCGCGCGCCTTCACCCCCACGCGCCGCTTCCTCCCGCCACTGAGCGACCCTGGGCCACCGCCGGCCTTAAGTAGGGAGGCGGAGCCAGCCGGGCCGCGCCCCCGCCGCTCCCATTGGCGGATCCGCCCCGCCGGGCGGGAGACTCGCCGCGCCATTGGCTGTCGCCGGGCGGGAGGGCCGCGGGCGGCGGGGCCGGGCCGCGGGGCGCGCGCGCAGGTGTGTGCGCGCGCGCGCCCCTGTCTGTCTGTCTGTGTGCGTCTGTGTCGTGGTTTACCGCTGATATTCCCTAATTTATTGCTCCCACTAAAAAACCGCTGCCACTCGCTCCCCCCACCCTTTTTCCCCTTCTCCGTGGCAGGCTACAGAGGAGAATTGGAGGAATCGAAGGTAAAGATCACGAGTTGGGATAAGAACAATTTACTGGAAACAGCAATGAGATAAGAAAATGAACAATAACAGCAACGATATTAATAACAAAAGTGTACGGGAGAGGCAAATGATTCTCATGCAAAACGCTCAGAATCGGGGTTACCCCACCGCTCCCACCCCGCACTTACTGGACCAGAAGGAACCCCTTCTCTTCTCACAGGATAAAACTCCCTTCCCCACAACCCCAGTCCTGGCAATGACCTGAGAGGATAGCAGAGCAACCTCTGGGCCCTGGCCGTGCCTTCTCCGGCTACTGCAAAAATTAACTCTGTCCAGGCAGGAACCAGGACAGTCTGTGTGTCTATCTGTGTGTTCATGTCAAAGCGTGTGTGTGTGTGTGTGCCTGTCTGTGTGCAGCCGTGTGTCTGTCTGCCCGTTTCTGTGGCAGCGCGTGTGTCCGTGTGTGTGTGAAGCTGTGTGTGAGTGGGCTGCGCGGGAGAGGCTGCGCTGCGGTGCTTTGTGTATGTCTGGGGGGAGTCTGTGCCCCTGTCCCCGTTGTCCACGCGTGTCTCAGCGCGCCCGTGCCGCCGGTGTCGCTGCGTGGCTTATCTCCTGGCAGCCAGCGTGTTGCGGCCGCGGCCCGGCACGTGTGGCCGTGGCCATGTCCCTACGCGTGGCCGTGGCCGTGGCCATGTCCCGACGCGCGGCCGCGGCTCTGTGCCCGCCATGACCCCGCGCCGCCCGCTCGCTGCCCCGCCCGCCTGCCCGCCCCGCTCGCCCCGCGCCGCCCGCCGGGCGCTGTCCGCGGTGCTGAAGCCGGGAGGCGGCGGCTCTGAAGCCGGGAGGCGGAGACGCTGCCCGGCTCTCCCGGCGGTGCTCTCTTCCCTCCAGCCCCGGCGCCCTGCGCAGCCCGCGATGCCTCCCCCGAGCTCCGCCGCGCTCTCCGGGCTCCTCGGCCCTCCGAGGTCCGGGGAGACGCCCCGCTAAAGCGGTGCTGCACCGGCAGCGTGGTCGTGCCGGAGCTGCCAGACAGCTTCTCCCCTGAGGATGTGATCAGAGCAACAGCGACCGGGCACCGCTGCTCACAGACCGCGCCGAAAATGTCTGGTCGCGCCTGCTGCGCGCAGCTGGAGAGGGCGCAGCAGGGGCCCGGAGGTTCTGTGGGGAAGGGGCGATCCCTGTCGAGGAATGCCGTCCTGCTGCTCCCGGAGCTGCTCTCTGCAGCTCCCACGGCCCCGCCTGACAGAATTACAGCTTTTATGCAATTAAAGTGTCTACAGCTGGGGTAAATAAATTTGATTTTAATTAGAATTTAACTTTAAGTATACATTTACTTTAGGTTATATTTATTCAGGATTTCCCCCCAACAGACCATACAGTAATGTGTTTTGATTTTGAAAGTAAACAAAAGATGCCTAACTCAACTCGTTAAAACTCCGTTTGTGGGACCTCAAGAGCAAGCAGTCTATGGCACCATACAGCATTTTGTGCTTAACCCCTATGGCACATTCTGTCTTAGTATGTACCACTAATACTACTAACTTAGTATTTATTCTAATGAAATAGACAGTTGTAGCCATAATACATTTGTAAATGGCCTAATAGTGTTCATGTCAAGATTTTTTTGTTGTGGTGCTTAGATTTTGTTTGTTTGTTTGTGGTTTTGTTTTGGTTGGGGGGAGTTGGCAGAGGAAGAAGGAATGAAGAAAGAAAAATCGAGGCAAAAACTTCTTAATGGCATCCACAAGGTTTTGAATGTGTTGTACAGACATAAAATAAAATTACAGACATTACATAAAAAATTGGTCTGCGATGTTTTCAAAATCCTAAGGTACATGCAGGCAACATTTATGCAATTTCCACTCAGCATGCAGATAATTGAGGTATTGCAAGTGTTTACAAAAACATGTAGACAATGTCGGTGACCGATGCCTTATTATTCTATAGTATTTCCAGAAGTGAGTGGTATAATACCTGAGAACCAATCTCCCTGCTGAGACAGAATAGGAGCAGGAAAATGGTTGATTTCAGCAAACTTACAAAACACTGAAGAAGCAGAGAAGACTGAAAGCAGAACTGAAAGGTTTAATAGTCAATCAGATTTTACTACAAATTTTGTGTGGGGATAAAAGGAAGACATAAGTCCTTCTTTAAAAAACAAACACATAAAACAAAGAAAAGCACAGAACTAAGATAGTTTATTAATAATTTACCCTGATTCAATTTACCGCATGAATAGTTCTCCTTTCCTGTTTAACAGCGTAGCAAGAAATGGCAGTGTTTTCAACACAGCTCAGAACTGGCTTGCTCAAGAGATCACCTATGTCATCAGATTGCACTTCTGCACCTCTGTTTTTCAGAATAATTCAGGCTGGTGCTCCTCTAGTTCAGAAATAGGGAAGACTGGTGATAAGTGTGTTCTCTTAAAGCAACTTCAAGATGAATGTAAGCCATCCCCTCAGAAGTAATCCTGGTCTGGTAGCTTTCAAAACACAACATATGATCATGTACATGGAAAATGAATTTTGGGGGTTTTCCATCGGAGGTGTTATAAGAATAGTGTTACTTTAGTCTGTTTAATTGTACTTAACCTACTTAGATCACAGGAAGCTTCGATTTGAACACCTTTAAGTTTATTAAACAGTGGGAAGTGCTAAGTTCATTATACTGTTTTCTGGTCAAAGGAGTAGACAGCAGGTTTCATTGCACATCTTTTCACAGCAAACTAGACAGAAACAAGTTCCCTGTAAGTTCATTTTTCAAAACTTACAAAGTTAAATTGACTTTCAGTGATACTTAGGTTGCAAAGCTACTGAGATACCTTTCTGAATTTTACCTTATACCTCATTAATAAAAAAAAGAGGCATTAAAATCTGTCAGACAGGAAATATAGACCTCTAATGACATCAAACATGACTTCATTGCTAGTTGGAGATAAATTTTTTCACAGCTACTAAAAACCAAAGACACATTTTACAACACTTTAGTTTGAAGTGTCAAGCCAAATTGAAGTTTATCTGTACTATATTTTATTGCTAAGCCTGATATTGAAGTGGATCACAGCATACCAGATTGCAGTTTATTCAAAGAGAGAACAGGTAACAATCATTATGTATTTTTGCCAGTGCTGTCCAAATGCATTGTATTATCATGTAGAACTGAAGTCAAAAGGCAGTGGAAGCAAACAATTGAAGGAAAACCTCCAAACTTTGCAAATGCTTATTCAAAAAGTATTAAATCTTTTGAGAATATGCAGTAGAATGAATGGTCAGTGTGAGCACAATTACAATGAATTACCCTTCTGACACATACAATAAAGTTGATACAATAATTTAAATGAGTAGGTAACTATATGTGTTTGAGTATATGTAGGACCTCATACATCAAAAAATCAGAATAATCAGGAGTTTTCAATTTGCTTTCAAATTTCTTTACCAGTTCATTTGCTTTAGGTATGGGTAAGGGTTATCTGGTTCCTGAACTAACTGCAGATGAGCATTAAAAAAATAAATAGGGACTTTCTTCTATAATCTAAGTAACCATCTCCTTCTCTGAAAGTAGAATTATAATTGACAATATAAGGAATAAAGAAGCAGCAGTACATATGCAAAAAAGAGGGAATGGCCCCACCTCCTTTACTACAGTTTGTTTAATTCCTTCCCGGAATACAGTCTGTACCCAGGCTCCATCTGATCTCTGCATGCTGGCCTGTGGATACCAGTTCTTGTACCTTGTGGCTTCATGGTTTGATTATGGGGCACCTGAACATGCACAGGCTGTCAGCACAAAGCTTGTTTCCACTTAACAACACTCAGATGGTTGTACTGGGCTTTGGCCAGTGGTGGGTCCAGATGGAAGTGGCTACACCCTCTCCTCGTAGAGGTCAGCCCTGAAGACTCCTGCACTGCCAAGAGCTTGCCATGTAATCCAGAAGGGAAGTGTGCATCAGCAAGTGCACAAGTCACTGTAGATCATCTTCAGACTACCACAGGCACAGCAAAAGACTCAGCCGTATATGGTCCAACACAGAGATGGTTGATCTCTGTGGTAAGTCTCTGATTTCAGCAGAGTTTTGGTGTCTCCACTCATACAACTGAATAAACACTGATTTTCTTAAATAGGAACATTTCTTACAGATTAGTCATTAATCCGTACAAATCAAATAATTCAGCTGCAGTTTAAAAATATATCAGTACTTACTTATTTCCTTTCAAGATATTAAATAGTTTCCTAAACTCGGTGAGCCTATGACCCCAGGAGAGTTCAGTGTGAGTTCCAGGTGTAAAACAAATTCTGCCTTATGCTATAACTGGGTTTATGACACCCACATTACAAGTTCTTAGTTCATCAAAACACATAAAATAAAAACATGTATGTTACAGCCCTAGTTCATATTAGCATTCTTGCAATGTTGTAAAGAAGTAACAGAAAATGTAACTCAGGGTAAATACCATGGAAGATAACATAACTTCACTGAAAGATCTCCATTATTAATTTGGGATAATTTTAAACAGAATAATAAAATATAAAATAACAACTGAACACAGAAAAAAATGCTTAGATAGAAACAAACAGCAAAGAATAGAATGCAGTCTAGAATGTCTATCTTCTTTCTTCCTTGTGATGATAACAAAACTGACAGAAAAATCTTGACTCTGTAACATAACTATAATTTTCTCCTCTCCACATGGAGGTAAACACCAGACCTTATATTTTGCTTGCTTATGTTTGAAGTTCTACCTATACTGTTGATTCTGACCTTTATATTATATCTTATCCATTGAGGGTAACTCAAAAGCTTCCACAAAAATCTTCTCCATGATCATAGCACAGTCTCCATTCACCTGTCCTCTCTAATCTCACTGCAATCAATAAGCCTGAATTTCTCTTTCAACATCACCTCCAAGATTTAGAGCTGCTCCTTTTCATATAAAACCTCTGTTTACATGGCTTTCTGCTTTCCTTTGCACATGATGCAAAATCATTCCTTTTAAACCTTTCTTTTACTTTTTCCCTTTCTGCTTATTGTTTCCACTGTCCTTTCCCAGTATGCAAGTCTCCCTTTAATACAAATTTCTCCCTTGAAGGATAACAACAAGAAGCAGAAGAACTAAGGGACAAACTGAGGTACAAAGAAGGTGATATGTGGTTTAGAATAATTGAGTTACAGTTTCCAGACTCCTAGGACTCTTCTTTGAGCTAATCCTTCAGTTCATAGTTATGCGCCAACTATTCAGAACAGCAAATTAGAGAAATTGGTAGTCTCACGGAGCTTTAGGCATGCAAAAATCACGTCTGAGTCTAGTCCAGTCACCACAGACACTCTTTACAGTCAGGAGGTTGAAACAGGCTCTCACAGCATTTATTCATCTGACCTGCAAGTACCTATCTTTGGTTGAGATGAGTCATCCTATGCAAAATCTGATTTCTCTCCACTGGATATAAAGTCAGTAACTAGATTAGATGTAAGCATCTATCTTGTAGATAACAACGTTACTACAAATGAATTTCAACAGATTTCAGTAGTGTATGACAATAGAGTCCTGAGGACTTTCTCATTATATAACAGATGAAGAAACAAAAAAATAAGTCTTCCAAAAAGTGCACGTGTTTGCATGACAGTATGTATTCTACTTCAGGCATATAGAGGCAGAAAGAGAGAGCATGCTCAAAACAAAATGACAGAATTTATTTGAGAAAAAAAGATGAGAGATGCATACATATCGTTTATTTAAGATGTAAGTAAATGTCCAAATGCACAAAGAAAATACTATATCCAAATGAGAATAAAATTGTTTAGAGGATGCAAAAGATATAAGATAGAAATAAGGAGATTATGTTACACATAGGAAAATGTATAATGAATACAACAAGCTACTTTTATCATTTCATTTAGCAAGTGAAATTTCATCAGAATTGGAAAGCAAAGAAAAGGAAACTTGTAGGTATGGATACAAGAAATCTGGTAATACAATATAGTTCTGCTTTCCTGCGGGTTTGTTTTGCTTTGTTTTGGGGATTTGGTGGGGTTTGGTTGGTTGGTTGTTTTGGGGGTTGGTGATTTTTTTGCGGGGTTTGTTGGGGGGTTTTTTCAGTGCATTCATAGATTTTTATCCAGTTTTGGTTTAAGTTCTGTTCAGAGAATATTTATCTGTAATTGATTAATTACCAGCTTGATTAGTTAACTTTGCTTACTTAAGAAGGATACAATGGAGACAACTGTCTGATCTCAATTATTTTATTGATCAGGTACACAAAGCCCAAATCCAGGCGATGAGATAAAATTATTTGTTATTAATCCATTGGTCTGTTGCAATTTTGCAAAACCTGAAATGAGGCAAATTTGGCAAATGATTTAATATAAGCCTATTTATACATTTACAATGTAGAAGTCTAGAGAATTTAGCCAGTTCCCACTTACTCATCAGAAGTGTAGAAGTATAAATGGAAAATTCCAGACAAATCACTCACAGATGGTATTCATCTGGCAATCTTAAAATGAGATATATAAAACTACAGGACATTCAACTCATCAACAAACTGAACAGAGAAGAAAATTCTCCACTAAACAAGTTTCAAGATACTTGATGATATTAAAAGGTCAGAAAGAGCTCAACTAACTCTCCAAACCATAGTCAAGCATTATGGCAATTTTGTTCAAAATGAAATGTGACATAGGGAAAAGTGTGACACTATACAGCATCTTTATCAATTCATATACTCTTAAGCATAACGTTACAGATTTGTATATTAAAAGCCCATTTCAAGTGTATAATACTAGCAAACTTACTGTTTAAAAAAAATGCTACATGCTAAATACAGGATTAGAAGTCATTACCCTCCAGGACCTTTGAAGAGAGAAACTTTGGAATATTAAAAGAACCTAAATATCTCCACTTTCTTTAACCAGGATTATTTTAGGCAGAACATTTCAGTAGGAACCTTAAGAATCCTCTATGTATCTAATTCAGGATTAAATGCAGGTGTCATCACCAGTATGGAGATAAACAAACAAACAAAAAACCATGAAAAATATTTTCTTTCAACAATGTATATTCTAGTTCAGCAGATGAAGTAAAGTAATATTCATCCCACTCATAAGGATTTGTCTGTTTTTAAAGAAGTCATAGAATCAATAGTTCACATATGTTTCAGTCTTACTGGATCACAACACAAACATTTTCTTGAAAAATCGCTGAATAATAAAAAAGCAGATGTTTATAAGAAAAAATAATTTGAAAATCACATTAGAATTTTATTAGCTGTAAATCATGGCACAATGTTATAAATTATTTCACAGTGTATTTGATCAAAACTGAGCATATCTGAATGTAATATTTTAATGCGTAACAGGAGACAGATTTCCAGTTCCAAAGAATAAAGAATGGTAACAGCTTTTTAGTCATTTTTTCTCAAAGTTCTCCATGAAAAGGCTTTCAAATTAACAGGTTTTCATTTAGATAAGAGCACTTTGACTCCTAAATATTCATAGTCCACAATGAGCATCTGCATCCATAAAATTTAGAATAACCAATATGGACCCAAATTTTAAAACCTTCAGATCATGAGGAATTTCAAAACTTTCAAAACTTACCCTTTCTCCTTGCTTCTTAATGTTAGCAAAGGCATTTAATGCTTCCAAATGTTTCTTTTTTGGAGAATTTGCCAGAATTTGGTTGAACTCCTCATAGATCTCTTAGAGATGTGCATAATAAATGCAGAAGATAAGGAAAATCAAAACTTAGGAAATTTAAAAAGCAGACAAACACATAGCAAGTTTGTGGTTTTGGCAGTGCCTGACTAGCTCCAGTAAGAGTAAACAAAGTAATAAGAACAAAAATGTTAAAAGCTCAGCAAATGTTGTCAAATCTGCTCAGAGTTATGGAGTTTATTTGCTGTTTGTGCCAGAGCAAATGGGTTTGCTTTATTTCAGGAGCTGGGCTGTATTAATCTCAACTATTGCAAAGCTCAGCTCACCCATGGAGCAAATGGATGATGATTCATTCTTTTCCTAAATAGAGTATTAAGTGCAGTCTCATCTTGCAATTATTTCATTTTCCAAATAATTCATTCCAAAGCTCTAGGATCTAACTCCATGATTATATAATTTCTTTCAGAGCAGATGAAATTTCAGGATAGATCATACCACTGTTACCTATGTTTAAGTACTGTCCCAGTTCAGTCAGTATCCTACTAATTTTTTTTAATGAGTGAACAACAATATAGCCTTCTGATCTTCATTTTACAGGATTTTGTTCTATTATTTTAAATCTTGACATCTCAAGGGTGAGTCAAACTTACAGATTTACCAAAAAAACCCCAAAAAGTATTAATTACTATGCATTTCTATAAATTTCATGCACTGTACGCAGATAGAAAATTAGAAATTGTTAAATTAAAAACTTGTGAGAAACTTCACACAATAATACTTTCCAAACTAAATAAATGTCAGCTGCCTAAGAGTTCCTCAAATATAATTACACTTTTTTTTTTATTTTTAAATACATAACCTGACGAATTTGAAGAGATTTGTTAAAAAATAATTTTTAAATGAATTATGCCAAACTTTTCTCTGCTCCTGTATTTTCAATTATCTTTCTCATATTCAGATACCTTGTTTTAAACATAACTTGCTCATGACAACACAACAAAACAAACATTTTAAATGCAGAATGGACATATATTGAAGACCTTCAGAATCATTTCACCAGACTGCCCACACCATGGAAGTCCTGAGCAAGCACAGTGTAACTGCAATATTTACAATATTAATTGAGTCCTTTAATGATGTTTCCAAAAGTTCTCTTCTGAAGCCCACTTAAAAAAAAAAAAAAAGAAAAAGATATTGTCATCAATGCAAGTTTTTTAAATTTTCAGTGATGTTTCTCTCTCTTTTTTTTTTTTTTCTGGCATCCTTACGTGAATGACCATTGGTTTTAATATGAGTATTGTCATTGACAATGGACTTTGACTCAGGCACAAGGCCACTGCAGCAGATGTACTCCAATCTGCTGGAACTGCTGTCATGCACCAGCACTGCATTCCAGTGACTCTGGATGAATTTTGTGCTGGTCTTAAAAATTAAGGAGGATGAGCATTTCTCTGCCATAAAAAATGAAAGAGATTGGGTTTTTTTCTTCAGGCAGACTTATTTAGGCACTTATTTTTCGGAACTTAAATATTTTTAAAAAAAACATATGTTGAGGCATCAGACTATGTCAGATTGATGATTTCATTAATTTATATTCCAAGTAATTCAGAACAATTGCCATTTCATTCATCTTTTTTCCTTTTCCATTATATAAATTTCAATTTATATATCAGATGACCTGGTCATGCTGTTAGTCATCTTGACTAGTGACTTTTAAAAATAATTCCACGTGTCTTTGTACTTGGTTTGTGTGATCAGATTTTGGTAGCAGCGGGTCTACAGGGGTGAATTCTCTGAGAAGCTGCCAGGAGCCTCTCCCATATCAATAGAGCCAATGCCAGCCATCTCCAAGACAGACCCACTGCTGGCCAAGGCTGAGCCCATCAGTGACAGTGGTAGCGCCTCTGGGATAGCATAGTTAAGAAGGGGAAAAAAACCCACGTTATTTGTGCAGACGTAATTGCGGCCAGGGAAGAGCGGGGTGAGAAAATGTGAGAGGAGCAGCTCTGCAGACACCAAGGTCAGAGAAGGAGGGGCAAGAGGTGCTCCAGGTGCTGGAACTGAGATTCCTCTGCTGCCCATGGTGCAGATCATGGAGGAACAAAGACCCACCCACAATCCATGGAGGAACTCCCACTGGCTGTGGGTCACAGCCTGAAAGCTGTGACCTTGTGGGAAGCCCATCCTGGAAGAGGCTCCTGGTGGGACCTGCGGACCTGTGGAGAGAGGAGCCCACACTGCAGCAGGTTTGCTGGCAGGACTTGTGACTTCATCGGGACTCACACTGGAGAAGGCTGTGACAAACTGTAGTTCACGGGAAGAACTCACAACGGAGCAGGGAAGAACTCCTCTCCCTAAGAACGAAATAGTGGCAGAAACAATGTGATGAACTAAACTAACCATAATCTCCCATTCCCTGTCTCCCTGCACTGCTCAGGGGCAGGAAATAGAGAATGACTAATAAAGTTAAGCCTAGGAAGGAGGGAGGGGTGGGGAGAAGGTGTTTTAAGATTTGTTTTACTCCTCAGTTATCCTGTTCTGAATTCAGTTGGTAATAAATTGAACTAATTTCCATAAGCCAGCTCTGTTTTGGCTGTGACATAACTGTTGAGTGATTTCTCTCTGCCATTATCCCAACTTATGAACTTCTTGTTATATTTTCTCTCCCCTGTCCAGCTGAGGAGGGGAGTGATGGAGTGGCTTTGGTGGGCAGCTGGCATTCAATGGTCTTCTATTTGAAGAGTTAAAAAGTTCCACTGTGCTTGCTTTTTTTTCCTTTATATATATATGTATATATAAATTAAATAACTGGACTTCTTATGTTTAGTCTCTACACTGCTGCCTGTCTTCTGCTAACCAAACTGCTTTTTTATCCTCTTGTATTAATCTGTGTCCTGAGAATCCTGTAAGAAGCATGTGTGTAGCTGAGAGAGACTGCTGAATGTTAAATGCATAACAGCAAAATAGCGTTATATCTCCTTTTAAGCTCATTTCTGCTTATACCTTTTTCTACCATAAACAGCAATTTCTACATTTAAATGCAAGAAAAATATGGGAAGACAGGTGTAAGGAAGGGACAAAATGAGGTTTCTTAACAAACTGGGAACTTAGGTAGGTACGTAAGAATAAGCTTAAAGCTGTGCTGAATAAGGTACTGGCTCTTTCTCTTCAAGAGAGGGTAGATGTCTTACCAAACTACTCAATTGTTGTCTGTAAGACACAGAGAACTTAATCTCTTTTAGCTGATCGTATGGTTTTCTCATGTCAGTAACACATCTGTTGGAAAAAATAATCAATCCATATTCTACTACACTGAGGTTATGTGTTTCTACTGAGCACAGATTTGGATACATTATCATAAAAAACCTAGTCTCTGATGGCTGAAAGCAACCCCTAATTTAGCAGAAAAACTGCACATATTCCCATAAAATAGGGCATTGAAAAAAAAAAAAACTGTCAATTTTGCCAGCTTCCCTTGTTTCAGGTTTACAAATGTCCTGGTTTAAGCAGAGAGGTTGTCCTGGTTTAAATACAGTCTATTTACTGTAAGGAATACTTCACAGGGTTGGAAGTAGGTAACTTCAAGAAAGACCAAATACCAGCTATAGAATTTCTGCATTGACTCGCTTACCTTTCATTTTCCCAAGGCGCATGGCTTTGGGCATGTGAATCTGATGGCTGCATCTGATTAGATAGAGATAAAATCCTTTGACAGAAACAGAAAAAGTTACCCACATTTCTGACTTAGGACTGTAGTCTATGTTCTGATTAGAAGTCACATTATAATTTATAAATCAGATTTTATTTACTTAAGGAAGAAGTTTCCAATTGTTAACGTGTTGGGGATTTTCCCCCTCAGCTTATGCTTACTAAGAGCATGCTTAAAGAGAGACACCACTGCCTCCCTATGCAAGAGACTGTGCTGCAATCATCAAATTGTTGTTAACTTTCTTAGGCATCTTAGAAGAAAGTTAACAACATTGGAAATAGTCGATTTTTTTCAAATCCTCTTAACCTCATCAGGTTCCCTGTTCCTTTGAATTGATTTTATCTGGTTGCCTTCTGACCTTTCACAAGAAATTTATTCTGGTTTGGCACAAAGGGGAAGGATAAATAGCAATTGGAACTATCAGTTATCCAACACTGACTTCACCTGTTCACCAAAGTTCTTTGCAATTTTTCAGCACTCCTACGCGATGTTTTCAGTATTTTCAAGAATTCAGTTTGATCACTTGATGGCAGGAAAAGTCCTATTTTTTACATCAGTAACTTGGTAGATGATAGATTTAATGTGCTGTTATCAGGTTTGTTTTTAGAAAGGCCCTATAAAAATGAAGGAAGAGAGCTTCAGACTGGTGTGAGAGGAGAAGAGGTAGAACTCCTGTGAGTTGCTCACTGTGGCTCCATATGAATTCTTCATCAGTACTGGTGTTCTACTGTGTGCTTTTACCTGCTAAAGGCTGCTCACAGGCTAGAAATTCATCTTTGATAGAAGGAATAAATAATTCTAGGGTGGGAGGAGTAGAAAATAGACTTTACTCAAAATCTCGGTATACATATCGGGAAAAGGGAAAATAACTAATGGCCCAGAAAAAAATAGGTATCTTCTTGTTTTTGTGGCTCTTCTTTGACTATTTGGCAGTTTTTTCCCTATAGTCTATGTTTGCTTTAGGCTTAAGAAGAAATTGTTTTCATTTAAGAAGCAGCTAGTCTGACTATGCTATTCTTTTTACTTCCTCAGATACTGTTAGTTTATATGAAGTCAATGTCCAGCTAAAAAGGAATTCAATAACTGTATTTATGCCAAAATAACTTATTGCAGCATCAGATAAAAACAATCCAATTAAAAAGTAAAAAGGAATAATCTGGTACCTCATGAGTCAGAACAGATAAACACAGGTAAAAAGCTGCCAAAAATGGAAAAAGACCAGTGGTCTTGGCTGTAAAATTACACTCCTCAGAAACTAAAGCAGTCCCTTCTTCACAGGTATCCTATAGGCATTCAGGTCTGGTTTGTGTTTGAAGAAGAAAGAAGAAAGAAGAAAGAAGAAAGAAGAAAGAGAAGAAAGAAGAAAGAAGAAAGAGAAGAAAGAAGAAAGAAGAAAGAAGAAAGAAGAAAGAAGAAAGAAGAAAGAGAAGAAAGAAGAAAGAAGAAAGAGAAGAAAGAAGAAAGAAGAAAGAGAAGAAAGAAGAAAGAAGAAGGAGAAGAAAGAAGAAAGAAGAAAGAAGAAAGAAGAAAGAAGAAAGAAGAAAGAAGAAAGAAGAAAGAAGAAGAAAGAAGAAAGAAGAAAGAAGAAAGAAGAAAGAAGAAAGAAGAAGAAGAAGAAGAAGAAGAAGAAGAGTATTGCTTTCCTGATTAAGCTCTGCCTTGGGTTCTATTACCTTAGTTTTTTTCAGTGGGTCTCCTAGGAACAATGTATATGTTACCAAGACATAAGCATGCACAGGGTCCCTCATGTGTTCCTTGTATGCTTACAGCTATCACTGACAGTGGCTTTGAAGCCTAGCAATGACTACCCTGGGTCTGTCCTTCTAAATTTATTTTTCTTTATTCTTCCACTGGGTGCTGCAGGACAAAATTATTGTATGCTATTTACTGCAATTGTATTCATATAGTTCTGTAAGACCTTTCCATCTGCCAATGCTTGCGGTAGCTGTGAGAGCTATCCCCAATACTTGGCAGTCATTCTTCTATTCAAGAGGGAGAAACTAAGTACATATGAGCTATCAGTGACCTCAGCATGATTTCAGAGCCCCCAATTTCCAAAAGTGAACTACAGGTCCAAGAACACTCCTAATGTAGGTATCTATGTAGAAAACATTAGAGTGGCATTGCAAAGCTGCCACGGCAGCAGTGTCACAGCTGACTGTACAGCCAATGCTGCAGTTCAGCTGAGAAGAATGACTCATTTCTGCACAAGCAGAGGTCCTTTGAACTGAAGATTTTCAACCCCCTCGGCCGGGGTTAGCCCCTTGCACAGCTCTGTGACAGTCTATTTCCTCATTGAAATTCTGGAGTCACGGTTGATCACACATTCAAGATGATAAGAGTCTACCCTGCAGAGTGGAACTGCTTCACTCAGAAGTCTTTTTGTTAGTTCCTATCAGAAAGCTAGCATTAACATGTCCTAAGATCCTTGTCAAGGCAAAAGCAAGCTTTTTCTGAAGAATATTCTGTTGGTGGAGGTGAATGAAAGCCTAGGAGACAACCATACTTCACCCACTAAAACATGATTAAGGAGACAAACTTATAGGTAAAAGCAATTGTTTTATTCAATCTTTAGGTAGTGAGACATGTTAAAGCACCTGAATTCAAAACCAAGACAGTAGCTAAACTGCAAGGGATACTGCCGAAACATTGATTCTTTGAATTGCTGATAAAGATGTCTCAAACATCTGTTAAGAACAAAATAAGCTTTAAGCCTGTGAGGACTAGGAGAGAAGTAAAGGTTGCACTGGCTGTCTCACAAAAAAGGAAGCCCTACTGCTGGCTAAAGAGGATGAATCTTTAAAACAACTGATATTTGTACCTAAAATACAGAGCCTTATGGGGTTTAAAACTTTTAGGGTGTTTTATATCTACACTCCCATCTGACCCATACACCTTGCTGCCCCTGGTCTGCAAGCTATCATTCAGTGGGTAAATGCCTTGATTTTGATCTGATACAGATGTAGGTATTAAAGCAAGAGAGAGAGAAGTTTGTATTTCTGATTGTTTATTTTGTAAACTGAAGTAATTATTTTTTCACATAAATGTGACAGGAGGGCTGGCCTGATTTTAAGAATCTAAAAAAGTACTCCCAGAGCCCTGCCTTTCTACCACATGGAAAATGCCCTCAGGGCATTGGAAAATTTAATAATAAACTTTAGTGATATCTAATATTATAATTAAGTAGAAGCTCACCAGATTAGTCTGAGCAATATCACATGATCCAACTCATTATAAAATGTATTAATTTGGTTAGACTTGTAAGAAGTAACAAAAAAAGACTCCTGGAATGAATAAACTTACTAAATGAATTTACAATGTGTGACAAATTGAGAAGATTACTGCATGGTCTCACAAGTCTATACAAAACTAAGTAAAAATTAATGATAAACAAAAATGTGCTCCCTTTGTGGTTTATTTCCATCCAGCTGCATCCAGCTATGAAAGGGCTATCAGACAAAACACTAATTAGCAGTCTGTTCAAGACAGTTTTAGAAAGTAATCCCTTGGCTTCCAGTATCTTTTGATACTGTCACAATTTCAGGAAAGTGCCTGGAACTGCATAGTCCCATTGCTGCTTAGGGGCAGGTGCCAGTCTGGAAGTGTGCAGGCTTGCTCTGCAATATGTGAAGGATAGAGCAGCTGGCAATGGCATCGGCATGGACTGAGTGAGACATTGACAAGGCAGTGTCTTATCCTTTGTCTCCTTACAGTCTTCAGCAACTGGTTCCCATGTCACAGAGAAGACTCTCTAAAGGCCTAAAAACCTTTTCCTTGAAAAGCATTCCTTTCCATAGAATGTGTGTGGTGGTGGCAGCAGTCATAGTCATGTAGCCTCTATGATGTGGAATATAGTGCCCGCTGCCTTTCTCGTGTGTTTACTGATTTTTAGGAAAGCCAACCAAACACTAGACTTGCAGACTCCTACTATTGTGGTCTCTTCACTGTCTTCTACAATAAGGATTCCTTAGAATCCCCTCTGTTGAATCTCTTTCCTGTTTGCAGCTGTTACGTCTGCCGGACAAAAGACCGGGCCTGTGACTTGTAGCCTCATGATTAGGGCACTTTCTAGAGAAGACGATGCACTTCCACCTCTCACATGAGCAAATGCTTAACCCCTAATACAGAGACTATCATGAAAGGAGGGATTACAACTCAGGTCTCTTCTTTCAAGTGAATGCCCTAAACTGTCAAGAGTAGAGTCTGATTTTCTTTTGGCCCAGGAAATACTGATGATACTGGATTCTTCAGGAATTTTTAACAAAGCTTTTCTTATAAGAGTTTACAGTCTAATGACTACGCAAGGCCAACATGTATGTTCTTCAACTAAAGACATACTGATTTAGTGTGTTAGACACTCAACTGCTGAAAAAAGGGCATCATGTCTTCCAATTGTCTTTCAAAAATGGTTTGATGACTGTGATCAAGGTCAGGTGCCAAGCACCAGGAAAATATCTGTGAAATGAGCACTTCTGTTTATTTCAGGCCTATAAACCCAGTTCAGAAGGGGACAGGATTTAAAGTATAACCTACAGAAAACATTGTTTAGCTTTCCAAACATCATATTAGATTACTTGTTTCCACTAATGAAGTCCTTACTCATGGATTGCACAAAAAAATCTAGATATACTGATGAGACCTAAAGACTCTGCTGTCAAAATACAAATTAGATAATATAGAAAATAGCTTTTGTAAAAGTAGATTATGTTTTAACATTCTGGTATTCATTTAGACATAAACTACATCTCTCAAAGCCAGCAACCTGACCTAAATAGTTAGTGCTACATTCCTTAGTGGAGAGTTAACATCTTTAGAAGAGGCTTAATCTCATTTATCTTATCTGCTTTGACTGCAAAGTGAGCTTCAGTTTCTTGTTACAGTTTTGGGCAACAAGTTTGCATATACTACCATAAGCTAGATGGATTCCAGCCTCCCTGTCCAACCTCAGTAAAACCATGTCAGATCACCTGTGATTCACATTCACAGGAAGAATTTTTCAGGCCACTGTAAGCTACAATTCAGGTAACTTCAGAAAGAACTGAGGTTGACCATTGGTGAATCAACCTAAAGCCATTTTAAAACCATATCTGTCCTGAATATATCTTTACCTGGGAACTTTGCACCCCTTCCTCCACAAATATCAAAATCAGAGGATTCAACCTATGAAACTAAAAAAACCCGGAATGCTAGTAGATCTAGTAGCTTGGGTGAGGATTATTCTGTGGTCCTGTTCTTAAAATTCACAGCTCTTTCATCATTCTCTTTAACTATTCCTTTAGAGTTTGAGAGAGAGATCACTTAAGACATTCCAGTGATATTGATCCTATATCCACTTTAAGTCTTTTATACCTGGAGTTTTGCCCAGAAAAATAGTGTGTTTCAGGGATCTCAAAGCCCCTATCAAGCCTTTTATTGTAAAAGTAGGCACTTTAAAAATTTTTTTAGCTTTCTTTCTTTTTCTTGGTATTTCATAATATTGTTCTAAAGTTATATTCTAATCCTTGAAAACATTGTTACACAACTAGAGTAAACAAGAATTCAGACTGGTTCTGGGTACTATGGTTCACTTGAGAAGAAAAAAAATTAGAGCTTTTACCCTACTCAGCTATCTCAAGCATCTACTCACTAATTTGCTTTGCTCACTAGGTGTCCACTTTCCATCCCAGCCAGCAGATCATTGCTGGTGTGGGATAGTTAGACAGAAAGTTTTGCCAGTTTGTGTTGAGCTGCTGCTTGCATTTTCTCACTTTTTTTTTTTTTTTTTCTGGACCCCTTCTTTTTGGTAATCCTTAGTTTTCAACAACAGCTTTTCTTTCTGGAATGCCAAGTGCCCAGTTTTTCCAGTTTGTAATACTAATAAGAAGAATAATCTATATGTAGCAGAAAAATGCATGGTCAGGCTTCTGACTGGTGGTTCTGTGACATGTTTCTTTATTAACTGGAGGATTTAGGATGTGCAACTTTTGTCCAGATATTATCAAAATTTACAGGTAGCATGTAGCATTTGCAGCTACCAGATAGTGGGCTTCTAACAGCTAAAACAAATAACAAAATAAAATGTATATTACCATTTTAAAAATCTAGTAGACATAGTAGATAATGCACCCAAAATTTCTTTATAAAATGTCAGTGCATTCCTGCATATTTAAGGTAATTTATTTTCAAACGTTTTGAGAAATAACATAAAGATTTCTCATTGCTCTTACATGTAATTTTATGATACCTTGCATATATAATATCACAAAATCTTGGTGCAAATAACAGTGCTATCCTAAAAGGAATATAAAGAAATTAAAATTGTTTAGCTTTCCAGTTCCAAGACAGCCTAGTATTACAGAATGAATACTTAGATCTCATTTTAGCAGATGCATAGTGATCTTCTGTTTTGGATAACTTAGAAACACTTTCCATCATGAAACATTATTGGACCCTTTTCTGGGGGTAGCTTGTTTATCTACATTATTTGTAGAAAGTCTGACAGGGAAAAGTTCGGGTGCCAGGAAAATACCAATGGCTGATGCCAGGAAATTATCTTCAGATTTGACTGGGCAATAAACTATGGAGAATTGCTGTTTTCCTGTTGGGGCTTCCATTATTGCTTTTTGACTGGCAGCACACCAAAGCCACAGACAATCTAAGCATTGAACCCTGCTCCTCCTGCAGCCACAATAACATCCACTGCAATGAGAAGTACTGGGGGTGTAACCTCAACCAGGGCAAAGATAGTGTGGTGGTTTAACATTATCCAGAAATTAAACTCCAAATAAGTCACTCCCCTTCTCCACGCCCCTTCCAGCAAGAGAGGGACAAAGGCAGAGACTATGAGTTAACAATTTACTGAAGGAAAACAGCAATGGAATAAGAAATGCACAGTAACATCAGCAATATTTAAAACAAAAGTATATAGAAAAGAGAAGATGCTTTACACACACAAAGTAAGGTGTTCACCACCTCAACTTAGTTCTACATGGCCCCTGGACCAAAGACAAGATGGCAGCCATTCCCACATGGTTCCACATTCTCCATCTGGTTTTCCCAGACAAAGACGTCAGGCACTCCCCACAGCAAGCTCTTCTGTCCTCGAGCCTGAGACAACAAAAAGGAATGACGGAAAAATCCCCAAAAAGTCAGACCGTCTGCACTTCACCACACATTTTTTTCCTGACCACTACACACTGCTGGTTCAATTCTGTGCTGCGCTGCTGCTTCAGACAGCTTCCACCCCACTCCACCTGTCTCTGCTCAGCTCCTTTCAGCTCAGGTCAGACTTGGCTTCCCCTCTGCCACTCTGTTCTCTGCAGCTGCTTCCCACACCAGAACCACTCCTCAGCACCATGTCTTGGAGCTGTGTTCACCACCTTTTCAGAACCACATCTCCAAGCCACATCTTGCAGGAGTGGGAAGGGGATAAACAGCGACAGAGGATTCAGTCCACAGAACTGATCCTGGTAACCTCCCTGATGGAGAGACTGAGACAAAATGCTGCACTTTTGGGGGTACGTTCCTTTTCCTTCCCCCTGAAACCACATCCCCAGCAATGATGTCAGTGGTATAGAAGAGCGACCTGGCCATGCCAAAACAGCACTAAGCTCTGCCCCCTCTCTGCAACCAGGACAGATGGTTATCAGATAAAGAGATATGGGCGATTAGAGAGATCTGGGAGGAATATCTAGAAGGTCCTGCTTGCAGCCTCTTCAGTCCTGAAGATTAGTAGGGACATGAAGCTGACTTCGACAAAAAAAATGTAATAGACAGGAGAGCATTACATGCCATTGGACAACTGACATGAATGAACATGGATCTTTCACAGCATTTCATAAAACATTTTATATTCCACTTAATTTTCCAAACATGAAATTCAAGTTGTACTTACGATTTTGCATTATTTCTCAAAGAAAATACAGTGCTTGTGCCATGATTTACAAAGGAGATACTTACTTTTCCAAAACCCTTTTCTAGTGGCTGACTTACATCAGATGCCAATCTTTCCCCACTGCTTGTTAGCATAACTAATCCTACACCTTCAGTCATAGTGATCAAGGTCAGTGGCAAGTGTCAAATCTGAACTGATGCTGCATATGAAAGAGAGGGGGATTAGTACAGTTGCACAAGACAAAATCTGTCATGTTTACTAGTTTTTACTTCTCTGTATTGGCATGGGCTGCTGAGATTGAATATAGCCATTTATTAATTCAAAAATTTGTAAAAATATCTATGGATAAAACACATTTGCTCCTGAAAGGACACAGAGATGTTTCTTAATTTTTTTTGTAAGGTCATTAATTTTCTCCATACAGTTTCACAGAGGTAGCTACAATAAGGGCAAACACAGGGGAGTGGTTAGCAGTAGCAGGCTTAACAGGAAATTAAATATCTGCCTCAGTGGAGAATGGACAGTGGCCTCTGCTTTACTGCTGTTGATCCAGTCCCACTGAGGTCAATGTGTGAGCTTACAAATATTCACATGGTTTACATTTATTGCAGTTGTTCCAAATATGTCGTGACACAAAACAATTTCTGCATTTTACCTTGTCCCACTCCTAATTTTTACTTGCAAGATACAGAGGTCTACTTCATGCTGACCTTTTCCAAACTGAAGACAATGTATGGAGCAACTTGACAAATTAGTAGAGTTGGTACTGTAGGATTTCACTGATTTGTATTTTGGAATGGATCCATTACAGAGATCCAAGTTATTTCCACTATTTATCGTCCCTCTTTTTTGTAAGAAAAAACTATACAAAATGGTTGCTGCAAATATCAATAATTTCCTTTTCCAAAAGAGTTGCAAACATACAACAAGCAGTTTTTATGAACCAGTTTTCATAGACTGTTGAAAAATGGTTGGAACATTAAAAGGGATATTATGTTTTCCAAAGTGAAAAATTTTAATATTTATAGTCATCTTCTCTTTTACAGAGTCCAATAATTTAGGATGGCTACAGCATGAATTTCAGTAAATCGGACGGTTTTGATTTAGGATATCTAATGATAGGGAATCCACAATTATATTAATAGTGTGAATTACTAAATTTAATTTTTACTTTTAGTGGGCTGGTATCAACATTATGCTTTTTGTCTCTAGGTTATATTATTTATCATGTAACGCATGCAAAAAACCAGAGAACAGCCAGTACCAATCCTCCTAACTCAAGCTGGTCAGTTGATACCAACTGATAGGCAAACCTGAAACCTTGCAAAAAGGGTTCATCTAAAGCTCTGTTGAGAAGATGGTATTATGCTGAGCTGCACAGTTTGATTAAAGCCACTTCTTCGGGAAGAGATTTAAATTTAATTTTTAAATTTAAAAAATAGAAAAAATGTGGTATGATTGATTAAATTAGAGGATAGCAAAAGAGAAGGAATTTTCCTTTTTCATTGGAATAACAAAAAAAAGTGATGAACACACATACTATATGTGTTACAATTGCCTTCTGTATTTAATATGTCCTATGTCTCTTATCTCCTACTCTGAAATATTTGAATTGTAGAGTAATTTGATACTCTTCTACATGCAAATGAATGCACAGGGCTTTGTTAGCATGAAAGGGCTGACTAGGCTGTGGGCATGACAGGAAGAACAGAGTGTCTGAAAATGATCATGTTAAAACTGCCCTAGGGGGAAAGCAGTTTGAACTCATTTTAAGCAGCAGGGAAGACTGGGATGAAAAGACCAAATCCCCTTCAGCGTCAAGACAGTGCATGCTCTGTCACATTGTAATTTCAAATGTGAAATTTGGAATGCCAAGTAGTTGGAGTAATTCAGTTTCTTGTCTCAAGTCTGTGTGTACTGAGACAGGAACAACTAAGGGATATTAACGGTTAAACATTTAGACTTACTAGCATGCCTTGGAAATATTTCTGATACTATCCAAAAAGCCTATATGGTGATGCTGAACCACTGAAAACTGTACCTGAGAAAGAGAAACCCATCTCTAACTGCATTGCACCCTGTAAGTGAATATTTTTATTAATATTTAGGATAGAAAACACTAAGGTTTTAAAAGCATGTGTGGCTTTTTATTTAAGAGTGTATACTTGAGGACTTAAAAAGTTTTGCTGATAACACATGCAAAGATGTCTTTGCTGACATTTATATGTATTTGACATGCAGAACTGCAACTGCACTTACACTTGTGTGTATATAAAAAGAGCCTCATATAGGTCTGAATGCTATGTATTGCCAGATATTAATAAAAATATGTTTTAGCTTGACTTTCATTGTTAAGTGTGAAAATAGTACTGCAACATGCTACCCATCAATGATTGATTCCATGCATTTAGTAATGAACCTTTTGCTTCTTGGTTTTCTGTTATGATGAGTTGCTGTTTTAATGAAAACCTCAGCCAAAAAATTCAAGCACTTTCACCTAGAAGCCAAATTGCTGAGAACTCCTTACAAATCGTAAACCAACACAACTTTTACTGGCTGTAATGATCAATGCATGGTGAGGATACTGAAAACCCTGGAGGACTGTAAGGTGGGAAGAACAGACCAGACAGTTCTATGGTAATATGTGTTATGCACTTTTACCTTTAGAAATATCTCATTATAACCTCAGCTTGAAGCACAAGTTCTAACACAATACTATCCCTACTTATACAGTTGTAGCTTATATTGAATGTATTGGATTCTTATTAGTCTTCACTTAATTTTTGTTTAACAAAGATCTTTTTCTTTAAAAGTCCACCAGAATTAGAAGTAAATAATTATGCTTCAGGGGATATCTATATCTATATCTATATCTATAGATATAGATATAGATAGATATATAGATATATAGATATGTCCATATCTACCCTCAACAATTTTGCTGACAAGCTGTGTGATACAATCATAATGCTGGTCGGGCAGGTGGTTCAGGGCAATCCCAAACACAAGCAGAGGCTGGAAGGAGAATGGATTGAGAGCATCTCTGCCAAAAAGGACTTGGTGGTGTTTGTGGGAAAAAAGCTCAACATGACTTGGCAACGTGCTCTTGCAGAGCAGAAAGTCAGCTGTGTCCTGGACTGCACTACAAGAAGTGTGACCAGAAGGTTGAGGGAGGGGATTCTGCCCCTCTGCTCTGCTCTGGTGAGACCCCACCTGGAGTTCTGCATCAGCCCTGGGGTCTGAGCACAAGACAGACATGGACCTGTTGGACTGAGTCCAAAGGAGGCCACTAAGTTGATCACAGAGCTGGAGCACCTCTCCTATGAAGAGAGTTTGAGAGAGCTGGGACTATTTAGTCTGGAGGAAAGACTCTGGGGATATTTTACAGCAGATCCTTTGGTGTGGGCAGGATGAGGGGAGACCTGGGGGCAGGAGTACTGTCCATGATGGTCAGGGCTCCCCATGAAGAGTTGACAAAGAAAAAAAACAATGTTCCCACCATCCCAGCCAGAAGCAGGGCAGCTGAGGGCACCTGGGCAGCACCAGCCCCAGGCGCCTTCCTGGGGATGGGCATAGGCAAGAACAGGGACAGGCCAGGACATGGACCCATGGGTGTGCCTGGAGCAGCAGGACTCATGCCTGGGATTGATCCAGCAGGATCCATGACCAGGCAGAGCCAGGCTGTGGGGACTTGGAGACTGGCCCTGCTGGCATCACTGTGGCAGGGGCTGCTGGACCCGAGGGGCTGGTGTGGGGACCTTTGATGTAGGCAGGATGAGGGGAGGCCTGGGGGCAGGAGTGCTGTCCATGATGGTCAGAGCTGGTGGTGCCCTTAGGGACACAGAGTACTGCTACAGAAGAAGCAGCAATTCACAGATACAGGATTTAATCTTGAAAATTCTTATGTCTTCCTTTCTGGGATTGCACATTGCTCACCAATAACTGCTGAGATGTAGGCCTGCAATTTCCAGAAATGAAATACATATTGATCTGAAAAAGCAGTGAAAACACTCTCATTTGTTTGACTTGGCAGAGACTGATCAGCATAAATGTCCTGAGTCACTGCTTACCTATGCTGAATATCACCTCCATCTGCTTAAAAAGCTTGTTAGCTTCATAACTATTTTATGAAAAATTAAACATTACATTTGAATATCTATAGGTTACTAGCACCCTGCACTGCTGGGTAACTGTTCATCCTGTTAGACTGTGGGAAGGGTTTGGGGCAGAGCAGCAGCCTCATCCAGCAGGATAGAGTTCAGCTGGGTGCAGGGACTGGGGCCATCCTTGTTGCTAGTTAGCATGGGGTCAGTGTCCAAGTGCACATGGTGATTCTTTGGAGCCTTCTGGTCCAAAGAATGGCCTTGGCTGCTTATTTTACTAGAAGTGATGGAGCCACACAGTCTATTTATCTCCTTTACTCTAAACTACCATCTCTTATTCCCTTCATACAGATGCAAACCACCAGACATTTACCATTTTCAAGTGCTAATGAAATTAAAATTGAGCAACTTTAAAAGATTTTGTTATGTTCAAATAGCATTGTGTGTAATGCTTTCTCTACCTATTTGAGGACAAGATGTAGGCTCTGTCTTTAAAACTGCTGCATAGTTGTTAAAATGCTCCTAAAATTGTCCAGGAACACGACTCTTCCTTGCTGTAAGACAAGAATGGAAGGGTATTGTTAATCTGCATTAATTGAATTGCCTTTTTTCATTTGCAAAAATATGCACCTGCTGCACATACCAGATCGCTGAGTCTGAACTTTAAAGACTTAATAGTAGCTCATCCTGTGAACTGTTTAATATTAGAATTTGTAAATTGTCCATTTACCTTGGTTTGAATATGCACTTGCACTGATCATGACAGTAAGCAACGCAGATCTTTTTAACTACCAAATAGATATATTTTACTTTATGAAGTTAAAATAAATAGTTAAACATACAGCCAGATTCTTTTGCTTTCCAAGTTGCTTAAACCTGTGCTTTAGAGACAAATTGTTTTTATCAGTTAAGCTATAGTATAAAAAATCTCAATTAATCAGTTGAGCTAAATTAGGAAAGACATATATAATAGTGTTTGAAGTTTCACCATACACATTGCTTTCAAATGAAGCGCTGTGAACACTAAACACAAATGTGTACAAAATGGAATAATCACATTAAGGAATCAGAATACCGTACTTGGTATTTTCTTATTTAGATGCACGGTTAATGTCAGACACAGTAAAATACATTGCAGCTGCTTGACAAATAATTTTACCTTCCTTAGCAATTATTATGCACAGGAATACAAGAATGAACACAAATCAATAGTTCTGTTGTATCCTTTGAATAACCAAGATGGATGAGAACATGGTGACAGTCTGCCTAGGCAACAAAAGACATGTCTTCAGTGAGTAACAGGATACATATCACAATGTTTTCCTCTGTGGGTTTAATCAAGTACATTTCTTTATTGAGTTTGGTAATGTTATACCTGTTTTTGACAAACTATTTCAACTGTTGGTTTTTCTATCACTATTATTTCATTCAAAACATTGAAGGTATTTATTTTATTATTATCTTAAATTGTTGACCCATTTACTTCTACAAATGTCCTTGTCTTCTGACAACCTTTCTTGACCATGAATACTAGGATTGAATTGTTTCATAGCACATATTCAAAATATAAACATGTCCAAGTATTTTAGATTTTAAACAGTGCACATTTTTTGTTTTAATCTTTCAATAACAAAATCAAGTAGTATTCAGGCTCTTAATGTGCTGACCTGTGGTGATATTCTGAAGTTCTGAGAGTATAGACACCTGTCAGTTCCAAAGCTTTCTGCCCTTTTTGGAGCCTCAAGTGTGAGAGTCAGCCAAGCATCTTAACTATTTAGGAATAATCAGTTGTACAGATAAAAGCTGAGGAAACAATTTTCTTTTCTTCAGGGCAGTATTGTAAGATGTATCATACCCCATGCTGAAGCTGATTTCTTGCTTTCCCAGAAGGGGAATCAGGAAGTAAGTAGGAAGGTGGAAAGTGGGTTTGCTGCCAAAAATGCCTTTGCTATAGTCCATAAAAAGCTGGCTTGCTCAGTTTAGGCCTTGTGTTGGGGTGCTACACTTTAAGAAAGACAAAGATTAATTGAAGAATCTAGAGAGCACTGTGATTTATAAAACATGATTTCTGGGAAAAACAATGGGTGTGGAATTCTTAAGATCTAAGAAACAAGACTGGGGGAGAGAGTAACTTCTCAACCTTGTTTGTGGAGAGCAATAACAGAACTAATAGACTTACAGTTTTCATTACAAAAATTTCAATTTCAAATTGAGAAAAGAAACTGTATAAATTGTAGATGTCCAGGTTTTCCTAGGAGGGGGCTGCAGTGGGGGTCTGTGAGGAGAGGGCAGGTATGGGCAGGCATGGTTGGTTCCAGCTGCCACAGGGCATGGCTGAGCCCATGGATAAGGTGGTGGCATCTTGGGGAAATATATTTAAGACATTAAAACAACTGAGAGGTGGGGGAATAACAAAGTCAGAGAAGATGGTGCTCCAGGCACCATCCCAAGAGCACATATTCCCCTGCAGCCTGGGAGAGAGCATGCACTAGAGCAGATGGGTATCTCTGAAGGGGCTTGTGGAAATCCCACGACTGAGCAGGAAAAAAGTGGAAGGAGGAAGTGGTGAAAAGGAAACCACAATGTACTCACCATAATGCCCATCCCTTGTGCTGCTCCATGGTTAGGGGTTTGTATAGGACTCTGAAATGAAGGAGTGAAATAGAGACTTGGAAAAGGGTGAGGATTGTTATAATTTTAATTTTTTTTCTCATTACTTGAATCTATTTTAACTGGCAATGAAATAAATTGCTTTTGCTCAAGTCTATGTTGCCTCCAAGAGTAATTGGTAAGAGATTTCCCTGTCTTACCTCAACCCATGACCTTTCTCATCCAATTTTCTCCCTTCTCCCTGCTGAGTCAGTGAGCAAGTGGGTAGGCATTTTACTGTTATGCAAGGCTAGCCCACCACAAGAACAGGTAAACAAACTTTCTGTAATGCAGCAGTGAAAATGGTAAAAGGGAATGTCTGGGGAGGCTTTGGCAAGGGCTCATCTAAGATCTTTGAAACAAGGTTAAACCAACATCTACCAGCATAAGCTAGGTAGCATTAATCTTCTCTCATACCAAGCTAAACAATCTCAGAATTCTATATGTTACTTTGCTGAGATCTGGTAGTAAAGAAATATTCAGAAAAAATATATAAATTACTTCTCAGATTTTTTTTTCTTCTGGAGCATACTAAAGATCACTTTAGAAAAGACAGCTAATCTAAAAAGCAGCAGCTCCATAAAATGTGATGAAAGTTCAATTGGAATCAGTCACATCGAACTACAGTGTAGAAGAGTATGGAAACACTACTCTTTTACTTTCATAACCTGATTTCTTTAAATACCAAGAGGTTGCACACCAAATAAACAAAAACCTTAAATCTGTTTCAGCAGATGTCCTGCTACCTTGTAATTTTATTCTTCCTACATAGTTTAGGAAAGTTAAACTAAAAGATGGAAGGATACTGGAATAGTGATAGGAATATAAAATCCACCTGGAGAAAAACTACCAAAAAAAAGCCTAGCTTGTTCAATTTCACATGACAGCTGAAAGAGCTTACTAAGCTCATCACTCTTAATAAATAACATATGTGGTTAAACATAAATGCAAAAAATGAGTCATTAAAAGTAAAATATAGCTTTAGCCTACAAAATAGACAACAGTAAATCACGAATATTAATGATACATCCATTTGTGCTGAAGAAGAGAAGTTTTAACCATTAGAAGAGTGACAATATCCAAATACTTCATTGTAGCCTACAACAGATCACGTGGCCTGTGCCTGTAAGACTTAAATTAATTTACTTTGCTTAGATATTTAGAATAATTTACAATCAAAACATCAGCAGATACAAAGCATCTATCTCTGCAATACTAATCAGAGATACTGAAAATCATAGCTTTTAAAAAAATATGAAAATTGGAAATTTGATATGCACAGTGCATAGAATCAGAGGCAGTTATGTTTCATAGATTCTGAAGAAAGACGCTGTGTCTGTTTTGTTGTCTACTGAGATGTTATGATCCATTACAAAAGAGAAACTTTGCCCATTAAGAAGAAGAAATATACCTACTGCATTTCTTTCAATTATTACTTTGATATAAATATTTATAAAGCTGGACATTTTCCTGCATGAATTAGATGTAAATCATCAGGTTTAGCTTAGCTGGATAACAGATACTTAGATAAGGCTTTTTTTATAAAGCAAGTGGAATTTTGAGAAAAAACTTTAATAATCATTCCTTATTTTGTGTTTTGTTAGCTGCTCATAGTTGAATAGCAAATATGTAAAGTACAACACTAGATAAAAATAAGGTAATAACTTTGGTTGAAATAAATCTCAGAAAGAATCTTTTGGTTTAATTGGAAAAATAACAAATCTATGTGAGCCCACAGGAAGATTTTAGAAGTTTACTCTCTTTCATGTACACATCATTACAAGTTTATTGATAATGGACTGATTCCAGAAGAACTGTCAGTTCATCAATTAACCACAACATAATCTAAATTTGTTAAATTTGAGTCATACTAATTTATTTGCATAGTTTAATTGAGTGATAATCTTTCCAAATTAATAGCTTTTCAAAGATGGTAGTTGAAATGAAGATGTTCTTCTAAAATGTCATTCCAACCATGTAGGCAGTCTTTGTAGTCATATACAAGTCACTTCTTAGATTTAAAAGGAAAAAAATCCATTAATTCAGAATAATTTTGTGGCTATTTTTTCTGACTCAGAAGAGGCAGTTAAAAATACCAGAAATGCTTGTGACAGTATTTGCCAATCACACTTCATGTATGTCCTTTGGAACAACTCATTTTTACAAACCGTGGTCCTTGTTGAAATGTGTATCACAGAGCAGAGCTAAAGAAATGGTAATAATGCAGAACTACCAGGTGTAGTGGGTTGATGCTGGCTGGATGCCAGGCATCCAGCAAAGCCACTCCATCCCTCCCTTCTGCAGCTGGACAGCAGATAGAAAATATAACAAAGAGCTCACAAGTGGAGATAAAGAGATAGAGAGATCACTCACCAAATACCATCATGGGCAAAACAGATTTGAATTAGAGAAATTGATTTAATTGCTAACAAAATCAGAGCGGGATAAAGAGAAGTAAAATAAAACCTTAAAAACACCCTCCCCACCCCTCCCTCCTTCCCAGCTCTATCTCCTCCCCCCAACATTGCAGGGAAACAGGGAATGGGGGATTATGGTCAGTTCATCACACATCGTTCCTGCTGTTGATTGGGGAGAGGAATCCTTCCCCTGCTCCACTGTGAGGCCTTCCCACAGGAGACAGTTCTCCATGAACTTCTCCAGTGTGAGTCCATCTTGCAGGCAACAGTCCTCCCCAGACTGCTGCAATGTGGGTCACTCTTTCATGGGGTGCAGTCCTTCAAGGACAGGCTACTTCAGTGTGGGCCCCTCTCTCCACAGGTCTGCAGGTCCCTGCCAAGACCCTGTTGGTCTCCCACGGGGTCACAGCCTCCTCTCAGACATCCACCTGCTCCAGCATGGGTCTCCTCCATGGGCTGCAGTTGGATCTCTCCATCCCTGTGGATCTCCCCATCCCTGTGGATCTCCATGCGCTGCAGGGGCACAGCTGCTTCACCAGGGTCTTCACCAAGGGCTCCAGGGGAATCTGAGCTCCAGTGCCTGGATCTTCCCCACTCCTTCTCTCCATACCTTGGTGTCTGCATTGTTGTTCTTCTCACGTGTTCTCACTCCACTCTTCTCTGACCACAATTACAACTGCACAATACCTTTGTTTTTCCTTCTTAAATATGTTAGCACAGAGACATTACCATCATTTCTAATTGGCCAGCCTTGGCCAGTAGCCTGTACATTTTGGGAGCTGCCAGGGATTGTCTCTGCAGGACATGGAGGAAGCTTCTGGCAGCTTCTTGCAGAAGCCACCCCTGTAGCCCCCTCACTACCAAAGCTTGGCCATGCAAACCCAATACATCAGTATATGTGAAAATGTTACGTGGATATCATAGATTATGGCAAGGGTGCTATCTCTGAATTGCTCCTGTACCATGATAAGCTGGTCTATGCATGTTGTCTCCATGCATGTTTACTACATGTCTCCAAACACCCATGTCTGCTTAAAATACAGATTCTTTGTTCAGATCAGAAGCTTAATTCAATCAGGCTTTGCCAAAGTATAAGAAAGATATAAAGCCTAGATAGCATCCAAAGGAGGGCCAGTGAGGGTGGTGAAAGGTCTGGAGGTGAAGCCGTGTGAGGAGTGGCTGAGGTCACTTGGTCTGTGCAGCCTGGAGGAGACTGAGGGGAGACCTCATTGCAGTTACAGCTTCCTCACGAGGGGAAGAGGAGACACTGATCTCTTCTCTGAGGTGACCAGTGACAGGACCTGAGGGAATGGCCTGAACGTTTGTCAGGGGAGGTTTAGTTTGGGTATTAGGAAAAGGTTTTTCATTCAGAGGGTTGCTGGGCACTAGAACAGGCTCTCCAGGGAAGTGGTCACAGCACCAAGCCTGACAGAATGCAAGAAACATTTGGATAATACTTTCAGGAACTTGGTGTGATTCTTGTGGTGTCCTCTGTAGGACTTGGACTTGACGATGCTTGTGGGTCATTTCCAATTTGGGATATTCAACAAGTCTATGATTAAATGAGAGAGTTTGAGGAGATAGTAAATACGGAATCATAACCACAAGGTATCAAAAATGTGTGCTGTAGTCCTCTCTTAAATCTATGGCTAAAAAATGTTGTACTGTACAGCTGAGAAATATGGTGTTATTTTATTCAAACTGCTATGATCCACAGTTGTGCAGGAGAACTGAAAGACTGAACAGATGGTGAAAACCTACTTAGAAAAACTGCACAAGGTAAGTACAAATACTGTTTTAGAAAAATCTCCCATGCATGTCCTGTTGGAATCATGCTCCTCTAAAAATATATATACCATCAATATGCCACACAAGTTTTGTATCCATATGAAATCTTGGTTATGGAATGGGAGAATTAGAGAAAATAACAATTGCAGATCATTGAGAATAACTTCAAAGTAGAGTTCTCTGTGTATCAGAAGTCACTCTGTTTGAAACTAAGAAATTACTGTTTTGAGGTATATTATCTTAGAATATCTTAAAAGTAAGCAGACGTGTTATGTTACATGGACTGCAGGGTGTGGATACAAAATCAATCAGAATCACTGCTGAAGACAGAGATATCTCGGCGTTTTGTCCTGTGTTAAGCAATCGTATGTTTTGACTGATGCATGAAAAAGTGCAGGCATAAGCTGTGTATTCATGACATTCATGAAACAGCATGCTTTCTTGTCATCGGGGTAGATCTAATACTGCCTAGTTTGTCTGCCTTTTCAGCAGGTAACATTGCTATTTCTAACCAAGAAAAAGCTGAAGGTTAGAAACTGATGAGAAGGGAACATGGGAATACTGTGTGCTTTCTATGAGTCATGGAAGATTTCATGAGCTCTTTCAGAAAACTGCAGGACTACACTCATCACATGCATGTCTCTTAAAGTCAGTTTATCAGTGCTCTCTGGGCCAAATGGCAAGAAACTGACTTCAGCAATATTCTGCCACGTAAAGTCTTCCTGTTTCAACAAGGAATATGGAGATGATCTCTACAATGTGGACTGTTACATGGACATTCAGTAGGTGACTGGATCCACAGTATCTAAAGGATCTCACTCAAAGGTGCATCCGTAAGATAATTCAGATGAATTACATCTTGTTACATGTTTTTCCACAAGCAAGGAGATCTTAGAGGCCTAAATGACATTTAATCAAGGAAAGATAATGAGCTTCTTGTTAATGGTGCACTTACACAATGAATATGTATTTTGATTCCTGATGAGATCTCTTACCAACAGATACGCAAAGCTTGAGTGTTGCAACACAAAAACACATGGGAGGTCTTATCATTAAGAACATAATTATTATTACTACGTTACTAGTATATTTTAGCAAAGGTCCTAATTTTTTAAAAAAATCTGCATAAATTCTTTTCAAAAGTCATAATTAGAATTTTTTGCCTCATGTGATAGCACGTTTAAATATCAAACTCTTGATCCACTGATTACCCATCTGAAAGAAAAGTTCTATAAGGGAAAATACTGAGCAGCACTGTCTCAGCAGAAAAGGGGAAGATCCATAATGCATGTCTCTCTGTAGGCCACTTGAAAATTAAAGTTTGATTAATAAATTTTAAGATCAAAAGGGATTAGTATGACCAATTTTTTTTTGTGTGAGATTCACGTGCTTGTATTTGTGCATTACATATTTCCACTCAAGAGATTTTCAGAGGTAATACCCTTCTATACATTTATTATTTACAGAATTACAATTTTAGCTTATGATAACATAGTGTTTCACTGTGCAAGAGATAATGGAATGAAATGGGGAGTGGGGGAAACAAATTACTTAGAGATTGTTAGTAATGGCTCTACTTTGCCATTTACTTCCCATTTAGTTTGAGAGGTCAAGACAACTCTGTGAGCCTAAGCAAACGAATATAAACTTACATTGTAATCTCCCCTAACGCAGAAAATCCTACAGACCTGTAAGTATGCAGCAAGACATTTCCTGAAAACATCAAGTTGACAGAAGGATGTTAGAAAAATTAGGGTTTTCTATGCTGGAAAGCAAGGGAATAAAAGGAGTTGAAGCATCATGACAAACCCGTAGTGGTTGAGCTAAAATTTGGTTCCTGTTGAATTGACGCCTAATGACAAATTCATGAGGTACTATAGCCATTAATAAGACGGATTTGTTGCAGGAAGATTAGATGGTGCAGTCACATAGAAAGAAAATGGCTTTAAAGTAAAGAGAAATTTTATCTCCCAACTTTTAACTTCTTTAAAAGCTTCAAAGCATTCAGATACAGCTATCAAAATCTTTATTATGTGGAAAAATTGGATCTCCTGATTTTGAAATTTAGTTATGATATTTGTAATGATTTAGAAGCTATTTATAAAGGTCACTTTCTGTGGTAAGTACATTTGTTCAATTCACAGTATCCAAATATTCCAAAATACTGGAAATGAGTAGCCCTCTGGAAATTTAAAATGAAATTTCTCTGTAAAATTCAAGTATATGTTTATTAGATTCCAAGAGATTGTATCATTCTGTAAAATAAAGCAATTGACATATTATACATCAAACTTCAGCAGTACTTGCAACTTAATGGGTATTTTCTAATAAATGACTATTTCAGTTGTGTAGTGCAAGAGTGAGTTTCTGTGACATCTTCTAGAACTAAAATAAGTGCAAATGTTTAAATATATCCATTGCATCTCAAATTCACAACTGAAAATCATGGTAAGATGTTTTAAAGGGCAGTGGTGAAAGTGAGTATTTGTAACACATTTCTAGTTTTGTTGCAAATAAATCAATAACTGCAAAAAAGCTTTAGCTATCTCTTCAGAAGTCCTACCTTTGCTATTGAAAAGAATCTCTGTTTTTCAGTTTTTTAATATCCCAAACTGTAAATATAAGGATGATTTCTTGGAAGCCTTAAAGAACATTCTAAGGTGGACTCCTGTTAAAAGTTGCTTAGGTCTCAACAACTCAAGTGGAATGAGTGGAAGTCCTATTGCTCCCATAATTTGACTTTTTCATGGCAAGATGTGTATGTTAATTCAGAAACTCTCCATTAGGCCACATTTGTGGTCTTTTTCTTCCTATCTCTTATTTGAATCCATTCCTTAATAATTTTAAGGTTTTCTATTTGATTTTTTCCCTAGCCTATTTTTCTTAGTATACTTTTTTTTTTTTTGGTAATTAAATTGAAAAATCAATAGATGGAAAATGTGATTTCTGGTTCGTATAGCTGCTAACAGATAATTTATTTTAAGGTCTTCAGATTTGTGTGATATGACTTACCTTCACTACTTTACAGTTTAAAGATCCCCGTCAAACCTAATAATACCCAAGGTTAATCTTTCTGAGTAAAATCCAAGAAAAGGAATTTAAATGGCATTTAAGTGAAAGGGCTTTTTTCCCCCATAAATACAGAATGCTTGCTGCTTTGATTTAATATGCATTTCAGGTTTTGAATATAAAGTTTGAATTGAATGACAACTGTGAGTTCTGCTTCTGCACAGCTCAGCACCTAAAGCCACTTACAATTCAGAAAAGAGCTCTGCTTTGCTTAGTAGGTTTTCTCAGACACTACTTAACACAAGTCACAGGATCAGACTCTGAACACCATGGCAACATCCCAATTTTTAAAAGTTTAATAATTTAGAGGCAAACACACATCTAAAGGAGACTCAACCTTATGAAAACATTCAACCTCTGTCTGCTACTTCTTAGCTATGTACCTTGAAAGAATCTATTCTTAAAATAGTCTTTCAAAAATGCTATTTTGTTGCAGAGAAATTGTTCACTACTGCTGAAATTTGGCTGATGTGTAGCATGGAATTCAAGATGGAGAGAAAGTGAAGGGAAGAATGGCTAAAGTCTGTTCACACAAGTCACGCCTGGAAGATAAGACTCTAGGTCACATCTTTTCCTAAGTTCTTCAGTAAAATACCGACTCAGAATTGAAAACAGAGACCAGTGATTTCCCAGGCAGTATGTCCATTACACTATAAACTGGTGTTCTCATTTCTGTTCTCACACTAGCCACTGAAGAAGAAATTTACTCTGTTGACCCTATTTGAAAACATCTGTTTTTTCTGTGGTTCACATAAGATACGAACACTCCTATTACATGTTCCTGTTTTCCATAGTCCATGCATGAGGTCAGAGACAGTCAGAAAAATGCTGTAAAGCAATGTAATCTTTCACACTAAAATGTCTAGCAGACAAGCATCCACACTCACAAATAGAATTTGAAATTTTGAGCTGGGAAATGTAGTTATTTTCCCAGGAAGTGTGAGAAACCATTAAGCAGCTCTATGGCAACAAAATTGTCCTCAAACTTAATCTTAAAATTTTGATTTTACACTTTCACCTCAGAAAAGCTCCAGACTGGGAGTTTAAGAGATTAGGCAAGAAATACAGGCTGCTGATTGCCCTCAAACCCTATGATTTGCATTACTGATTCCATGGAGTTCTGACAGAATTGCATTTCATAGACTTAACAATCAGCAAATAGTGTGGTTATTGGAACACACTATATATATAAACTATCCATGGGAAAAAATAAAGAAAACAGGAATTGTAGACTCATGATCAAACAGCTCTAGAACTAAATTAATAATTTTCCTATTATGAGTAACCAATTTAGTAGCTGGATTATTGTACCTGAGGCATCATTGAACAAAACTTCACCAAAATCTTTAGAAGCACCAAGACCGAGAGTTTATGAATCTCAGTTGGCCTTAGAAGGCAGATAGTGAGAAAAATGTACGTCCTTGGCATACATGGAATGGAGTTTTAAATATCTGAGCAAATTTCATGAAAAATTCAGGCATTAAGGACATTTAAATATTTTGTTGGATTTAACCCCAGGTGTGTAAGTGGTGGCTACGTCCTACAGGGGATTCAGCTTTATTGACTGAATTATGAGTGGCAGATACTACGGAAGATAAAACAAACTCTTTCTAATTTAAAGATTCCAACATTGTAGAAGATATAAATGAATGCATAATTATTAAATATTTGCTTGGCTGGGATCCATCTAAATTTATAGTGTTTAGATACCATTCTGTATATGAAAGAGTGGTATTCATGATGCAGTGAACATACTGATGGGAAAAATAATTTCAAATCAGAAACTTGTTGACTATGCTGTCAGTTAAACTGTCAGTGTATATTGTTAAATATAACATTTTAACTTCTATTTTCTATAATACCTACTAATATTATTTCATGCTTACCAATGGAAGACACTAAAATAGCTCCTAATATCTGCCAAGGTAAAATACTGAATGATAGAAAACCTATCTTGTGTACAGTTATTCTGGCCAGTGCTTATTTCCTAATTAGTTTATTCACTTGGTCTTTTGCTTTCTTTAATCCTGACTCCTCATCTTTATAGGGTAACTGTGCACAAAATGAATCCATTTCAGCTGCTTTACTTGTGTTCCTTATGTACCTTAAAATCCCTGCATAAATGGTCTTACACTGAATACATCACCTTGCTGGTATTTGTATGCTTGAAAGAGTAATCTTTCAAATATGCTTAATCTATGCTAAAGAAATGCAAGTGAAGTTTTCTTGCAATCAGTAAAACTGGGAACCTGAAGGGATATTTTCATAACTTTACTACCTAGAAAACATATAGGATGCACCCAAGTCCTGATCACTTAATTTTTACATTAAACTTACATTTACACAACATTATATTCTCATGCATTCAACTGAATGCCTTCTAGTTTTTAAAAAATATTATTCTTAAAAGTAATCATTTGATACAAAAGTGTGAACACTGATATGTTACTGTGGTTTTTACTGCTACAAATCAGTAGGAATGTACTGCAATTCAAGTAGGTGTATAGATAGTAGTCATATTGTACTCTCAGTTGGGTCATGAAATCAAGATTAATCTGTTCCTTGCAAGAATAATTTCACACAGTATACCGGCTGCTTTGAATTAATTTATGAATCAAAGACTGATCCAAGCTTCTTCTCCCAAGCTTTTGACATAATGTAGGAAACCTCATCACATGAAACTCTTGACATTAGTTGTGAACAGAACAGAAAAGGAAAGAATTTCTATTATTTCAATGAGAAATAAAAAGAATAAATCCTATTTTTACTACTAAAAAATGCATATAAAGAATTTTGGATTTTGAAAGCTTTGTTTAAAATAAGTGATACTTAATTGAATTAAATTTTTACACTGCTACTCAGTGACAGAAGTCCAAAATGAAAATATGTGGGGTTTGGGGGATTTTTTTAGATAAATAGATTAATAAATATATCAGATACCTCATGTTTTACATCAATTAATTGACATACAAGAGAGGTGTCTATGATACTGCATATTTTTGATGTGTCTGTGGCAAGAGGTTGATGTTTTAACCCCTCTAAGATAAATAGCACATTCCAAGTTCATTTCCTGCACTGACATTTGAGACACAACTGCAAACACATTCCAGTTGCAGCTGGAGTCAGTGACAAAACTCCCACTGACAGGGTTTCATCCTGCACACTTAACTGCCTGGGCTACTCTTAGTTGCATAAAGTGGTAACAGCAAAGTGGAAGCCTTTTTTCAGCAACATTTTCTCAATATTCTAATTTGCTGGTTTTTTCAATTCTAGTAAATATATGACAAATATAAAGAGGAGTCCAGCATAAAATTGTATGTCCCATCCCAGTCTAGTTGGAAGTTCAACATATTCCTGCTAGTCACTTGAATGATGGATTACTTCACAACACCTGATTCACTGTGGAAGAATGACTGGTAATGATGCAGAATCTAGCAGAGATGTAACAGGCTGGTGACATCAATTTGCAGTATCTGGACTGCAAAAGGAGGCTTATTCTCCCTCTAGATCTAGGCAATGATGAAAATTGCACAAACATGGAAATAGCTGTGGAAAATAGCAAATGGAAAGAATGAAAGGTGTATCATGTTCAACAGATGTTTTTCTCATGATAAGGGAAAGACAAAGGGTAGAAGGGTTGGCCTGGCCGATCTGAAGGCAATCTGAAGGATAAAAAAGGACATATTAATAAATATAAACACACAAATAAACAAAATGTCTGCTTTAGCTATAAATAGCTCTGTGTGCAATTATACTCTTTGCAGGCTACAGGATGTTGTTTGTGAGCCACTGCTATTATAATATTAGAGACAAAAAGATCAGAAAAGTTTCAATGTGAAAGGCAGCTGCTGTCCCAAAGAGATTCAGCCCTTTGGACATCAGTGAATAAAGAGCAGCCATATACAAATAAACAACCTAGTAAGCAAGGCAGCACACTTATGTAAGAATTGTAGAAAAAACCACCAAACAGTAGAATTGGGAGAGAAATATCAGAAGTTTTACACAATGAAGAAAGAACTGACAATTATTATTTTATGGATATACACTGACAATTTGGGTTGTGCCTTATATTTCTCAAGTACCCTGATCTTCTAATCATTTATCCTACAAAATACTACTTTTCACCTATGAATTGCAGAGAACAAATTAGTTTTTCTCCAGAAATATTCTTTGTAGCTGACCTTGACAATCATCAACCAAGAGAGGAAGAAAAGCAGAACTGCTGCTTTAATTTATCACTTTTTTTCAAATATTGTCTCATTAAATATTACCTTTTTATTTTATTTTTCCCCCTGTATATTCTCTATATTTTGTGGACATTTTCCTTGTACAATTATATTTACAGCAGAATGCAGTGTCCTCTGGATAGTTTTGCCAGAAATGCAATGAGAATTCCTACATATTTTTTTACCAGATGGGGATGTTTCTGAATTCATACTATGAAGGAGAAGGCATCCATAAACGTTTTTTCTTCTGAAAATTTTAATGTACTTGTTGAAAAGTGGGGGGAAAAGAATGCAAGTCATGAGAAATTTTTTTTCCTTTGGTCTCAGTAATTCCCTAGGATGGTGTCAGTTATTTAAAAATAAAAAGTTACGGAGTTCTAGAGATTTACAAGAAAATTTATTACTTGAATACTGCACTCATGGATTTATCTGGAAGCTAAAATTTGACTACTGTAAATGGTTGGTTTTAAAAGATGCATTATTAATTTTAACTTTTTATAATATTGTGTTATGTTTTGACAGCCAAACAGCAAAACCTCAGCATGAGCAACTCCTGTTTTTATTGAAATCAACAGACAGAAACCATAAATAATTGTTTATGTCCTGCTGGTAATATCAATTAGCTAGCATCATACAGAAACTACTGTAAACAAGTACAGGGTGTTGTATAAGATATTCAAACATTTGAGCTACACACAAAATATTCAAGTTTGAATGTACTCATGACATAAATTTTGTCTTGTGTGCTTTTCAGGGTTAGCAGAATTTATAATGCTCAAAGGCCATTCTATTAAGACTACTTCATATTTTTATTTCTCTGTGCTCAATGGAAACAGTAGACAATGTCAAGCATGCATTTCAAAAACAGTCATTATGATATCAAAGCTTAAATACAATGATAAACTCTGAGATACTCTGGCACGGTGCAGCCAGGAAGTGAAATTTCATCTGGAGCAGCAGCTAAATATTCGCGCATCACACAAACCACAAAGAGCATCTCAAACCCCGGCTGAACTGCGAAATGAAAGGAAAAGATGGCAAGTGTGCTGGAAGATATTCTCACATTTTCACATCTTTGCTACCTTTTTTTCTGCAAGGAAAATGAAGGATGGTCTAAATAACAGACCATCAGCTCAGTGCCTCGGAAACCTGGCTGTTTTCCTCCTCCACTTCTCAGTTGGCAAGTAAATCCCTATCTTTGCACCTACTCAGACACGACACTGTGCAGTGAGGATAACTGTTCTAACATGGACTGTGTTAGCACAGGTTGCAGATGCTTCACCTAAATTAATACACTGTGCTGTTCACTCTGTCTGAGTTGTTGAATAATTGAAGTAGATGGGTCTTCATTCCAAAGAGATGACCAGTGGTCATCAAAGATAATGACTGCTCTTAGTCACCACTGAAATCAACATGAGCATTTCAGAAAATAAAACTGTGTAAGAAATTGAAAGTACTTGAAGCTTGTTATTACTAGTGAAAATGCTAACATACAATATTTTTTTTCCCCATACTACAAGAATCTATGTCTATGCAGGCTGTGTCTTAAATTTGCTGCCATTGTCTTTGGCACAGAAATGACTGAGACAGTTAAAATAGCTTTAAGCTACCTTTACAGTCTACTAGATTGATGGTGTACTCATTGAACCAACTTAATCTGCAATCACCATCCACATTTCCAAGCCTCTTCTCAAAGACATTTCAATACTCAAGTTTCTGGCTGTTGATGGAATGAGAGCATTTTAAAACTCTTCATTATATTGTTATGTTGTAAAGATGGGGCTCTGTCATGTCAAAATGGCACTACATTTATAGCTATCAGAAAGCAAGTAACTAAATTCATTCTCACAGAAAAATGTTCACTGAGCTCCTGACATCAACTTTAACAATCAATGCTACTAACTTTAGTAAAGTCAGCAGTGTCATAGAAACCTGCTGGGTTTGTTTTTTTTTTCCAAAATCATGATAATACAAACAAGGTTGAGTTCTAACATTGAGGCTGGTCCTAACATTGTCACAATCCAGCATTACCAATACTCTCTGGATGACACTGTAAGAAGATTCTATTTATTTAAAAAAAAAAAAAAAAAAAATTTAGCAATTCTATGTTGTTAAAGGTTGGCTTCATACCACACTGTGCTTCTTAAAAAACACAGTACACTTCTGATTTCAGCTCTTTGAACAACATTCAGTGATTCATTTTATGATCTTTTCAGCTGCAAGGATTAGAACTGTGAGGTACTATTCAAGACCTTGGAGTCTGGACTGTACAGAGCAGTAGTGCTCAAAAGAAAGAGAGGAAACTCAGGGAAAACTTCATGAAACTCCTAAGAACTTAACAGGGGAGGAAAAAATCTCGAGGAAGAAAACCTGATACGTGGTGACAACAACTTACCTTCATATTCTTAATCAGAATCACTGCCAGAGGCAGTATGTCGGAGCAAAACGAACATAAATGCTGTGAATTTCTTAGACAGAAGATCTATTGTTTAATTTCTAATAAGTCAACCTCTCCTCTTTTGCTCTGCAAATCAATGTTTTATCACTTCCAGGATTTTGCTGGCAGTAGATATTCTGTTACTCTGGTCAGGCTACAAATCTTAGGATCCACTCCATACATTTCTTTCTAAGGGTCGTCCTACATATATAACGGAATGTGCTACACATTGACAGCTCTCTTGATGCTGTATTCCACTCAAATAATCTCTGAAGACCCGTTTCTACTTGGGGCTTTATATCCAGGAAATAACCGTCTAAAATCTGCAGTGATTGGAGGAAGAAATCCACAGAACCCACACACAGGCTATGACACTGCTGCAGTTTTCAGGTGGCTTTTGTGTTCTGGGTGTCTGGTTCTTTTACACAGTGAGTTCTCCAGGCCAGGACACATTGCTAAATTTGTAACCTGTGGTCACCAGGAGCAAATCAAAAGCAGAACAGCTATCCTGTGAGTGGAAATCAGTGTCAGTGTTCAGTCAACAAACAGATTTGCCTATACCCAGGCAAGTTACAAATACTGGCTGTGCCTGTGTTCTTTGGCTTTTAAATAAAGCCAGTAATAATCCTTCCCCTCTCATCTTTCCCCTTTACTTGCACTTCTAGGGACAAGAACTGCTTTGTCTGTATTTCTCAAAATCACTTGTCAGAATCATGTTGATATTATGTTTGGGACCTCTGCAATGCACTATTTCATAAATAATCAACAAAAATTTCTATAACAGTTCTCTTCCTGGGTAGTCAATTATTCAACAGTTTTCATCTTCAGATTTAGACTAAAGCCTCTTTCTGTTCTTCACTCTCTTCTTTCTTTTGGTCTACTGATTTAATTTTTAACTGGGATTTTAAACTGGGAAAGGCTTGTATATATATTGTATATATATTTAATTTTATATATTTGAGAAGCATCAGAACTAGTGTACATTCGAGTGATCAAGCAAAGGTTCAGCTTCTTGTCATAGACTGAAGGCAAACAGTATTGCAGTAAGGCTGAAAGAGGCACAGGTGTGCCCAGTTCAAGAAAAATTTATCCATTTCTTCTTATTGCCTGTAATGAAGGTGTTTAAATAGTACTCAAACTTACAACTAAGCTAACATTAAATACTATGATATGAAAGAGAATAGGCATTTTTAGGCATTTAAAACTTTATAAATCAATATTTATTTTGACAAAAATTCAGGAAAGCAGCAACATGAAATTAAGGTTCTGACTTCAGCTCTTTGAACAACATTCAGTGATTCATTTTATGATCTTTTCAGCTGCAAGAATTAGAACTGTGAGGTACTATTCAAGACCTTTGAGCCCAGACAGTACAGAACAATAGAGCTCATATGAAAGAAAGAAAATTCAATAAAAGCTTCATGGAACTCCTAAGAACTTAAAAGGGAAGGGGAAAAACCATGAGGACGGAAACCTGATATATGGCGACAGCAACTTACCTTCATATTCTTTATCAGAATCAATTATTTAATTATTCCCAAGCAGTAATGGCCTTTCAAGCATCTAAATATGTCCAGGTAAAAGACATAGGAGCGCAATTTCTCTGGGGCTGGCACGCCATTCAGAATTGTTTTTTTCTCCTTGTTGATATTTTCTCCGAGCGTATTTGGCCACCCTTCACTACATTTGTGTATTAGTGAAGAGTGTGGCAATGGAATTACAAGGCAGGGAGCCATAATCATCCCTGCTCTGGTGTGGGCTCAGGAACAACACACAGATCTCCCCTGTGGGGTTTGCTTCTCACCACAATTTAAAAGCTTTAGGATGCCTTGCAGCTGCTCTGCCTTCTGGCACCTCTCTGTCCTTTGTTCCCAAGGCATCCCTCTGGCTGGACCCACCAAGCAGGCAGCAGTGCTATCAAGCTGCTCTCCTGGCCCTTGCTGGAAGCGCTGCTCAGGGGAGGAGAGACACATCTCCCAAAAACGTAATGTAAAGGTGACACTAGAGAAGCCCTCTGATGCTGAGAATAATAATTTAAAAAAAGATAGAGAATTTATTTGTGAGCAGTCAAGTTCTTTGTGAGAGTGACTCAGTGGTTACCTTCAAATAAATCATGCAGTGCAGTCATTTCTACAGGAGATAAAAACTCTTGTTTCTGTTTGCTTAGTTTGACAGACTTTGTAAAAAATACTATATTCCAGAATGCAGGGCTGCTTAATGTATTTCCAAATAAAAAAAGAGAAATGTCAAAGAAAAATATTTCAACTATTTTTTGTTGATTTTTTTTCCTCACTTAGATCCCAAAACCACAAAGCATTTACGCATGAGGTTAAAATTAAATTTTACACATGTGGTTAAACGTCATCCTGAACTAAGTCTTGGCTCTTCTCTTTTCCGGGAAGACTTGCCTAAACTGGTGTTTATAACTGGTGTTTATAACTGTAAGCAGATTCATAGCTTTTTGTAGCTGTTATCATTAGTGTGAAATGTAGTTATGAATCTATCATATCTACTCAAGCTCTATTGCCCTGTTTTCTTAAACAAAAAGCAGTGTTCATTCTATTTAGTGACTTGGAGTCTGAACTTTTTCCTCCATTATACTGATGCAATAGCATGAAATAACAGAATAATTAAGTCTATCTACACTGTAAAAAGTGGGAGTGCCTTTCCGAGGTTCAGCGCAGCTTCTTATTAGCACAGAATATTCTGAGTTGGAAGGCACCCATAAGGATCATTGAACACAACTCTTAAGTGAGCAGCCCATACAAGGATCAAACCCACAACTTCAGCATTATTAGGACCATGCCCCAACCAGCTGAGCCAATCTCAGTGGTTTGCCAGCTTGGCCAGCAACCACACACATTTCTCTTTGGTGTCTGTGAAGGTGCAGCCCAGAAGTGCAGAAGGGCGGAGGGAGAGAGCACGTGGTCAGGTCTGGCACGTGGCAGGGCTGTAGGAGTCACTGGTTCTCGATGCAGTTTCTCTGGTGGATCTTGCCCATGTGGTGTGAGGACCAGGCACACACCAGGACTCAGCGTCACCAGACTAAGGCCAGCAGAACTTTGTATATGCACCCTGATGAAGTCACTCCTTCACTGCAGGTTGGACTGGTGTTGACAGACAGGATGAGCATGAGGAGGACCTACACTGGCTGCCATTCAGTAAAGAAACTCTCATTCTGTCCCATCACTCTAAATCCTAGAGAAGAAATTCATGGCTGAGGCAGCAAACATTTCAGTGACTGGGTTACACTTGTTATTAAATGCCATATTTTATTTAAATTCAATATTATGACTGTTTAAATAAATCCCCCCATTATTTTTTCCAATCTTCACAGGAAAACAGAACTGTAAAATATTATGAGGCACTAGCAAAAGGGATTTTAACAAAGTTTCAACAGTACAAGCTGCTAAAATTAGGCTACATTGCGAAGATTATTTCAACTGTATTTCTGTGTTAATTACTGTTACTGAAAAAAACCCATTTGTGGCTTATGTATCCTTGAACTAGGCTTTTTCCATTATTATTGTGTCTGTCTACAGATTTAAAAGATTCTATTTTAGTCTGGTCCTGAACATTTTTCTGGAATTCAGTGGGCCCATGCATGAGGAAAGTGTTTACAGGATCAAACATCTCTTCTGTAAAAGTTGGCTCTGTTTTTAATGCCATGGAACTAAAGTAAAATCCTAATTAAGAAAGTGTTGCAGAATGTAGAACATAATAATGAGTCACTTTGGTTGCAAGAATAGAGTAATTGTAAAATAATTTGTACATTCAGAAAGAAATTCTTCCTTTGTTTATAAAACCACTTTCTTTTACTTCTCCTTTTTTGTACTGTATTAATAATATAAGTGTACTTTAATCTTGCTTTATTCTTTTTGAACAAAATGGCTTTTATAAATATTACATTTTGTCATCATACATTAATGCCTGTAAATGTTCAATGATTACTGAATTTTTATAGCTGACTTCCCATTTAGTATTGCCTTTATTATCTGTCCTTAGTTTTTGTTTAGTATTTCCTGATTAGTGATTTGATGGCATATTTATGTATTTTTTGTCTTAAAAAATCAAGTTTTGATCCATGTTAAGGTGTCTGTGCAAGAAAAATATAATACACCAAATTTTATTTCTACTTCTCAGAAGAATAATGTATTATGATCCAGAAAACACTACTGAGAACTGAAGTCTTTCCCATATTCTGCAGTCAACAGAACCAACAGGTCTTCTCTGCAATTACTGTGTCACAAAGAGAGATTTAATTGACTGTGCTATGGGGACCTTGATTTCCCCAGACCTTCTAAAAACAGCATTAAAACCAGTGTTATTGTAGCAATGAACTGTTGGACCTCTGATGCAATTTCTAGACTACACAACTCTAAAACCAGTAATACAAACTAGAAAAATCCAAGTCTCTTGGAGGCTTTTTGCTGAAGTAGTTACTGGATATTCTGGAATAGCTATTCAGCAGGTGTGTGCACCCATAAAAGCTGAAGTAAATTAATTGGGGACATAAGGATACATTTCCCATTCTGAGTGTAAACAACTGTAACTTGGTAATTTATTGTGCATTCTGGGTCTCAGAAAATGACTCTCCTTTTTTTTTCCCTAGACAATATAAACAACTCTTTCTTCAGAGATTCTCTTTCTACCTTTGTTTTTGTTTATTTGTTTTGCTAGTCACAGTTCAGCATCTCATCCAGGACTGCATCATTCTAAGCCTAGTGAAAACACCAAACAGAGATGGTCTTTGCCCCACAGATCAGAAATTGGGAATTTGAAAGTAAGAAATAATGTAGAGACAGACAGAGAACTAAAATCTGAGGAAACTAAGAAGCTCTAGAACTTTACATAGTAAATGCACCTAGCTGTAGTAAAAGTCCTTCATTTATTTTTCCAAAAAGAGAAGTTTCAGGGACTTTCAAAAGAAAGCAGGAAAGTTTTATTGTAGGTATTGTCAGGGAGTTCATTTTAAACACTGGGGAAGAAGGAAGGAAGATATTTTGAAAAAAAATTATTTGACAAATGAGATGGGTGAAAGACTCAGGGACAGGGCTGACATCTTCATGGTGAATGTGACATGATAGATAGGAGAGGAGAGATCATGGAAGACCCTGAAAATGAAAAAGCCTATTATGTTTTACATTATAAAGCAGAAAGAATGAGTGAAGCAATACACTGTAAGAGGTGATATGGTCAAAATGAAGACTAACAATAGTCTTTGCTTCACTGTTCTGAATAGATATGAAAAATACTGGGCTTTTGGGAAATCAGAGAGACTTGAAGTATCTAAAGTTTTTGCTTTGTGATTGAATCTTTCAGAATTGTTCAGTGCAATATACACCAGGATATCTAAGGAGATTTTTTTTTTAAATAATGGTCCCTGTATTACAGTCCCAGGAGGTCTACTGAGAACTGAAAAGAAGGTAACAAACATGAGTAGGGGTAAAGAGAAAAATCTGTTTTACCTGTGTTTAACTCTGAACATTGCTAAGAAACATACCAATTAAGATCTTGGCATGCAGGGAGGTGTTTAGAATAGAATCAATTTTGAGAATTATCCACATATAGATGGTAACTCAGTACAAGTGCTAACAAATACAGCTTTGGCCCTAAAGTGTTGTCTACAGACTTACTTGCAAATCACCATGAAATTCATGCTTTTCTTGATCCTTGGTTCTTCCTTCTCCCTCTCCACAAAATAGCCTAAGTATAGCAATACAGATTGCTTAGAGCTCCTTCAGCCATCACCTATTGGTGCACCTGAAGTGAAATTCAGCTGTGTGTAAAATGTCAGACAATTTAAGCCATTTTGGGTATTAAGAGAGGAGTCTACAGAGTGCTTGGACTTTCAACTAGTCTATATTAAAAAGAAAAAATAACTTTTCTTTTATTCTGAACTGACTACCCCTTCTGGTATTTTGCCAAATGCAACAGATGCATTACTTATGTTATTCAGAGGGATATACATAGGGTCTTAAATGAATATAGACAAGATCTTGTCACTCTTTGTCATGGAAGTAAAAATCTCCTAGAGTTTTAAACTCCTAGAGTTTAAAGAGTTCATCGGTGCACTGATTCCAAGTGTATAACAACCTATAAGAAGACCTCTGCTTGCCTAGTCCTAGTTTTTCATGTCACTACTCCTTTGCATTCTGGACTCTGCATTACCTATAAAAAACACACTGTAGAGATCAAAGTTAATACCACTTCTAGCAGCAGACAAAATAAGGGAAACACACCACTTTCCTCTGAGCAGAAGTTTAGCACAAGCACTTCAAAAGTTTGATTGATTTATCTGAACACTGGTTTTCTTGAAAGAGGTCAGATTGGTACTTAAAGCTGCAGCTGAGTATTGTTTGAGGCCATTGATTGAGCCATATATTGTTTCAGGAAGTCTTCCAACAGCAAAATATTTTTCATGGTTGGCCAACTCCCAGAAGAAGGTGCTCTGTGATATTGAGCACCTACTGACAACAATATAGGCTTTTCAAAGGTTAAAAACTCTCCTGTGGATGAATGTCTACCTTGCTTCATAAAAACTATTTTTTGATAACCTGACAGTGTCTTCTGATAAGAAGTTTTCGTAGCCAACCTACACCAGGAACACTTGACATCAGACATTACAGTGTGCCACAACAGAGCATGAGCCTGTGTATCAACAAAGGTGCTGGGTTCTTTGGAGCTCCAGCCCTTCCAGCAACCAGGGCTGTTTTGCCCAGACAAGATGTCTTTGATTGCACAGGTGTTCATGCAGCTGTAAAGAGTTTCCTCTCCCTATGCCACATCAGGGTAATAGATTCCCTCTGGTCCTTCGTTAGGACATAGAACATTTAATTTATTTCACTGTCCCTTATTCACCACAACCACTGATGATTATATTCTGCATTAAAATATGAAATCACTTAAAATACAAATTTCCTGAAAGGACAAATCAATAGTATGACATCAGTCAATTAGCTGGCATGCACTTGCATGAAAGAAGAATTTGACGTACTGGTTATATCTCCTGAGCCAAACTGTTTGCATAGTTTTACGTGGATTAATTCCACATTGGTGATTAAGTAAATCCTTATTAATCCATGTGTTTGCAATAGCTGATATTTGGGGATTCCCAGACATTTCTATACTTGGTCTTTGAGTTTACCATGTAAGATAAGTATAAAAGGGTGAAAAAATCAAGGTTGATAAAAAACTTAGTGATATTAGAAATTCCTGGAACATGGTGACATTTAAAAGGGGTATTAAATATCAAACACTTTAAAAACACATCCTTCATTAACTTTAAGCAGAGTTTGACACTGCCAATTTAGGATGGAGGGTGTGAAATGGAAAGGAATTTAATACCAACCAAAGGAGGAAGGCAAAAGAAACCCTGCCCATCTCTGCTTACCATTGAAGTGCTTTTCCGCCTTCATTCCACTCTCCTTTTCCCCTGAGTGATCAGAAAGAGCATGTGTGTGTGTCAAATCATTCTGGTTTCAGTTTTCTTTGCCTGTTCTTTTCCTCTGTCCATTTTGCTGGTCGTCATAGTGACAGTGACCTCAGTCGTCTTCCTCTTTCAGGGTCTTACAAGGATTTTTTAAGCTTTCTCTTGTAACAGTGCTTTGCAATGGCAGCTTGTCCAATTCTTTAAGTGTTACTGCATTTCTTAATCTATTCGTCCCAGCAGTCTTCCCCTTTTCTGTGCTGTGTCCTGATATACTATTCAGAGCAGGCTAGAAGTGCTCAGATCACCCCAGTATCATTTTCTTTCTGATAAGACTTCCCACCATTAATCTTTCTCTTCCTAACCTTTGAGTATTATTATACTTTGGCCTTGTCTTTGGCTAGCTTTAAAGTGATATTTTTATATCTCTTTTAGAATAAGTTGACTTCTGACTAGACAGTCAGAAGTGTACTATCTCAAGCAGCTTTTGCCTGCTTTTTTTTTTTTTTTAAATTTCAGTCCCTTCCTCTAACTTTTGCTTATGAAAGAATCTGACCAAGCCTGCTGTACTAGACAGGGCCAAGGTCAACCTTAAAACCACAGAAACATTAGATGCCCCTTGGCTTTTCCTCAAAACTTAATAGACTATAGCAGAGGGGCTCCTATCATCCCTCCCTGTCAGGCTACTACTCTAACAACTGCTGCTTTAAAGGAACTAATCATTGGCAAGGAAGAACAAGCTGGGTGCTAAGCATCCACGAAAACCTCATGATGTTCAAGAGGCCAGTGAAGGGTTCTGCATATGGATCAGAGCAACTCCAAGTACAACACAAGCTGGGCAGAGAACAGATTGAGAGCAGCCCTGCAAGAGAAGGATTTGGAGGTGTTGATTAATGAGAGGCTGGACATGACCCAGCAGTGCTCACTCCCAGCCCTGGGGGTCAATTATCTCCTGGGCTGGTCCCAAAGCAGCATGGCCAGCAGGGAGAGGGAGGGGATTCTGTCCCCTGCTCTGCTTTGGTGAGACCCCACCTGCAGTGCTGCATCCAGCTCTGGGGCCCTCAATATAAAAAGAATGTGGGCCCATTGGAGTGAGTCCAGAGGAGGCCACAAAGGTGATGCAAGGCCTGAAGCACCTCTCCTGTGGAGACAGGCTGAGAGAGCTGAGGTTGTTCAGCTGGGAGAAGAGAAGGTTCCAGAGACACCTTATAGCCCCTTCCAGTACCAGAAGGGGGCCTGTAAGAAACCTGAAAGGGACTCTTTAAAAGGGTCTGTAGTAAATAGAACAAGGGGGAATGGCCTTAAATTGAAAGAGAGTAGGTTTAGAATAGACAGACAGGGAGGTGGTGAGGCACTGGAACAGGTTGCCCAGAGAAGTCATGGATGCCCCATGCCTGGAAGTGTTCAAGGCCAGGTTGGATGCGGCTTTGAGAAATCCATTCTGATGGAAGGTGTCCCTGCATGGCATGGGGGTTGGGACTAGATCTTTAAAGTCCCTTCCAACCCACAACATTCTATGATTCCATTATTCTGTGATTCTATGAATCTATAATTTCATGATTCTGTGCTATGTCAGGGGTGAGTGGGTCTTCTGTCACTGTATTCAGGGCTTATCACAGGGAAGAAAAGTGCATCCCTTTTGGCACAGAAAGTTGTGACTCCTTCTTGGACTAACTCTGTTTGATAGATTTGACCAAAACTTTGAGTAAGATTTCTATGATGATTTTCATATTAGCACTCAGACAAGTTTCAGAAACAAGTTTTGTCTGTATGTTCTGTTAGTCTCAATTCAGAAATTGACAACAGACCTGAGGCACTCATATTACAGTTGCAACAATAATGCTACAGACAGCTTAAACAAGAAAATGGGTACTTAACAGTGGTTCTTTGGTAACCCTTTAAATCACAATGGTGTATATGATGTAGTTGTCAATCCTCTAAACTATTATGGAATTGTAAACTACGTGGTAAGCAGTCATATGCTTCTTTTCCATAGATTCAAAAGTATCAGATCTGAGCTAGCTTATACACGTAGACATTTTAAAGATTTTAGGTATTTACTTAGTACCCAATCTTAAGTTTAAAAAAAAAGTATGTATGATAAATATATATGAAATATATGTCTTAAACTGAAATACTGATGATAGGTGTACGCAAGTGCAGCTTCAATGGATACTTGCAGCACTCTAGTGGCCGTTCTTCGTAAATGCAACACCAAAAGCTGGAAACTTCTAAAGAAAAAAACCACACCCTAGCAACAAAAATTAAAGGGCTACAGAGTTAGACATGAAAGTTCTGAAAAAGAGCAATAACATACTGTGTGCACCTAATTAAACTTATTCAAGCAAACCTGTTTTAATTTAACAACATCCTTGCTTTGCATTAGAAATATAAAGAAAATAGTTTTCGGTGGAACGCATTATAATTTGTGGTCATTCTATCTTTTGGTGTACTATCTCACTAGTTCAAGAAAACTTAATTACTGGGAGATTTACATAACTCACTTTTCCTTCATCCCACTGACTGTAGGAGGGAAATAACAGGCACAGCACATCTGCATTAGTCAATAGATTTGTGATGAGAAGAATGTATAATATACAGCTCTGATTAACAGAGTTACTGCATGTGAATGTGCTACTGCTCGTTTGTAAGCAAGATGCTGCTGTGCTAACATAAAGTAAAATGTGTGTGACAGGAGGGGATTTGTCTTAATGACTTCAGAGATCCTCTCCAATTTTAATTTCTAAATCTAGATATAGATGCAGCATTTGTGTTCTAATTTGTGTATATATTTAAAAATATACTTGCTTCCTCCCTTTCTTTCCTTGTTCTCTCTCTTCTATGAACTTTGGACTATATAAAAGATACTGTAATCAAGGCTTGAAAAATGCTAAGAAAAAGGCATGTTAAGAAAAAGGCATGTGCCCCGTGGCAAATGTCATCATGTCTCAAGGTCAGGCTTTTATTTCAAAACATAATTTTGCCTATTCCAGGCAAAATTATTTGCCATTCTAATTATTTTTAAGGATAATTGTCTAAATGTGAATTAAGTGGCAAGAAAACTGTCTGCCTAAGAGCTCAGACACCTCCCCACTACTGTGTGCACTTGGATGTGTCAGCTTTTGCTGGTGTTCTTGCAGACCCTCTGGTCAGTCATGAAAACTGACGGATCATTTCCCCTCCTGGGAGTCCCTGAGCATTGTGCACACAGGCAGAGAAGCATTTCCTCCTGGGAGAAGCACACAAACATTGCTCTCTGCCAGGCAAGCACACACTAGCAAAGAGATTGTGTTACTATGCTGGTAGCAGCCAGGATGAGAGGGAGGAACAGAGAGGGTTTTCTTCAACTTTTTAGCAGTTAGAGAAAAGGCTGATGGTCCTCACTTGCCAGGAAAGCATTGCAGCATCATAGAAAATCAGAGAAGTCAGATTTCTTATGTTCTTTACTACATGTTTCACCCGTACTAATTTTCTCACTATCCTCTTTCCAGAGCATGAGAAAAGCTCAGAGAAGACTGTCAGTGCAAGGCCCTTCCAGCATGTCTTGTTGCAAATATTTCTACCTCTGAAAAAAACCCTCTTTGAGATCAATAACAAAGAAAAAGGTTTCCACCATTTAAAATTACATATCAAATATGAAAGAAGGAACAAATGTAACTCTGGAAAACATAAATTCCTTGTTTGATGGCCTGTCATTTTGTTGAAGAAAATGACAGCACCTACCAAGGAAAAAATCCAGTACAGAGGTAAATAGTTTATATTTTATTTACATGTTCTTGCTGTTTTGTCTTTGAAAATTCCCTGAAGTATAAACTTTCTCCGTGGTGGCAGGAAGTGCAGGATACCAGCTGTATCCATATCAATATTTTATCCCTATGTAGGAGGAAGGCATGCTTCTGAAATGCACCTTTTCTTTTGGGGCATATCTTGTCTCATACATTTTGGTCCTGTTCACTCAGGGCTAGTAATCTTTTGGGCTGTAACTTCTACAAAAAGAAAAGAAGATGTATTTTTCACCTTGTACTAGAATTCAATCCCACACAATAACCCAATACAAATACCACAGTATTTACCTATATAGGTAACCATGGTCAAAGTACAGTCTTGCAACCAGAAAGTTTTTTTCCCCAAATTACAAAGGTTACTTTTATAAACTGATCCACAGGATAGATTTAGTTTTCCATTTGTATCCACAAATCTACCATGTGAGAAAAGCCATGGCTTGTTAAGTGTATTATCAGAGCTAAAGCATAGCTCATTTCCCTGGACACTTCTGCAATTTCCATACCAGCTTCCACAGGGCTGCAGAAGGTGCCAATGAGTGCAGTTGGTGACAAGCCAAGCTACTGACTCCACTTGTCCCACCCTGTTCACACCTGGCTCATGCTTGACCGCCCCTGGATCATGAAATGATCAAGGGCACTGAGCAGTTACCCCTCTGCACAGGGGGAGCTTGGAGACAGCTTCACCCAGGAAGCCTCTGATCCTTATACTTATTCTCAGAATAACACCTCAGACTATTGTATACTGAATCAGAAGAAAACAATATGGTTGTATGACATTTTTTCATTTGAGGCTTTAATCTATTAATAGGTCTGATTTTAAGAGAGAAGTATTCTGTTAAAATTCAGCTCCTTAACCAGCAGAATTATCAGACCACAATAAAGCCACCATACCATTCCACAGCAGGGCTCAGACTTAAAGTTTCCTTTGATACTACAAAACCTAAAGGCTACAGATTGATGACCAAGCTTACTTCTTTAAAATTCTTGTATATTTGAAATAAAATTTGACTTGTGATCCAGTGCTGAAGAATTTGTTGTCAATCGTTTTCTGTTTAATTTATACCATTTAAGTAAGCAAAGTACATACCATTTTAGTTACTGCAGTGTCCAGCTCAGATACAAAGTTGAGTGCAATGAATCATTTCCCTTACAGCCCATTTTCAGTGCAGAGCTGGAGACTGACATTTGCTGCAGAGCTGACTGAGAAGCTCTGTAGACAGCTTCAGAAATTTAGCTACTGTGTTGGCAAGGTCAGTGGTTAGTGCTGATGCTGGTCAATGGTCCTCAAAGTTCCTAATTCCTAGGTGATTGAAATGTTAACTAGCTCTTGTCAAAAGGGGAAAAAAAAAAGGCCTGGAACATGATCTACTGCATCTGTCAACCTAACATCTTGGTCACTTTGAGTTTGGCACCTACATGAAAGTGTTTATTGTTTCATCAAAAATTTCATCAATCATTTTAATGGGGGCATTCAAACAGAAATTAAGGTTTTGAGACGCCTGCTTAAATGTCCTCTTAGTTGCTAAAGTTGTCATGGACATTCCTAGATTAAGTATTAGTCTTGGTCATAAAAGTGAAATAGGTATGTAATGGGATATTTTCACATAAGGAAGAAGTGGTTGATTTAATTAACGAAAATAATACAAGATAATTATTTTTGTAAAATGTTTTTTAATAATGACACAGAAATGAATGAGAATAAAGCATCAAGAGGGGCTTTCAGGATACTAGCATTGTTATGGTTGGAATGAATATAATTAAACATGAAGGTGGAAAGCACGTATGTCCTATACACTCCATGCTCCCTCTACTGAAAGGAAATAAACACTTTTAGCATTACATTAATTTCATAGTAAATTATTTTTTTACTATGCTATTTTACAGGAAAAAATATTTGAACATGATTTGATAATTATCAGGAGTTTTATTTGTTTGATTGGATTATTTATGTATAGATAATTTATTGTCTTTTTACTTTGAATGAAACAGACGTAATTAGACTGCAAGTACACCTCCTGATTGTTGGAAATGATTCATACATGTCCAGTTGTGGATTTGGGGGAGGTGATAGATCTTATCAAATGTCACCATTTATGGTGAGATCCTCTATATCTGAGCCAGTCACCTTTTGCATGCTTAAACCTAATCAGACAAATGAGTATCTTTTTGGGTCTAATTCATCTCATACTAAAGCAGTCATTGAAAGCAGATCAAGATGACTGTCACCCCAAAAGTGCTGACTTCACTGCTACATTAAGAGTCAAGGGTGAACGGCTCACACACACTCATATATAAAGCTTGACGAATAAATCTATCCAGTGTGAAAATGGTATTCTGAGTAATGTAGGTGTAATGCTAACCAATAGAGTATGTTATATTAAATATCAAGTGCACAGCAACAGAAATAGTTCAGAAATAACAGTATAAATTATATGACTTGGAAACTTAAAATAAGATAAAGTTCCCATGTGTATTTATGAAAGAATTCCAAAATCTACTAATTAGCTCATTTTAGTAATATATAAAAGGTTGTGGCTAAATGTCTGTTAGGATTTGGTTTCCATGTAATATTAATTGGGAAGAGTATTAATCAACTATTAGTACTGTGCAAGCATACAATATTTTCTGCAATAACATTCTCACCCTCTATTCATTTATAGAGAGAAGGATGAACTGAGCTTAAAAATGTGTTTGATTAGCCTGTCTTTAGCTCCATATGGTACCTTGAGGGTTCATAGTCCCAAAGATGATAGATATCCAATAGGTTGTTTAAAATAATGTATTTTATCCATATAATTAAGAAATTAACAAGACAGTGATGTTTTAATCTTCCTTGTTGAAGGGTATGTATTACCTTCTAAATCTAAAAAATGCATTTTCCTCAGCAGAGCTTTCTTCATGCCAGTCAGGTCAGACATAATCTACATCATAGTCTGTCTCACCACACTCAAGTTAGCAGAGTGGACATGCAGAGAGACAAACCAGTGTCTTTGCTGAACAAGTTTGGCAGTTTTATCTTCTTATCACAAATATAAAACTCATTGTCTTACTTGTTTTGCTGCTAAATATCACTAACTCATTTTAAATATATAATGTACTGGATGTTTTACATATTAATCAAATATTGAAATATCTCCAAAGAACTTTCCTGTCAGGGTGAAGAGGGTGTTTATGAAGGATGCAACATTCCTTGCAGAAAGAGTAGAATAAGTGCTCTTTGTCCCTCTGTTACAGAGGATGTAAACTTGCATTCTAAAAAAAATCACCTTGCTTTTCAGAGCTGATACTTTCGAGCCTGAAATTATCATATTGCAATGATCTCTGCTGAAGGCATATAGGCCTTCAACTCCAAGATATATTACTAAGGTGTGTATCCCACCTATGTGAAGATAAAAGATTCATTCTTCACAAACACTCTGGCAACATATATGGAATTGTGATATAAGGATGAAAGCCAAGATTTTTTAAAGTTACATCCTTAGTACAGACAGTTTTTTAAAGTTTTTTGTTCTGTGAATGCCCACGCTGTGTACTGGTAATTCCCCAGGTAATCTCTGCATGGTAGAGGCAGTTGACTGGTTTAAGATACTGAGCATTATCCCATCCAAAATTTCATAAATTATATATATTTTTTAAACAATTGGTATGTGGGTGTCTGTGCAACAAGACCAAAATGCTGGGAACCCAGAACAAACTGAGAAATTTGTGGCATTGCAAAGTGCAAAAAGGATTGATACTCAAAAGGTTATAGCATAATTCAGGCTGGGAGGGAGCTCAGGAGGTCTCCAGTACAAGCCCTTCTTGAAGCAGGGACAATAATATGCTCAGGTTGGGTTGCTCAGGGTTTTATCCAGTTTGGTCTTCGAAATCTCCAAACATGCAGGCTGCACAACTGCTCCACTTCTGGGCTACCCTCATGGAAATGTTTTGGTTATATCTGTAAAAATGCACACCTTCAGTCAGTGCAGGCAGTATCACTCCATCAGGCTTCAGGGTGAGCTTTATCAGAGCATCTGTTTTACAACAGTTATCTCCAGTTGGTTTTTTTCTGGTCAGCCATTTTATATCTCAAACATACATTGGGATCTGTGGAAAATAATAATTTTGCAGGTTGTGAATACAAGTTAAATACAGATCTAGACAGGCTTAGCAAAATTTAGAGTCCACACTATCATGGAGGAATCTGTTTCAGGTTTCAGCTGCAATTAACAAGTTTTATTTCATTACTAAAGTCTTCTCAGGAGCCCATCAGTCTGGATCAAATTTCTTTAACAGTTTTGGAAAGCAAAAAAAATACCATTTGAGATCTGCAAACCTCAGAAAGTAGGTGGTCAAAATCCTCCTTGGGAAAGTGGCGTTTTGACAGCTTTGTACAGGTATTTTTTTCTAGTTAAATTAAAGAATAGACAAATCTCTTCAGAAATAAAGATACCATTCATTTCTTTTCCTTGAGAACTTGAAGAGTTAAACATACATAGTCTCATAATGGATGAAGCACAATTTCACATTTGTCTTGGGGTGACTTGATGCTGTATTCCCTATCGCTGCTCTATGCCCAGAAAGTAGTTTTATGCCTTTCTGTGCTTTTAAACTGAGCCTGAGCAGAGAGAGAGAAAACTGAGCAAACTTCTCAAAGCAGTGCTTTTCAAGGACAGACAGAGATAACACACTCTCGCTCTCTGAATTTTTTTTTTTCTTTTCCCCTGCTGCTGCTGGGCTGTGGGGAGAGGAGCAGAGAAGCACCCTGCTTGCTTGTTCAGCCAGCTTTCGGGTTTTTTTTCCTCCTGAGAGTTGAACTTTGCTTTTTTCCTGGAATTTCGGATTTTTCCCTTTCTCTGCTGGATTGTTTCCAACATCAGAACACAGGCTGGGACTATTCTCCACCGAGGGCCCTGGCTCCTGGAGGAGGGGGCCCACCCCGTCCCAGCTCGAAGGAGGAGTACCAAAGGAAGGACTCTGATATTTTCCCAGGTTTTTTCTCCACAGTAAGAGATTGTATTATTTAGCATTATTATCCTTTCCCTGTGTGTTCGTTAAATAAATACGTTTTATCTCTTTCACTTTCCTTTGAGGAAAAAGGTTTTTTCCCTGAACCTGGTGGGGGAGGGGTGATTTGTAGCCTGCCCTCTCTCAGAGGATATATTTCTAAATTTGGCCAAACCAGCACAACATTACACAAAATGTCAGAGGCTTCAGAACACCCAGATTTAATAATAAGTGAAATGTCTTCTCACACCCATTGTTTTTGGAGACTGTGTTAACTTTTCTGGGTATTAGGGGCTGTAAATGTGGGCTTTCAGAAAAAAAATAGAAATAAAATGTTATTAAAGTCTTTCACCACGCTGATCAAAAGTAAAAAAGAAAGAAAGAAAAAAGAACCCCCAAACTCAGCAATTTGCTGTTTTTCACTAAAAAGCTGAAAGAGAATCTCCTAAATGGGGTGTGATATTTTTTAGTTCAAAATCTTTATCTGCGAGATACTTTTAAACCTATTGATTACAGTAATCTGATCCAAAGAAATAGTGGATATCTTATATAGAATGGAACAAGTCACAAGAAGAGACTGAAAGAAAATCCTCCAATGACATTCAATAGTGCTGTAATCAGATAATCAATGTAGAACATACTGAACTGACCATACTAGGGGGTTTGAAACTCCATCACTGCTTTCAAGGACTTTATTTTAAATCTTGAGGCATTTGTCTCCTTTCTATTCACCAGTATTTAACTTTTACTCCTAGGAACCCCTTCACAGAAAGATACTTTCTCATCAATGATATGAACCCCAAAAAAATTATCCAGTTGAGGTCATTTTATTGAAAATGCATCCATGAGACCTACTCTTAATATTGCCAGGAAATTTCACTCAATTGCCCACAGCTAGAAAAACTACCCTTCCACTAATCACCAAATTTATTTTTCCTACCTTTGAACTACATTTTTATAATGAGGAAATTTTAAACTAATGTTCAGTGAATTTTATAGTTATATGCATCCGTATAACCAAATCTATTACACGGTTTTCATATTTTCATCTTACTAAATATTTCCTTATTGCTTTTTTTTCCCCCTTTGTACTGGGAATATCCTCAAAAGACTTTTCTATTACACTTGAAATACAGTATACTGCTGTAGTGGTTTTGTGTGGCCAGGTTTTGGCATCAGGAAGGTCACCAGGGTGTCTTCTGTGAGAAGCTGTCAGAAGCTTCCCCCATGTCCAATGGAGCCAGTGCCAGCCAGCTCCAAGATTGACCCCCCAGAGGCCAAGGATGAGCCCATCAGTAACAGTGGCAGAACCTCTGGGATAACATAGTTCAGCAAGAGAAAAAGTTACAGTGCAGAAGCAATTGCAGCCAATGAAGAGAGGGGTGAGATTATGCGGGAGGAACAACTCTGCAGGCCCCAAGGTGAGTGAAGAAGCACGGGGAGAAGGTGCTCCAGGTGCCAAAGCAGGGATTTGCCTGCAGCCCATGGGGAAGGCCATGGGGAGGCAGCTGTACCCTTGCAGTCCATGGAGGTCTGTGGTGCAGCAGGTGGATGCCCAAAGGAGGCTGTGACCCCATGGGAAGCCTCCACTGGAACAGGCTCCTGGCAGGACCTGTGGCCCCATGGAGAGAGGAGCCCATGCTGGAGCAGGTTTGCTGGCAGGAGTTGTGACCCTGTGGGGGACCCAAGCTGGAGCAGGCTGTTCCTGAAGGACTGCACACCATGGAAAGGACAATGCTGGAGCAGTTAATGAAGAACTGCAACTTGTGGGAATGACCCATTTTGGAGAAATTAATGGAGGATTGTCTACCATGGGAGGGACCCCGCTCTGGAGCAGGGGAAGAGTGTGAGGAGTCCTTCTCCTTAGGAGGAAGGAGTGGCAGAGACAACGTGTGATGAAATGACCACAAGTCATCCTCCTGTGCTGCTGCACTGGGATGTGGTAGAGAATTATGGATTGCACTTGAGGCTGGGAACAAGGGAGGGATAGGGCGAAGGTGTTCTTAAGATTTGGTTTTATTTTTCATTATTCTTCTCCCACTGATTCTTCGTAAATTAAAATAATTTCTCAAAGTCAAGCCTATTTTGCCCATGACAGTAACTGCTCTTATCTCAACCCATGAGCTCTGTGTTACATTTTCTCTTTCCTGTCCAGCTGAGAAGCATAGAGTATCTTTGGTGGGCACCTGGCACCTAGCCAGTGTCAACCCACCACAATTACTTTTTTCCCCCAAAATGTCTCAAATTATCTACTCTGAAAATAAAATATATTTTCTTTACTGTTTTTCACTGTCATAAGGTTTATCATACAGAAAATTGATGGGTTTAGAGTATATGATATAAAAGCCACTATGAAAAATAAATTGCACTGGATTGCATTAATGCATGTGGAGATCCTCACTCACTGCTACATAAAGAGCAAAGCAATCTGAATCAGAGACATAAACAATAAAATAAATAAATTTTCCAGGGATATCAAATTTGAAAATTAATTTAAAAGATTAAATAAATATCCTTATTTTTCTTCTAGAGCCTATACTGCTCATATTTTTATTTGCAAGGGGCTGTTAAAAATTTAAATATCCACCTAATTAGACTTTCAGAAGCACCTGGCTATTAAATTCCTAATTAGTTGCTACAGGATTTTGTAAATCCTACTACAGTTTTGTCTGCATCCTGAAGTGTCTGAGTATGTCTAGAAGCCTCGACTGAACTACTACTTGCATTTATCACAGAATAGAAAAGATAAAAGCATTAAGTCTAAGTTTCTAATTAAAATGTCAGAATGAGATATAACCAAGATACTATAAAGTCCAGTAGCAAAGACTGCTTCTCCACCTAAACACTGTTGTGCCAAGTGTGGTTTTTTTTTTTATCTGAGTCACAAATGCTGGCTCATTGTGTGAATAAGCATGGTCAAATTAAAGTACCTGCTGCCATCCTATTGCTGGTAATATGCAGTTTTCTGAGTGACTTGTGGGGTGCCAAAGTTTTTCTGTGATTCTCACAGAGTCTGTGATTGCTTGCTTCCCTGTAAACAAAAATTTGAGTGCATAACAAAAGACTCCTCTGGTGCAATTTACAGAACAAAATGTGTTACCTGATACCATCTAATGGATCTGTGGAAATGATAGCATATCCACAGAGTGGGGGTGCAAGATATAAAAGAAATGCTATATATGATCACTATTGGCTTTTTGCTACTGCTATATCAATTTTCTGAGCAGTCAACAGCTAGCTTTATGGCATGGTAGAGGGATGATAAAATGACTAAGTGGTATAAATGTGAATTAAGAGGAAGAATAAATCATTATTTGAAATTGGCTATATAATAATTAAATATTATATTATCCCTTCTTAAATTAACTGAGATTTTATGTGAATTTGCCAAATATTTTAATGTAGATCCCTGCTTTTCTAAGTGCGAATTGTTTGCGTGGTTTCAGTGCCAATCTGGAAGAGATTATATTTGCTTTCCAGAAAAATTTCAGGATATGTTAGTCAGAATTCTCCTCAATGTTAATATTATGAGAAACGATAAATTATGTCAATAATAATAGAGTGACTCATTCTACATGTTTTGCAAGTATTTTTGCAAATCTTGGCAAATTTAAATGTCCATGGCTTTACTAGACTTCACATTTCTCTCATTTGTTTAATAACATATGTACAGATGGCGTAGCTTAAATTTTGTGCATCTTTGTGACCTGGCAACACATTTCCTCAGGATGAAGTCCCATCATACAGTCTCTCCTTACACAAAAATTTCAGTAACCACAGCAGCAATCACAGAATTTAGATTGTAATCAGCAGCTTTATCATACCTGTTAGATCTGCAGTCATTCACTTAATTTGAAGTTCATTGAAAAGTTATTATGGTGAAAGTCAGGTTTATCTAAAGAAGAGAGTGGGAAAATCACCAAATGGTTCAAATGAAAGTACATTCTGCCTACTACCAATGTGTTTCTCTCCTCTTGAGAATGCCTAGCGGTCTGATGTGTTCTTTATCACCAAAGTCTTTAGAAGTGTTATCTCTGAAAAATGTAGGGCAGCTCTGCAGAAGCTGTGAGCCTGATACTGGACTCATTCGATGTGGTCTGTGAGCTGGGTAGTACTAGATTAGCTCCACGCAGTTCTGCCTGCTGGCTGTACTACCCACAAATATCCAAGAATACCAAAACCATATAATTGACTACAGCTGGTAAACACTTTATGGGATTTCACTGTGTTTGTTAATTCCATTCCAGGTAGCTGGTCTGAAGATAACATCTACACAAATGTCTGGTCTATTTTGAATCTTAAGATTGAAAAGATCCCATGCCAGCAAGTTCCATCTGTCAAATTTATGTTTATTGGACCATGAAATTTGTCTAACATCTTGAGCATTTTGCAGAGTCTATCTTCTCATGTTGAAATCAATCAGATTATACTGACAAGCTGCTTCTACTGAAAAATTGACAGGGTTCAAGTAGTCTATTTAAATTAAAAGAATGCCCACTTATGAAATAAATACCACTACTTGCACAACTACTATATATAATATGTGAAATATATAAACATTCTTATCTTCTTTATGTGCTCTTGCAAATTCCTTTTGCTGAAGGTTATTTGTGTGCAGAGTACACATGGGACTGGCTGGATCAGAATCTAATACCAAACAGTTAATACAGGAAAAAAACCATAGTTTTCTCTACTTTGCTGTATTGCAGCATAAACTGGAATAATTTTGCAAAAGTCCTGAAAAAATACAGAGTATTACTTTTGGTATACATATACCTTTCCCTTGTTACATCACAGAGATATGACTGGAAAATTTTATTACATTTCATTTGGATCATTTAGGATCAAAGACAAAACAATAGCATTAAGTTTCTTTATATAATAATTTTTTCCTAAAATTGCAACCCATATGAAATAAAATAATCTGTTTCATTCTTTGAAACCCCCTTCAAAAATAAAAAAGGGGGAATTAGACACCATAAGCTGATATACTTCTAAAGGAATTCTAAATTTTAAATGAAGGCAAAAATTTCAAATTCAGAACCTTATTTAGATGTCCTCTGGAGCTTTTTCTCATTCATCTTATACTAACTGAAAGACTACAACAGGATCCTTCTGAATATGTAAATTATCCTGTATTATTAAGGTTCAGCAGCTATATATTCTAGATTTAGCTGCTAGAACTCAGCTCAGGCAATAAGACCAAATCAGATCTTAGCAATTTACATTTTTATAGTTCTTGCTAAAGCAATTCAGAATTGACTTTTACTGCCAAGAGAGGGCATAAGATAGTATATAAAAGTGTACTTAGTGCACTTAGTGTAGATCTTCCTTTTAAACATGAGTCTTTCTTAAAAATAATTTTAAAAACATGGAATATAAACTACTCACAACAGAAAAACAAACAAACAAAAAAAAAAATCCCCTCTGCTCAACTGAGGATGAAGTTCAGAAAGAGTTACAATATTGCTGAGATGAAATTCACTGATGAATAACAGGGGAAAATCAGCAACAGAAAACTGACAGAAAAGGGAAAACCACAATGGACAAAGGAACAAAATCTGCAAAGGTTCTTATTTAAAATGAGAGTAGGATAATTGATGTTCAAGTAATAACAACATTCCACCTCTTAGTGTCAAATTTTCTAGCATAGAGTGGAAGAATGAAAAATATTTATATTCCTAATAGGTGACATATTTTATTACATATCCTTACATGGCAAAGGCTTTTAGAGCCCTCTCTTGGAAAGCAAGGTCAGAATATATGTATTAGTTACACAGGTTTCATTATTTTGACAGTTGCATTTCTATCTACTGCAATGATTTCTGAGATGAAAACTTTAGATTAATTTTGCAAATTGTGCAAAAGTGTTCAAGGACAGGCAGAATGGAGCTCTGAGCAACCTGGTCTGGTGGAAGGTCTCCCTATCCACTGCAGGGGAGTTGGAATTAAATGATCTGTAAGGTCCCTTCCAATCCAAACCATTCAATGATTCTGTGATTAAAGCTAAATAACTTCTCAGTGTTCCATATTGCTTTGGTAGAGGTAGAGTACAGGGCAGTCCAACAGCTGCTGGCATTCATATGCACCCAATGAAGATCTGTAACCAGTTTATAACATACATAAAATTTACATGCCAAAGTCTAGCCTTTCCCATCTAATGTGCTTATCCTATATGAGGATCCTATATCTATCCTATATAGACTCTAAATGGCATTTTTTTATTCCAATCTCTTGAAAAATAATATTAGGTCTATGTAGGACTATAATCTGTCAGCTCCAGGGTATCTTTGGGATAGGACACATTTCCAAAAAGAGAAGGCTTGTGTGATCTAGTGGCATGCAAAAAAATCTTTTAAATTTTCCAAAAAAAAGGTGTCCAGGTGATGTACAGAAAGACAATATTCTCAAATTGTCCTCTTTAAAAACGACTCAGCCACTTCCTACAGAAGAAAAAATGGGAAATAAAGCTATCTCCAAAACTTATTTATATCATAGCTTAAAGATTATAAATCAAGTTTATCCTCACATAAGAGCATGGAAGTCTCACTGAAGCCCTGTGGATTATAAAGATAGAATTGTAAGAAGACTGACATGGAAACACTTGCTCATCATGAACAATGATACTGATTTTATGCTAGAAAGGGATTTCTTCCCCTGTCCTCACAGACAGATAGAAAATCTAGGGTCATATAGGCCAGTGATGAAGGTTCCTCAACCCAGACACTTAAGGCATGCTTCTAATTGTTAGAAAAATTGCAAATTCTAATGCCTATTTAGTTTGTGGGTTTTTTTTAAGCAAAAACCCATCACGCCAGGTGTCTGGGTGCACAGGTGCACGCACAGAACAGAGCAGAGGCTTATAACTACAGTACCTTACCAGGCAAGGACAGACCCAGTTATTCATTCTTAAGACAATATTAACAAGATGAAAATACTTGGTTTTTTACACATGAGAAAATATGAAATAAATAGCCATAAGCTTGCAAAGCCCTTATTAGTATCTCCTATGTGGCCTTCATTCTGCTAAGATTCTCTTGACACACGTCTACTCCTCCAGCCAAGAGAACAGCCAGCAATATTCACACTGAGGGCTACAGTGAAAGTGCACAAGAGTTCTGCAACCTGTTTACTGAGAATTATTTTTTTCACAGAAGGTCTATTTTCAACTTTTATTTTTCAATGTCTATTTCAACTTCACTGCAGAAAGGAGAGTTCAAGCACATGGTTATAGTGAAGTCAGTCAAACCACAAGGGAAATCTCAAAGCATCTGGGATTTCAGGATTTTCCAACATTCTCCTAACTTTCACAATTTTGTCCTCTGGCCCAGCTGTCACATATACATCTGTGTGTTTGTGTGACAAATAGACCTTAGCCTATAAAGTTTATGTGTGCTATAAATCCTGTACAGGGTGCTTTCTGCAGCAGTACCTATGGCATCAAGGTGCTGCAGTGCCTGGCTTGGTGCTAGCAAGTGCCCACGCTTAGTAACAATCAGAGAGGCTGTATGAAGAAAAAAGTGGTAAAATCATAGGCTGAACAATACCAGTTTTGCCCAAATTTTTTAATAAACCAAGTTTCCTAAATCTCCAATCATCTTCATAGTTCTTTTCTGGATTTTCTGTGCTATACCCACATCCCTTTTTAAATTCCATGCCCCAAAATAGACAGGTATTTCTGGCTGTGATCAAAGAAAGGGCTGGTGATGTAAATTACAAAAAATATTAATTAGGATACAACAATATTAGCTTGTCTTGAATTTAAATCTGCATGTACTAAAATAATGTAAATATTTTGTGACATTGTGCTGACATAGCTAAACACAAAGTATGGGCATTTTACAGAAGAGTGTGAGAAATTTGACCACTAACCCATCAAACAGAGATCTGTGCAGCTGCACAAAGCAGGCATTGGAAAATGTGTATGCAGTGACCCAAACAGTGAATTTCGCAAAACAATGAATAAAAATAAAAAGAGCAGACTCTGCAAATAAGCCTGGTGACCAAGAACCCCCCAGATCCATGGCCTATCACTGCTAAATATGCAGCATCAGCACCGTGGTGCTGTACACTTGCAGCTCACGTGTGATACAGGTGTTAAGGATTAACAGTTTTATATAGGTAGAGATGAGTAGCAATAACATAAAAGAACTAACTCTTAATATTAGTTAATATCACTAATAATAATTTAATAAATTAAATAAACTGTTAGTGTTGCTGATGAAATGTCAGTTTAGTAAAGTTTTGCTTTAAAATCATTTTAGATTTGTCAGACTTCTGAAAAATGCAGTCAAAGCAATCTCAAATTCCCTGGTACACTTCTATATATGTTCATTTGCAACATAGCTAAGGCCTTATCAGCAACACAAAATGTGTGTTTCACACATCTTATGGGTTATATATAAATGCAATGAAGATTGCTTCCTTTGAGGCATGAATTGCTTAAGAACTTGTTGGGACCCATCATGAATGTGCATAATTAGCTATTCCTGTTTAGATGTGCTATCCTGAATTTACTTTCCTGAATTTCAATCAGTTCTTGCAACATAATTTCAGATAATTAATTGCAATATGCCATTAACATGATAATTCTGCAACAAGTGTACTGATCCCTCCAAAATATTTGAGTCTATAACTTTTTGTAAACATTATTTTAAAAAACATTGTAGAAGAAGAAATCCTTAACAAAGGTCAAACTACTTAATTTAGACTAATTTGCATAGGGAAGTATACAAGAAAATAAACAGTTTCAGAAGACTGTGTACATCACTGTTGCAAGTTTAGACCAACTGTAGATAAAAGTTAATATTTTTACTGATTTAACATCCTAGCAGCAGAATACTCTTCCTTTACACGCTTTTAGAATACAGCTTCCAGTGTAGCTATAGGTGTATCTGATTCTCAAGAATTCAAAAATTATATCCTAATGTATTTGCAGGGAAGCAATTACTCTAATGTCCATAGTTATTCTTCCGAATATTTTGAGTGAGGTACTGTGAATACACTTCAGCTTAGTTTTGCAGGTATGGCTCTCTTGTACCAGCCACCTCAGGATTCTCTGTTATATCACAACCTTGTCCAATTAATATATATTCCTACCATTACAACAGTCAAATAATATGTTCCATTTTCTTATTCATTTTTGTACATGTGCAAAATTTTCCTGCTATTGTGGAAAAAAGTACTGTAGTGGAAATATTAATGCAGGAACAAAGAGTAATGCTAAATATATTCATGTAGTGCCACATGCTAGAATATGCCAGGGCCCTAGGAGATCAGAACAAAGCAGCTATTTGCCTTTAATTGTTTCAGGCATTTGTATTGTGCCATCTTTGTAAAATTTTCATGTTCGCTATTTTTTTCTGCCACATCTTAGGAAATTTTGGCTGAGCTTCTTATTTTTTATATTCGGTTGTTTATTTCAGAGGTGTGACACTTAGAAGACAGAGGAATTTGCAACATTATGTTTAAGATTTGGGGTAAGAATTCCAAAACTTCTGCTGAAACAATGAGGCTAGTGATGGCATAAAGGATTTGGCTTGTCAAAGCAACAAGACTTTCCTGCACTTTGCTAGAAACCTAACACTTAAGAATTGAAAAATTGGTGTTTAAAGAGCTAGGAACACTCACACTTACTCAGGGTAGATGTTGTATGCAGTACATCATTTGTCATGGCCAGACTCTCATAGTTAATACATGAGTGATGTTCTACAAATACGTTTTGCCTTTCAATGTAATTCCTGTGGAAGCAAAAAAAAATCAGTCTTACTGCTTACTCCTAGTTCCTTGACAGGAGAATATCATGGGTTTAGTGCTTCTGTGCCAATTAAAAAAGTATTTTTTTCACTTAGAAATTGAAATATAAAGTAATGATCCTATTATTTCATGAGGATAGTCAGGCATAGAAAAATTTGGTGCATATGCTGCATTCACCTACCAGCTCCCATATCGTTATTGCTACTAAATACTCATACAATTTTTCAGAACAACCACCTCAATGAAACCAGAGCTCCAAAATGTAATATCTTGTCAGAGATAGCTGTGACTTTCACATCTGTCAGTTAACAGAGCTGTTTTTTAATAAAACACAGCATCTCAAAAGAAGTGGCTTACTTTTCAGTCCCATAGTGACAACAGAACTAATGGAAACTACCCAAATATGTCTGAAATCTCAGCCTTAATTTAGTGTGAAGTATGGCAAAAATTCCAGTTATTTGTTGCCTGAAAAGAAGCAATGCTTGCACAAATTAAAATGGGTAGAAAAAGCTACAAACTATTTTAAAGGTTCATTTACCTTCCTCTTCCTGTCCTTGCAAAAGGAAGATAAAGTTTTGGGAGTACTATCATCTATGAAAAAAAAATTGGATGCTTCCAATACTGCGCTTTTCTGTTTCTAATGCAAGAACATTGTGTGAATTCTGTACTCATTTCCATATGAAAATGATGGCTGGGTAGAAACCCATGCCTTTTAAATAAGACATACATTTAAAAATTTATTTTGGAAATCTGACAATTTTAATTGAAGGGTTTATTTCTAAAAATTTTAGGAGACATGCACAATATCCACTGTGATCAGAAATGTAATTATCTCATGCATACCAATTCAATTGCAGCTGACAAATTTAACAACATGGAATATGTTTTAGTTAAATATGCACTTCAAAATATGAAAACCAAACCCAAAATGTTACATAGCAATACCATAGGTCAGGCTTGTTGCAAAATCTCTCCTTTTGGTGAAATTTAAAAATGTGATTTATTTCCCTCAGCAGTAAATGGATAAGACATCAAGACTTAGGATTGTTTGTCTTCCTTGTATTTTCTTTTGACTGTGCAGGAGTTGCCTGAATCAATAAATAATAATTATCAGAAGCATTTAACTCATGTTAGTTCCACATCAAACAGAAGGAAAGCAAACCAAAACTCTGTAATCCTCTTTTTTTGTTGTTTGGTTTTTGGTTTGTTTTTTTTTTTTTTTTTGCAAAGAACATCTAGTACTCTGTTTATTCAATGTGCGATCAAAGATTCTTGGACTATCTCTTAGGGCTTCATGAAAGATGACTAAGAAAGAAAAGTGCTGTTTGAGAGGTATGCACAGAGAATAAATTGTTCATCCCTTAATCAAAGAAGCAAGGAACTTGCTGTGCTAGGTAAGTGGGAAGAGAGAGGAACATGAGGTCACAAACCTCCAGGCAGGTTGCAGAGTCAGACAGTCATTCTGGTTGCAGGGGAAAACAAAGACTTCAGATAACGACGACAGAAAGACTGGAAAAAAAATCATAGAAAAACAGATCAGCAGAAACCAGAAATATTCAGAACATCTGTGCCCTGTATCATCCTTCCATCCTACAGTTGTTCAGAAAAGTCTTGCAATATTTGCCAGAGTTTTGATGAATCAGGCACTGGCACTGATTTCAGATCAGAAGGCAAAGTTCACATGCATGCATTGAAACTAAAAGTTTTATAAAATGTGCAAGATAGACTTGAAAAAACTGGTTTTATGCAAGAAAGTTGATTTTATTTTTATACATAATTAGCACCAGTAGTTGGACAAAACTGAAGAGTATGAATGAGTTTTATCATGGCAAGAGCTAATCAGACTTTTTTCTGGGCCACCATGAAGCTAGTCAGAATTTTAAAATTTCATTGAGCTGCTGATTTATTCTGATGTTTAAAACAAGCCAACATTAACATTAAGAACATTAAAAGATCCATAATGGCTAAGTTGTGGAGTTACTAAGTGCACTACTTAGGGCATTCTGATTAACCAAGTAAGAAACCTTTTTTTATCAAACGCCATTGTTCTTTATATGAATTAAAGAGTATTACCCTTATAATGAAGGATTACTGTGGTGGCTGGTTAGCCTGTGGTACAAGGGACAAAGAGAGCTCTTGGGTAAGACAGTCCCTAATACCAGACACTTCTGTCTGGTTGGGGTGAGAAGAGAAGCCTCTCCCCGAATGCTTTGTTCTGTTATGTTAATGTACCCCAGGCCTGTGTTCCTGGTTGGCCACTACACCGCCCCACCCCCTTGCTGCCTTATATGTTCCATGCCATAGAAAATTCTCCACTCCAGGTTCCCCCCATTGGCCTTTACCCCTCGCCACTCCCCCAGAGCTTCCCCACTGGCTCCCATTCCCTCGTCCTGCCCTTGTACCGCCCCCTTGCCATGGATCATTGGTTTCTGGCGCTCTCTCTCCTCCCGTACTTAAACCTGAGCTTTTATTGTTGTCGGTTTTTGCGCCTGGAATCCTCCGCAGTGTGGAAGCAGTGAACTGCTCCCATGGAACTCTCTGCAGAGATCATTCCTGCCTCTTTGCCGTTGACCCATAGTACTGAAGCTCTCTGTGCTTTTGTGCATGCATTCATGTGTGTAGCTGATCCTGCTGAGCGGCTTTGCTAACGAGACGCTTTTGAGAGATTGCAACACCTCGCGCTCCGGCACAGAAGCTGCAGAGCTCGGGCTAGCGATAGATCATTATTTTAATGAAAGATTAATGAACGACAACTACTGTCCTTCAAAGAAAGAAACAGCAGCAGAAATTGGTATTTCACATTTAATCAATTGCAAGTGAGCAACTGCTTTTGTTGTTCTCTTACGGTCATTTCAATACAAGTCAGGGACCGTGTTTGCAAGCTTCACTTAGATAATACAAGGCATGCAAAAGCAGCTTATCTTAAACTTTAGCATCACTGCCCTTAAAGAGCAGCAGGTTGAGATATGGATATGTGAAAGAAAAGAATTTTGCAAGGTCCACATTTTTCTTCCTGCATTAATAACACCCAGGTTCCCATACGATTATCTATAGCTAAGGCAACAGCTTTTCTCAGTTCTGTGTTTCAGTAAGGCTGTACCTTGGAATACTATCCTAAACAGAAACAATTTTTGATGTCAAGAATATGGTTAAAATTGGTTTTCATAAATATACGCTTTATGATATATTTGCTAGACCTTCTAAATAACTGCAGGTACAATTTAAGATTGATTTGTTACTTTGGTTGGATTACAGCAGTAACTGCATGTCAGAGAATTTCTGTTTGCTGCCTGACTTGGTTGGTTGAGCTGCATTAGCTGATAGAAGACTGGAGTGCAAGAAATCCAATGCTTTTGTCTTAACTCCTTGCCTTTCAGATGGACTTAGTCTTTAACTACCCTTCACAAACCTGTCAAATACTAGGCAAGGAGATTTGCAGCCTTAGAAATACTTTTGCTCAACCGTGCATTGTGAGAGCTGAGAAGTAACTTAGGATTTCTTTTTTCTTTATCTTCCATTTTAGATGTTTACTATAGAATTAGAAAAACTTCTTTTATTCTTTTTCACAAAAATAAATACTTTTGCTGGCCTAGCTTAGAATCCCACTGGCACAGATTTACTGAGTTATTGTAACTCATGTTTATTATTCCCAAATTATACATCACAAGATTATGGCCAAAGTTTAGCTTTAAAAGTAGATGAGCACAGACTGCAAAATTTAACGAGAGTCCTCGTCGGTATTGGTCAAATGAATCATATTCTGAAGCCAATAGTTTGTTGCTTTTGGGCTATGCTGCTTCCATGATGGGATTAGCAAATTGATAAATAAATCACCCTTGAAGTGTGAATATATAAACTTACAGTGATGTTTTATTGGTTTGTTTCTACACTATTTTAACTTCTGAAATTTCTTCATAAGAACATTTTCTACACAAAAAGATTTTGTTTGTTTTATTTCAGCATAATAGATTGTTCTTTAACTTCAGATATGCTCATTTCAAAAGTAAGGGATTAGATTTTATGTATACACCCATTACAGAGACAAACCCGAGACAAACCCATTATTTTCACAGGTGTTGGGCATTCACTCAACAGAGAACACCAGTGCACCAGAGTTACAAGAAACATCAAATGATAGGCAAGGTGTTAATATCAATATAATCAATTTCCAGACCTGTGAAATGTAGGCTTAGTGATCTTGACAGGAGTGAGTTAAAAATGGCTTGGACCTTTATTGACTTCCTTGTTTTGCTGTAACATTTTTAACTCCAAGAAATGCAGTCCTCCAATGCTTAGGAAGCCACAGCTTCTCCTGCCCCCATCATATTGTCTTGTTGTTTTCCACATTGTGCTAACTCCCAGTTCAAGAATGAAAAGTTCATAGAAAGGACTGGGTAAGGGAAAAATGGCCAGGAGATTTTCTTGTCCATGCAGGGGCAAACAAACAGAAAAGTAGCACTCATCCTTTGAGGAGTGTGGCTTAAACCCTTCAAGCAAAATTATTTATTACTCTATGATGAGAAGATAGTTCATATTACATATTTGTTACCTGTTAGAGAGAATGGGCTAGGTAATACCTAGCAAGGTGAGAGTTAAGACCATTATATAATAAAAGCATGAGAGTTCCCTGACATGTGGACTTGTGTCTTTGTTCAGCCTGACTAAAATTTATAATGAATGAACATCATGCCCCCTAACAGGTGGATTGTGATGTGGCCTCAACTTCACTCCCACATTCTCTGCCTCCTCCTCCCAAGCTGCACAGGAGGATGGGGAATGGGGCTGGGGTCAGTTCACAACAGGCTGTCTCTGCCACTCCTTCTTTCTCAGGGGAAGGACTACTCACACTTGCCCTGTTCCACTGTGGGGTCCCTCCCATGGGAGACTGTCCTCCAAGAACTTCTCCTATGTTAGCCCTTTCTCCTATGTTAGCCCTTCCTATAGTCTGCAGTTCCTCATGAACTGCTCCAGCATGGGTCCCTTCTGCAGGGTGCAGTCCTTCAGGGACAGACTTCTCCAGTGTGGGTCCACCATGGCATCACAAGTCTTGACAGTGTGTGCTCCCCACTCCATACTAAAGGTCCTGCCAAGAGTCCGGTCTGGCATGGGCTTAGTACAGGATCACTGATTCCTCTGGGCATCCCTCTGCTCTGGCATGGGGTCTTCCACAGGCTGCAGGTGGATCTCTGCTCCACCGTGGACGTCCAAGGGCTTCAGGGGCACAGCTACCCTACCATGGTCTACATCAAGGGCTTCAGGGGAATCTGTGTTCCAGCTCCTGGAGCACCTACTCCCCCTCTTTCACTGATCTGCAGAGTTGTTGCTCTCAACATATTCTCAGTCCTCTCGTCTTTGGCTGTAATTTTCTCCTGTGCTGTAACTTCTTTCCCCTTCTTAACTGTAATCCCAGAGGCACTACCACCAGTACTGATGGGCTCAGCCTTGGCCAGCAGTGGGTCTCTTGGAGCCATCTGGCATTGACTCTGTCGCAAATTGGGAAGCTTCTGGCAGCTTCTCCCAGAAGGTACGCCTGTAGCCCCCACCCCCAATGCCAAAACCTGGCCATAAAAACCCAATTCACAAATGAAAATGATGACAGACACATTCTGTGTTCTTCTTTGCATGGGATCAGTTAAATTAAAGCTCCTGCATTTCAAACCCCTTTTCCTGTTAAATTTAAGATGGCTGGAGAATGTTTAAGATAAAATCCAGATCTGTGTTTTATCATTGAACATATATTATACTTCTTTTTGTATCTTTCGTCACAGAAGAGGGCAGGGAAGAGAAAACTAGTAAAAGGATTATGGGAGAGTCATTATCATAAGGAAATGAATCTGGGTTTCCTCACTGACTCACAGTTCCTCTGACTTATCAGTGGATTAATTACTCAAATCAAATTGAATGATAAACTCAGTCAAATATAAATTGCAGAACACATTATTTTTAAATTTTTCTGCATTTCAGTCTTTTATAGATCTTCATCCCAAAATAGACCTACTTCATTTTCCTTGTTTATGAGAATGCAAACAAGGCTGTGGAACCTATAAATAACAGTAACAACTGTTGGTAGATGAAGTGTCATGATCTATCTTGCAAACAATCTCCAATATCAAATTTTTTGAAAGAACTAGACTACAGTCTAAACACAGGCTTCACTGACTTTGAATCTAGAATTTGAAAACACAGGTAAGTGATGGCTATGATTTGCTACAAATATCTGTCATGTTATTTTCTCATACAGCAGTGTAATTAATAATCCCACCTATGATTTAAAATCCATGCAACCCCTGAGTCAAATAAAGACTTTAAATCCTTCTCATGAACACATGTCTTCTACCATATGTATTTTTAAAAGTACACACTGGATATAAACTTACTACAGCTTAAAGTACTGCAAAAGATGAGTAGTCCATATGGATACTGACTTACACATATCACATTCAACAGCTAAGTGCACTTCAATATCATCATAAGTCACATCAGAATGCTATTTCAAGCACTGTTTTTCCCCTGGCAGAACATCTCACTTCACAATACAGCTCAGGAAATGTTTTTTATTTAAGATCTAACAAGTCCCTGTGGTGACCTAGTTCTGACAAGTTACCTGAGTTACTAAACCGACCTTTTGACAAAGCCAGAAAATGAGACGCACAGGATAAGGTCAGTGTTCTTGTGTTCCACACACTGTTCAAAAGGTCTCATAAGACTCACATGAATATGTCTTGGACATAGTACAACTGAGCAATAAATAGATGAAAGAAGCAACAGAGACAAAAGTTAAATACTGTTTGTGGTTTCTTGAGGAGGAGTACTACTTCAATGAGTTACAAGCAGCCACTATTCTGCAGCTTCACTCAGCTTCAGCCAGGCCATGGGACCAATACAGTATCAGAATAGGGGAAGCATGCTTTCATAATATGCTACTAGCCATGTGAATGATTTTTTTTTCAATCAGTTCTGCTTTCTAGCTCTTGATTTTCTTGATACACCTCTAGAAACTAGTAAAGGTTTCTAGCTAGTAAGATTTACTTGCTCAAAGTTTAGGCCATGTTTCAGTAGCTGTTTTGGTTTTTTATATCAGAAGAAAATGGTTTTATTGAAGAAAATATTTTTATTTGGCAGGTAAGTGACAGAATTTTGTAAGTTGTAAATTCCACAAGTCATCTTGTTTGACATACAGAAAGTTCAAGGCCCACAGAAGTAGTTTACTGAGATGAAACAGTGATGGTTTTCACTGGGATAAAGTTGATTTTCTTCACAGCAGCTTGTATGAGGCTGTGTTTTGGATCTGTGCTAGAAACAGTGTTGATAATTCAGGGATGTTTAAGTTATAGCTGAGCAGGGCTTTCACAGAGTAAAAGTGACTTTCTGCTCCTCACCACACCAGTGAGGAGGCTGGGGCTGCACAAGGAGTTGGGAGGGGACACAGTTGGGACAGCTGACCCCAAATACCAAAGAGATATCCCAGACCATATGGCATCATGCCCAGTATATAAAGGAGGGCAGGAAGGAGGAAGAAGGGGATATTTGGAGCCATGATGTTTGTCTTCCCAAGTCACCACTGTGTGTGATGGGGCCCTGCTCTCCTGGGCATGGCTGAGCACTTGCCTGCCCATAGGAAGTGGTGAATGAATTCCTTAGTTTGTGTTACTTTACTTGCATGCACAGCTTTTGCTTTACCAGTTGAACCGTTAAACTTTACCTTCAGCCTTGAGTTTTCCCACTTTCATCCTTCTGATTCTGTCTCCCATCCTGATGTAGGGAGAGTGAGGTTATGTGGTGCTCAGTTGCTGGCTGGACGTAAATAATGACAAATGGATATCAACAAAAATACTCATACAGTACTTTTTTATATATTTACATTGCCCACGTGGATTACATTACTTGTTTACATTGAAAAATAATGTTTTTCAATGTTCAGCAAAAACTAAAATAAAAGGAATTACATCACAATTGCTATGATTTAGCCTATTAAATAATTTCTACTACAGCTTAGGTCACGGGCTTTTTTAAATTTTAATTTTAGTTTTTATAACTTGTGTGTTTTCCCTCAAAAGAAGAGTAAAAAAGTAAGCAGTTAAGTAAAATAGTCTAATTGTATCTTGGTTTGCCATCAGAAACAAGATACTTTAACTTCCTGCAGTGTACAGATAAGCTTCAAAATTTTTACATAAACTCAGTTACAGGTGGGTGGTGCAACTTGGACCAATGGGCAATGAGAAAACTGAGATCTGGATATTGGAGAAAGCCCAGTGTGCTGAATGACATCCCAGGACAGGAGGCACTGCCCTTGAAGTCAATTGAATAAAGTCCTCTTAAGAGTTGCCTCTAGGTGGGCAATCAAGAAGAGACATTCCCAGTACCAAGACATTACTTTTACATGGCATTCATGGGTGCATCCACAACCCTGTTGAGGATGTTGCCTGTTGTAGGCCTCTTAAGGGAAAGTCCAGTCATGGGCTTGTGGTTTCATTCGTGTGTGTCTGTTTCACATAAGCAACCATATCAGTGGGGTTGTAATGTGAGCCAGCCAAATGACCAAGCACGTGTCTGGCCTGTGAGGAGAGCTGCCTCACTGCGAAGTCCAAAAAAGCCAGCAGCTAGGTTAGTATAAATCTGGTTATTCCACTGAGAACAAATGTGGAGACAAGTGCCATGATCGTTTCCTTCTCTGCATTCTCTTTCTCACCATCTTCAATCCCCAAAAGATCAGGATCTTGTAAAAAGTTCAAGCCATTTAGTAGCAAATGCACATGATTACTGCAAAATACACTATGTATGACCATTAAGAGGGTTTACAGTGTTGTATTGCTACTTCACTTTTTGTTGGCATTGTCTTGCTGGGAGTTAGGCATACCTCCCAAATATCAACAAATCATGTTCAATAGCCATGGAACATGTAATAATAGAGATGAACATGAAATGTATCCCTCTGCAGCACATGCGCTCACTACATCAGCTCAAATATTATTGCCAGATACATCCTGAAACTCACTTCTTACCACCTGTAGCCACAGGCATGAGAACTGCATTTCCTTCAGCTGGATAGGTCCTCTCCTGTGAATGAATAAATAAATTAAACAAAGAAATTTCAGAACACAAATGATCAAAACATGCAGGAATAATTCTGTTTGTTAAATGAATCTCTTTTGAATGCTTTTTCAATGGCTGGTTTCATGCAAGTACACAGGATAACTCTTCTTTAGGAATTTTGTCTACATATCACTAAACTGCTGTTCTTACAACAGGAGATCTGACCATGGGACCCCATGTATTGTTATTTTTGTTAATTGAATATTCACAAATTGTACTGGGTAACAGGCTCTGGGCAGCACTCCTTGACAGGGGTGACAGGGTTGGACAGGGTGATCTCCAGAGTCACTTTCCAACTTCAATCATTCTGTGAAATGCCAGTGTCTTTCCATGCTGAGATACATGTATTCTGTTGGCTACAGAGGTATTCCTTCACACACAAGTGCAAGGTTATTTTGTCAAGTGCTTTCTAAGAGCAGATACTCTTTTGTATACCCTCTTTACAGCTCTTCACTCTCAAGGAACAAACTGCTTTTCTTCTCTCCTGCTCACAGAGAGAGAAAATCCCTCTTTTGATTCTGCTTGTGCCATTTCACAGCATCTAGTCAATGGGACAAATTGCTCTTTCTTTTTCTTTCTTTCTTTTTCTTTTCTTTCTTTTCTTTTCTTTTCTTTTCTTTTCTTTTCTTTTCTTTCTTTCTTTCTTTCTTTCTTTCTTTCTTTCTTTCTTTCTTTCTTTCTTTCTTTCTTTCTTTCTTTCTTTCTTTCTTTCTTTCTTTCTTTCTTTCTTTCTTTCTTTCTTTCTTTCTTTCTTTCTTTCTTTCTTTCTTTCTTTCTTTCTTTCTTTCTTTCTTTCTTTCTTTCTTTCTTTCTTTCTTTCTTTCTTTCTTTCTTTCTTTCTTTCTTTCTTTCTTTCTTTCTTTCTTTCTTTCTTTCTTTCTTTCTTTCTTTCTTTCTTTCTTTCTTTCTTTCTCTCCCCTTCATGCCAGTAAGGTCTTTGAAATCCTTTTCTCTTACTAAGGTAGTGCTCCAAACATTGTCAGTAATACAACAGACTCTATCTGAACTCTCTTCATTTCCCTAGCATGTTCAGCAATTCTTACCTCTTACAGGAAAGGCGGATTGCCATTTCCACTGTTGGCAGCATTAATTTAAAAATAAAAAGTTCCAGAAAACATTTGGTTATCTCCTTGTACTTTCTTCTCCTTGTGTAACTCTGGTTACACTTTTGTTCCATTTAATTGTTTTGACTCAATTTTATGTATTTTTAAGCCTAACTGCACTTTTGGTACCAGGCACATACTGTTAAAAAGAGAAGATGAGAAGGATGTTAATAAAAATGTCAGATTCCTGCTGGCCTCACTGCTCCTGTTTTTGTCCATGTGCCCCATCGGATGTATCTTGGCTGTAGGCACTGCTACAGACAAGGTAAAGTACACAGTGTGAGGTGTTGTGCTGGGGCAGTGCCAAGCTCAGTGTGGTGATAAAAGGCACATACACTGCAGAGGCACTGGCAATAGACACAACTCACAAGCTGCCCACAGAACTAAGTGAAATGCATGACAGAGAGGAATAGGTGTGGCAAAACTTCTTGATCTGGTTTTTATAGGGGAAATTGAAATCGCACTCCATAAACTTGAGATATAAATCAACAAAGGGATATTACTGTGTACTGGAGACACTCTTTCCTCCTAGAATTCTTTTGGCTAAGAATTTGAGATGATTCTTAAAATGGCCCTGTTTGGAAGGGGCCTGGAGGAAAAGAAATAATAATAATAATAACAATAATTATTATTATTATTATCATTTTTTATTTTGGTTGTATTTTTCCTTGTTGAAATTTGCTTGTTTTCCATTAATTTTCAGCTGCTAGCTTTGAATCTTAGGAAAACCCAAATACAGCTAAAAAGGGGAAGGGAAAAAAAAAGAAAATTGAAATCCATGAGGTCATTGCAACAAAAGCAGAGACCATCTTTGCATTAACTGTAGGACTAAAAGCAAGGATTTCTGCCCCTATATTTGATTTACTATATAATATTAGGCAGGTTATTTCACTGCATTTTAGTTTCCCCACCTTTGAGGTAGTGGAATCTTGTGAGGGATAATATATTTCTCCATCACTTTGAGACCTTTGCATATAACAGGCTACTACACTGAAGTAGCTCCTTATGGGACATCACACAAAATTAAAAAGCAACACTGAGAGGCATATCCTTTGGCTATGTGTTTTGTTTTTCATTGTCTAAACAAATCAGTTTACATATTTATGGTAAGTGTTGCCTTCTACATCTTGGATTTTTAACTTCATCCCGAAGGAGAAGGAGCATTTGAGGAAAAAAAAACCCTAAGTAGAAATTTAATTTAGGGAAATATATTGAAGTTAGTGTGTCTTTCTGTGGGTTTCCGCTCAACAACATAAAATATTATGTAGGATGGGGGTCAGAAAACTTTGCAACTCAAAAATTCAGTCCCTTCTGTCACTCAGCACTGATGGGGGGGAATTAATATCAGTCAATGCCTAACTGGGCTCAGACCATCATGTGCATGAACTGTTGCCACTAGCTGGTGGAAATAAGGCCAAGAGCCAGGAAAAAGCCTTGTGAAAGCTCTTGGCTAGCAATCAGTTTCACCCATTGACATCTACTAGTTTTGTGTTACAGACATAGGTATTTGCCAAACTAGAGACTGTTGGTGTTGCATAGAACCTTTAAATAACAAGCAGCAGCAAAAGCCACTGTGTGAGAAGCAAGAGCTGTTACCAGCTGCAAACTGTCACAAAGTCAGGACTATTTTGCAGCCTCAAAGGAACAAGTATTCAAAAATGATTGCCTTAGCAATTTTCCACTAAGGATCATGTTGCCATAAATTTGCCATCAAGACAGTCACATTTCCCAGCCACCTAGAACTGCCTGTTTGTGGCATGCTTGAGGGTGGAGGCGGGGCCAGCCTGACTAGACTGGGTAGCTGAGGGTCTGTGTCAAGCCTAAGCTCCACCAGGATCAGGAAACTTGAGCTCCTCAGTGCACACTGAATGAGGGACTTAACAATGCAGCTTTAGAGTCATCAAAACTTTAACTGCTGCTTCACTTTAAAATACCTGGAGAATGAGATGGACCTGATCTGCACCTCTGTAATTTGGTTGTGTAGTGACCAAGGACCTGGAGCAGGACCCCCTGATGTGGGGACTTCATGTGATCAAGGGGTATGAACTGTACAGCAGACTTCCCGGTCCTACAACTGCAAGATTTTTGTGGGGTTCCTTTCACTTCCATATATAGGTTGAATAAGAAATCAAAGAGAAAAAATTACAGTCTTGCAGGTTGAGATTTTTCCCTGGCTTCAGAGAAAATCACAAGTTTTAGCCCTTGATCACAAGATTTAGTGCTTGGTCTATTCCAGTACCATACACCCTGTATCTTACACTTGTGTAAAGTGCAAAACTATAAAACCAGTAAACGTCACACAGTCACTATTTTAGCTTACCAGTCACCCACACAGTTTGAAAGAAATGCCTTGAAGAGAGGATTAAGACCTTTAAATCTTGAGTGGAGAAAATTACCTGCTCAGAGCATTTTATAAATCTCTGAAACCCTAGAAAATGAAAAGGAAGGATTTAAAACATTTTTCCTCTATGTATTCAGCTGGCAAGGCTGGCAAATTAAGGTTATGTTTAGTTGAAGTCCAACCTATAAATCAGTAAAAATTCTTTCTTTTGGAAACATTGTTCAATGGCATTCTGTATTTAAGAACCAGCATATGCATCTGGGCTTACAGCTGGCAAGTTAAGCTCTGTGAATGTGCCTTAAAAAGAGTATTCCCCTTGATGGCTGTGTCTGTGCCCAAGATCCATGTTCCAACCTCTGTAAGAAAGCCAGTCATTCAATCACAAGCCATAACCTGAATTGTTTTTGTAGCTTGACTACTGAGACTGCCTTGATTTTTCTCAGGTTTTCGCTTTTCATGTCGTGCAATTAACCAGAGATATTTGCTAAAGGAATCTAAGGTCTTTCTCAGCAGCCCCACACAATCCTTTCTAGCAGAAGAGATCAATGAAAACAGTCTAGTTTCTTTGAGTGAGCTGATATACTTTCCACCTCATTTCAAGTAATTTCTAAATATTGCAGAACACTGATGATGAAAATAGAAAATAAGAATTACACAACATCCCCTGAAATGTCAAAAAAATCCCTACATGTCATCATCAGATAAACTTGTTTATTACAAAAAGGTATCTTGGTAGTGAACATGGGGACAAATCTGCATTTAGGCAATTTATTGAGATTTAACTAATTATCTGAAATGCAGTCAGGTACTACTTTATTATTTTTCATCTATGGAGTTAAAAACTCAATCACTACTACTACTACAAAAAAAATGTTGACTATTTAGTAATAGACACTTCTATATTTACATATTGATCTATTTTTTATATAAATAATCAGACAAGAATATTAACAACAGCAATAACTAGTAAGATTTGTTCTTTTAAGACTAAAAGGTGTTGACAATACTCCCAGTACTAAGGCACCTCTTTTGTGACTGAAACTGTGAGAAGTACAGAGCCAACACAGTGATTTCCACACTAGGGCAGTGTTATTCCCCCCAGTGTAGGCCCCTATTAATTCTAGATTTCTTTCCTAAATGATTTTGTTTCTGTGTTTCCTTTGGGAGACTTGCACAGCTGGTAATGCAAGAGAAGACCTAAAAGACCTTATTTTGAAGTTCCTTTTACAATTTTACTACCTAGCTTTTTACACAGCCCTGTTATTTCTTTTCTTGTACCCATTGATACCACTGAAATATTATTGGCCCCATTGTATATTCTTTCATCACCTTCAACCTTATACTTTTAAATAAATGGGCTTTTGTGCTCTAACCCAGAAAAGCCTTGCATGTGGTTTCAATGTCTGTGTTTTGGGACACGAGCAGTTTCTATATATACAAGGTTTAAAAGCAAGTGTATAGTGAGGTATTTGCTAAATTAAAGATTTGGTAATTTTTATAAAGCTACAGAATTTCTGTTAGGTAGGAACTACAAATGTTTTCATTTATTAGGTTTTCTGGTCTTTCTTATTACTTTTCTCCAAGTTCTCTCACACTATAACAAATATTTAATATACATATATAATGTTATTATATGAAGGTGAGGTTTAGTTTTAATTGAAGGAAGATGTCAACATTTGATTTCATTAAAACTGAATGAAAAAGTGTTCCCCCTCCATGCTGACAGGAAGCTTAAATGCACCTTGCAAAAATTTAGAGAGAGGTAACTAGAGGTTTTGAAAAAAGCCTTGAACTGAGTACTTGTTTTGAAATAAAGATGCTGAAATGCCATTGAGCTTTTTTTTTTTTTTTTTTCTATGTTACATTGCTATACACCTACCTTTTTTATAGTTATGTTCTGCTTTGTCCATTCCAGGGATTGTCATTGGGTTTTTTTGGTTGGTTGGTTTGGTTGCTTTTCCATTGCAATAATTGGTATGTTCCTTAAAATAGTCTCTTTTAAATCATAAAATGCAACCTTTTTAATACCTCTTCCTAATACAAGCTTTGAGATTTTTTTGCTTTCTGCATGGAGTCATGTTTTCTTTCCCCATATAGCTTCAAATTATTGTCATCTTTGTTTCTTCTTTGTTCTAAGAAAAATGTCTGTTAACTGTGTGCTAACTAGTAACGCTGTTGCAAGCTCCTCCTCTCTTTTCTTCCAAATTTGCACTTGTATTTCTAGACTTATTTTAATTTTTAAGTAATTATTATTTTATAACTTTCTGAAACATACTCTGCTGAACTAACTCTGTTGGCCTTGGCAGGACTGCTTCTTTTCTGACCTTGCTAGGCTTGCCTGATTTAAGTTACTTCCCACTACAAATAGGGTAGAAATTGAAAGATGAGTTGATGTGAAAAGAGAAAATAGCTTAGCATTTTTTACAGGTTAAATAATGAAAAATCATTATTATATAAGAATAATGAAATTTCTTTTGTCTTTTGAAAGTATTAGTGAAAAAGAAAAAAAAGCCCCAAGTTGAATGCAATTGGTAAGTGTCGAATACTTCCAGTTTTTGCCACAAACCCCTAAGCAGTCCATGAATGCCTAATATTTACAAGCACAAAATTCTCACAGGACAGCAGTGTTATTTTAGATTTTTTCCTTCTGCTGTAATAAGCTAATTATAATCAAATTAATGTACTCTGTAACTTGAATAGTGCTGATGCATTACAAATGAAGAACAGTGGCAGAACAGCAGTTTGCAACATTAGCATGCCCGGGTGTTGAGTACCATGTTCTCTAACCCATTCACAGCCTCATAGCTAGAGATTTATTTTGACCCTTTTGTGTCCTTTACAAAACCATGACTTTAGAGTAAGTTATGATCTTGAAAAAACACCAGTAGTTATGGATTGCTGCTCAACTTGTCAAAACAAGGCAAATGAAGCCTAACCATGGTGAAATATTAGTCTGCTTCTTCACAGTACAAGCCTATATATAACCACAGATGAAAACTGGAAAATGATAATTGAATGTCACAGTTTTGTGCTGTTATACAAAATTCAGAGATGGTGTCTCCAACACAGGCTTGAGTATCTTTAGCAGGACAGGACCTTGATTAATGCCTTGTCAAGATACTCTGGACTTTTCAACAATCACTGAATCAGGAGAAGAGATCTGAACACAGGTTTCTGTGTCTGAAACTTAAATGCCTAAATTATTTAGCCATCACTTAACCAAGACCTGCTTCAAATTTTCTCTACAATCAGTTCAGTTGTATTGCTACTATTTTATACTTCAACTCTTTTGGATTCACAAATTTGCAGATGTTTCTTCACCTATTATCATATCTGGAGTATATGTAAAAAATATTCTTAGAATATTAATTCCACAGAGATTGGTCGTAATTAATAGTCACATATTAAAACATTGTTTAGTATAAATTTTTAGCATTATCTCCTCTCTGATGAATTCTGAATAAAAAAAATTTCCCCAGGAATATACCAATGGTTATTTGTTGCTAATTTCTCAGTAAAAAAATTAATAAAATAATTACTGTACTAGAATTCAAACTTCTCCTTACCTGATGTGTCTAAGACGTAAAAATATTTCTTGTGGGCACTAAGGGCTAGAAGCACTCAACATTTCTTGAAACTGAAGTGTCTCACACTTGCAGTCAGTCCAAGTTAGATTCTCCAGCACTTCTCACAGCTGTGAATCTGTCTGTGAATGTCAAGCAGATCTTTTACATATTCCATATTTTTTGTTCCATAAGAGCCTTTCACACCTTAATGAAAACAGTGTGCCAATTAGCAAGTTACTCTCAGTTGTGTCTGCATTTTCTTAATTAAGCCTCAAAAAAATAAAAAGGAAAGTGAACTCTGATAAGATTATGTTTAAGATTATGTTTTGACAGCACTGTCTATCCTGATCTACTAGATGAAAATAATATATTCCAGAAGACTGAAACAGAAGCAAGTTAACAAGTTCTTTCAAATATATTGAAGTTTATTCCTCCACTGTTTTACAGCTTATCACCTTGCATCTCTTATCTTGCAGCCAAAGGGGCAGACAAACATTTAAAAGCTTTACTAAGCATACTAAAGATCTCTGTGAGAAAATAGCTGAAGTGAGAAGGCGTTTGGATGGAAAGAAGGACAGCCACATTTTGGACTCAGAGCCCACAGTGGGGCTGAAACCTTATCAAAGTTCAGTCCTACCAGCTACAGAAATCTTACCTCACACTACAGTGCGTCTTAGATCATTTCACACCTGTCTGTGTAGCTCATATGCAAAGAAAAGCAAGAATGAATATCGATTCAGTGAAACATTTGGGACTAGTGCCTACACTTTGAAAATATGTGAAGCTGAACTCTATTAGAAGAAAGTCATGCTCTTTGAAGGCTCCATGGTGCAAAACTATAGTTTCCAGAACATGACACCTTTTCAAACCACCCTGACATTCCTCCATGCACATACTTTTGTTGCTCAGGGTATGTTCTCATCTTAGAAAAGAGGATAATGGGGAAGTAAGAGGATATTTCCTCCTTTAGTATCAATGAAGAATCAGAAATCCAGAGAAAAATCAGTGTTGCAGCTGCTCTGCAAATAGTGCAGAGCCATAACCCTCATATATGCTGGAGGATGGTGCTATTCGCAGTCGCACAGACTCAAAGCATCATCTTGTTTTGCTACTGCAAGCCAACTGTAGGCACCAAAGATACAGATTTCCAACAGTTTGCTGCACCAAATCAAGAAAATTTCTAAGAGGGAGTGATTATGTTAACAAGCAGTTGTTTACAGTTGTTTATTTTTTCGATGTTGGTTCTGGCAGTAAGGAATTTAATCCTGCTCTGAAATGACTGTGCAGCAATCCAACAGAAATGCAACCAGTCACAGCAAAGGGCAGCACTACACAATCTGGGGTTAAAGTTTCAGTGTTCAGCCACAGAACACCAATGTTATAGTCCATGATGATGACATGTAAGGTCCTGAACATTCAGTAGGTATTTTTCATTGATTTCAGGAGAGTTGGGATTTTAGCTGAGATCTGTAGCTTCAAACAAAGCAATTGTCTCTCTTTAAAGGTACAGGATGTCTCAAAGAAAGGGTTGTTATCTTGCAGAAAAAACATTGAAAGGGTTTTTTTCAGGTTACCTAATAAAATCTCCACCTAGAACAGGCCCAGTTAAATCCAGTTGCCCAGGGTCTTGTCCATTAAAACACTGAATGTTTCCAAAGGTGGAAACTTCCTAATCAGTCTGAACAACCTGTTTCAGAGTTTTTCTAGCCTCATATTAAAACAAAAATAAATAAAATTCAAGGTGTCAGATCAAAGTTTTTGGCCTCCAGAAGCTATCCTCACCAGCAGCACCAGCCCACCAGAGGTTCCTACAAGAAGATACAGCTTCTAGAAAATGTCTCTTGGTGTTCAAGCTTGAAGCCACTGTGACAACTTCTAGTTAGTTTTCTGTGATATCAACCTCCAAATGACTTGGTTAATAATGAGAAATAGGAAATTAAAAAAATTCTTTCATGTTCTCATAGTATTTTTTTATCATTTATGATAAAATTAGAGCAAAAATTTTGCTACTCAATGAAAAAGGAACAACAACCTCTTTTGAAAACTGCCACTTTTTTTTCTCCCTCATTTTATCATAGCCATGATTTCTGAGAGAGTCAGATGATTTTATAATGTTAAAAATATTTAAATATTTAGAGCAAAAGTATTTAAATATTTAGAGCAAGCTATCACTGTTTCTATGTGCCTTCCAGAACAAAAATCCCAGAACATGAATGCACTCACTGCCTAAGGAAACTTTTTTATCATTCATGTTGTTCAGTTGATGTCTTATATATGACATCTGGAGAAAATCCATTCTGCCTGACACTGGTTGGACCAAATGTCTCTTGAAATCACTAGGTAATGATATGTACATAGAAGTATGATTGTATTTAAAGGTAAAATCTTGGAGACAGGGAAGACTATTCAAAAAGCCCTTTAAGGATTTCCTAAGTCAGGAATATTTTTAAGGGGCTCACTGAAAGGCCAAAACAGATAATTTTGTCCTACAACATGATTTGCTGCAGAACAGCTCTGAAAACAGAGCCATTTATCTGTTTTGGTGTGGCATCATACTGAACTAAAAATCTCTGCTGAGAACTAGACTTCCTTAGCTGAATCACCGTTCTCCATTAATGCATACAAACAGTGTCTGCAGCAGTCCCTGCTCCCAGCTAGCCAGCTCAGGTTGTGAGAAGTGTGAGCTAGATTTTCTGTGAAAACAGCAATGCAAACAGACCATAAAAAACTTTTCCTTTCTTATGTCACATTAAAATTTGTGGGATTGTGGTTGGGAAAAGTAGAGCTGATGGCTGGCTGGCCACTATATCTGTCTCTATCACAAAATTAAAGAAAGAGCAAGCACTTTGCAGAGTTTGCTAATTCCCTTGGTAGTGTTTCATTTTTTTTAAATGAATGAGAACAATGCTTGGCACACTACTAAAATATTAATAGCATTTGAAGGGTGAAAAATAACCCCACCACAGTCCTAAATCACAATATAGAAAGTTTCTTGTTAAGAGTCGCTAAAATATGGGGAGAGAAGATCAAGAACATCTTATTTGCCCACTGAGGCAACACATCTCCTGTTTGCTTGAATGCACAGGTTGTTTGCCGTGTACCCAAGACACACAATAGAAAACTGTGCCATTACAGCTCATTAGTGAATTGAGCAAGGAAGTCAATATTATAATTTGCCCATCTTTTTGTGAATTAATCTCATATGATTACAGTACTATCTCCCACAGTTTTGACCCCATCATAACCCTTGCTGGGAGAACACTGACACTGGAATTTTAAAAAGCTTTTGCCAGCATATGATTTAGTTGTAGGACAAGGAAGTGATATATTCTAGTGCTACAAAAGCTGACTTCCAGATTGTGTGCACTGTATTGCTTTCTAATTTGCACTTCCTGCATGGATGAAAGCACTTGGCTTTCAGTCTCAGATCTCCCAGTCTACCTATGAGCGCACACAGGGAAGAGCAATGCCAGCCCTGGAGCATCTTTTTGCTGTAGTACATGATTAGGTGGAAATCAAGTAATGTCTGACAGCCTATTTTTTATCATCATTCTTTTGACAGATTGGGGAAACATCTACCTTAGCTATGGAGCCTTCAGAATAATTCAATTCCTCCTGAGTCAATTCTCTGTTTTTCAGTAACTCTGGACAAAACCGTAATAAAATTTCAAGGACTCAATGTACAAAAAACATATTAACAACAGAATGGTATATAACACTGGTATAACTTGATGACATCAACAGAGTAGCAAGAATTAATGACAATAGGGCAAGACTCACTGTTGATTGAACAGAAGGTACTGACTTGCAAAGCACAAAAAATTTACTCTCAGTGCTTAGAAAGTGCTTGGAAGCTATTCAATAATTTGAAGAAAATAAATTTCATTAATAAGTTTAAAGTGCTGTAAAGATCTCAGCATAGATTTACAACTATTGATTAAGGCATCGTTCTTCTTGAAGTCAACTTACTGGTAATTTATGCATAGTGTATGTCAAAATGAAAATTTACATTTAGAAAGGAATGTTTTGTAACAATCAAATAAGTAGGCTCTCCATATGGCTAAGAATCTACGGAAAAAATTAAAAAACCCTTTTATTTTCTATAGATGTATCTACTCTGATTAAGGATGAAGAAATGATAACCTGAGGGGAAAAGAAGAGAGAAACAGTACCTGCAAAAAATCAAAAAGCTAAATCTCAAGGCTCATAACAGATTTTTTCTTCCTGTGCATCTAATTCTGGACAAAATGAAATGGCATTTAATTCCTTTTTTTCTTTTTTGTATTTAATAATAATTACTCTTGAGATATCTTTACATTATGTTGTAATCTCAGAGATGTGCACAGCATGAACAACAGGCAGGAACTCTGCAGAATTTTTCTGTGCCTCTATTCACGTTGGTGGGCTCCTCATGAACTCTGGGTCTAGGAAAGTCTAAATTTAAAAGAAGAACTATATTTTTCCTTCTCCTTTTCCTCTAATTTCCTTTAAAAGAATGGAGATTCTACCTGTATTCTTGAGAATGTAATGCTGATGATAAAATTATCGTTTTGCAATGGATTCACCACAAATGAACTTTTGCATCATATGCAGCCGCACTTAAAATTAAAATGGGCACAGGAGTGTCCCAAATGACTTCATACACAAGAAACTAAGATGCTGTGTTATGCCTTTCTTCCTAATGGTAGAAATGGTAGCTGAGAAAGTAGGAAAAAATTTAAGGTATTTTTTTTTCGTGTGGTTCCACTGCAACCTGCACTCTGTATATTATGTTCATTTGAGATCATAGCTTGTGAGCTGAGACCTTGTTCACCTTAATGGTAAAAAGTAGATGCAGAAAGGAATATTTTCCATAGGGTCTACTCCTATCACACACATAAACATGAACAAGTCCTTACTCTTTGGCTGGTGGATCAAAAATTGCCCCCTAATAGAGAGTAGCTAGAAATATCCATTATACTGCCAAATTGCACAAGCATATTGAAGCAGAATAAAAAAAAAAAAATTTACAATCTTCATAATTTTTGCGATAGCTCCAATACAGAGAGAACAAATTGACTGCTGCTGAAAGCAGGTCTGTGTCTTCCTAATTTGGTTAGGATTTAAAAAAATGAAAACTTTTCTATTTAAAAAATTAAACTTTTCATGACCAAAGTGAAAATCTGAGCCTAACCTTGTTCTCTTATTAATACAAGATGACAGCTGTCAGTGATGTTTATAAGCAGGAAACATACTTTTTTCTTACTTGAAGAATTTCCCCTTAACCTACAAAATTCTCATGACTGTGAAATGTTGGAAAATAATATAAATTATGTTTGACAGCAAGGGCATAAAGAAGGCATATAATCATGTAGGATGCTATTTTTTTTTTTAAATATAGATATTCCAGAAATAGGCATCTGAACTTTTACTCACTCAGTTGTGTGGCCCCCAAATTCAGCAACATATGTTTGTGTTGTAACCCATGTGTGGCTGGTTAAAAGCTATCATTTTTCTGACTTCTGCTGTGCAGACTGCAACTGTATGGCAATTTGCTGTGATGTATTTGCCCACAGAAAACAACAAGAGGTGGTATAACACAATTTGGTGCTGTGCAATGTTCTCTAAGGACAGGCACAATCACTACAACAATAATGATGAGTAGCAGAACATTGCATTAACTGAGTGCATTTTTACCTGTTTATGCTGAATCGTGGTAACCATGGTACAGAGAACAACATAACCACATTTCCCTTCTTTTTAAATTGCTCCAGGAACATAAATATGTGAAAAAAAAAACCCAAAGCAAAACAAACAAAAAGAAAATAATTGCATGGTATTAACAAATAAAATGTCAGTTCTTTGACAGGAAAACATCCCTCTGCTAAATATTAAAGTGTTAGGGTTCAATAACACAAAGGAAGGCTTTTATGCTTGAACCATAAACATCTGTCTGATTTCCCTTAGCTTTGACCACTGCCAAGTGTTTCTGAAACTAAGTCCTCAGTAAACTGTCCTTCTGAGCTACTTGAGCAAAGACAAAACAATAACTTAATGACAGTGTAAGTTTTTTTTTTGACAGTTTTGAGAGCAAGCAGCTTCAATAAGGAAGGAAAATGGACTGGTTCCTGCTGCAAGATGTGTTATCTCTAGAAACAAAAAGATTTAGCTCTAGTAACAAAAGGATTAATTACTAATTATCATCCAAGTTCAGATGAATGCACATGTGCTGCTGTGGTCAGATAGATACAGAGGGCTGCTGTGCTCTCACTCTCTGGAAATGCTTGGGACACCAAACTGCCTCATTGTTTCTCCTGATGCTCTGCCCTATGTCTGTTCCATCAGCCTGGAAGCGAAGGTGTGCATCACTGGTCTGAGGGGTCTGCTGCAGAATGTTGCCTTCCAAGCATATTTGATCCTTTACATTTCCCTTTTTATATTCCAATACAAAATGTAAAACTGTAGTGGGTTGAACCTGAGTTGATGGACAGTCTTTTAGACTAATGATGCTTCTCACAATTTATATATTTAAACCGTGTGGAAAGGCGGGAATTTCCTTTCGTTCCAGCTCGCCTGCCGGAAGGTGGGGGGGCCTCAGAGCCTCTGGGCCCCGCCGGGCTGGGCCAGGGTCCCGTCCCCTCCCACCTTTTCCCAACTCTGCAGCACGGAGCCTGGGTCACTGGGGGGGGAACTGTCCCAGAGCTGCAGGTGGCTAAAACCAGCCATGGACTGCCACACAGCTAAACCCAGCCATGGACTGCTCACAGCTAAACCAGCCATGGACTGCCACACAGCTAAACCAGCCAAGGACTGCCACACAGCTAAACCCAGCCATGGACTGCCACACAGCTAAACCAGCCAAGGACTGCTCACAGCTAAACCCAGCCATGGACTGCCACACAGCTAAACCAGCCATGGACTGCCACACAGCTAAACCCAGCCATGGACTGCCACACAGCTAAACCAGCCATGGACTGCCACACAGCTAAACCAGCCATGGACTGCCACACAGCTAAACCAGCCAGGGACTGCCACACAGCTAAACCAGCCATGGACTGCCACACAGCTAAACCAGCCATGGACTGCCACACAGCTAAACCCAGCCATGGACTGCCACACAGCTAAACCAGCCATGGACTGCTCACAGCTAAACCAGCCAGGGACTGCCACACAGCTAAACCCAGCCAGGGACTGCCACACAGCTAAACCCAGCCATGGACTGCCACACAGCTAAACCAGCCATGGACTGCCACACAGCTAAACCAGCCAGGGACTGCCACACAGCTAAACCCAGCCAGGGACTGCCACACAGCTAAACCCAGCCATGGACTGCCACACAGCTAAACCAGCCATGGACTGCCACACAGCTAAACCAGCCAAGGACTGCCACACAGCTAAACCAGCCAGGGACTGCCACACAGCTAAACCAGCCAGGGACTGCCACACAGCTAAACCAGCCAGGGACTGCCACACAGCTAAACCAGCCAAGGACTGCCACACAGCTAAACCAGCCATGGACTGCCACATAGCTAAACCAGCCATGGACTGCCACACAGCTAAACCAGCCAGGGACTGCCACACAGCTAAACCAGCCAGGGACTGCCACACAGCTAAACCCAGCCATGGACTGCCACACAGCTAAACCAGCCATGGACTGCTCACAGCTAAACCAGCCATGGACTGCCACACAGCTAAACCAGCCATGGACTGCCACACAGCTAAACCCAGCCATGGACTGCCACACAGCTAAACCAGCCATGGACTGCCACACAGCTAAACCAGCCAGGGACTGCCACACAGCTAAACCAGCCATGGACTGCCACACAGCTAAACCAGCCAAGGACTGCCACACAGCTAAACCCAGCCAGGGACTGCCACACAGCTAAACCCAGCCATGGACTGCCACACAGCTAAACCAGCCATGGACTGCCACACAGCTAAACCAGCCAAGGACTGCCACACAGCTAAACCAGCCATGGACTGCCACATAGCTAAACCAGCCATGGACTGCCACACAGCTAAACCAGCCATGGACTGCCACACAGCTAAACCAGCCAGGGACTGCCACACAGCTAAACCAGCCAGGGACTGCCACACAGCTAAACCCAGCCATGGACTGCCACACAGCTAAACCAGCCATGGACTGCTCACAGCTAAACCAGCCATGGACTGCCACACAGCTAAACCCATCTGGCGCGGCTTCCTGGGACCGGCGGCTCCCTCTCCTCTCCACATGGGGCCAGCGGGAGCCAGCGTAGCCTCCTGTCTGCAGCCAGCACACCTCGTGCCAAACTGAAGAGGACACCATGCAGCCAGCAGCACAAAGGGAGCGAGGCTTTCTCCACCGTAAAGCCTGAACAGGGACACTCTTCAACATGGCGGCTTCAGAGTCAGAGAGGAAGAGAAGTGAGTCATGTGAGAAGCTGAAAATGGCGACGGGAGAAAAGAGGGCGGTGCCGCGATTCTCATGCATAGCTTAAAAAACTTCTTGCATGCCATGGTAAGAAACTGTGATATCACAAACTGTTTGTCTCTTTAATCCATTTGGAGTACATGGGGGGATGGAAAATTCACGTGTGGCCTGTGAAGATTGTGAAGAGTGCCTATGCCAGGCTATGTAGAAGCAGTGAGAGGCTTTTAGAGACTTGTGGTGAAGAAAGCCTTTGTGTTCAGCCCAAAAGAACTCATCCTTAAAAAGATTAATAACGCCATGTGATGGCTCATGTTTTGCACTGTGAATGAACTGTGAGATTTTTCCATGGGAGAGATGTTTTACACCACAGCAGATTGTTTCTTTCTGGGCGGGTCTGCTGTTGGTGGCAGTTTGGGAACCACGTGAAGCAGAAGAAAACCCTTTTTTCCTTAAGCATAAGAGAGAGACTTTTCAAGAGCTGCAACACTGACTAAAAACCCATGTTCTGTTATCCTTTGTGCAAGTTGGGTAAAAAGAGAGAAGTGCTGGAAGTGGGGGGGTTTGCTTTAGTTTCTTGTTATTTCTTTTTACTTTTAATTCTATTAGTAATAAAACTTTTTCTTTGTACTGCAACCGTTTAAGTTTGAACCTGTTTTGCTTTCTCCTAATTCTTATCTCACAGAAGGAAAATAATAAGTAATAATAAGTAATAGATATTTGAACCAAAAATATCTTATATTTGAATAAATTATTCAAATATTATTATTAAATTGAATATTATTAGAATATTCAAAATTATTTTCTATTTGAATAGAAAATAATAAGTAACAGATATTTTGAACCAAACCAAACAAAAAAAAGCTATGAGGCTTGGTGCTCTTTAATACTAGAATTTAGGAATGAGCTGATCCATCATGAATTAAAGAATTAATACATTTCTTACTTGTTTATAGATACTGGACTATAGCTCGTGGCCATCAACAACCAGAAACTGTCAGCATGCTACCATGTATGATCAGTCTGTGGGAGAAGAGATGAACTCTGGTCTTTACTGCATTAGCCTATCTCTTATTCAGTGTAGTGTTCTTAAGGAAGCCTGAATGCACTGTTTGTTTTTGTTTGATATTGCTCTGTATACAAAATCAGTAAGAGTTTCATTTTCATACCCATTCATCACTGATTTTATTCTATGTATATATTAGAGGCAGAGAACAGTCAAGCTTAAACATGTTTGAAATGTTTATTAAAGTTGTAAAACTGGTCATGCTCTCGGTATTTGTTCTTATGAAAGAATCCTACATTCATATAATTAGCTCTATGGCTCAAGTAACATTTGGAAGGAAGAGACATTCGTGGGTAATATTTAATGGAGATTTTTTCTAGCATTTGTGTGAAGACCCTGTGTTGTTCTAGTTGTGATAACTAGGGAGCACATTTCCACGTAAACCTACACACACAGGCACAAACTGAAGGAAACACAAGCTAAAGAAAAGTAAATCTTTTGACTTTCTTCTAAACCACATGGTGCTCTGAATGAAGAAAATAAGTAAATGTAGCTGAAATTTTTTATTCTAGGTGCTGCAATATTGAACATGAAGGATACTGTGCTAAAATTGGCAACCAACCAAGATTTTAGGCTTCTAGGGAAAAAAAATGTACCAAAATGAAGGCAGCAATACATTTCCAGAGAACAGGCAGTTTGCCATCTGAATCACTCTTGAAGAATGTGGTTACACACTGTTTTCCTGAGTAGAAAAGCTGGCTCAATAAATTTCTCTCTTTCACTCAGTGAGTGATCCAGACCTGATTTTCACCCTCTACCATACCAAAGCACACTCTTTGCCCACCCACAAAGAGTGAACTGCAGAATACTGATGGGAATGAGAACCTGTGTGGACTTTCCCCGCAAAGAAAATGTGAAACTACAAACTTATTCTCAGCTTGATCATGCAAATAAGATTTGGTGTGGCTGTGTGATACAAACCACAGATCTAGCCTGATTCACTTGCCTAAAGCTATTAAAGAGTGAAACAGAGACAGGGTTATCAGCTAAGGCACTGCAGTTGTATCTACAAAGAAGACAGATGATTTCCCTGTAGTTCTTGCATTTCCAGTTCTGAGGACCTAGACTGAAATTCTGTGAATGCCTTAGATTCTGGTTTTAACAACACAGTCAATCCAGTGTTAATTTTGCAAGGGCCAAACTGAAATATTGTATCCATATATGCAAGGGTCAGCCAGGTATAACTTAATTGAAAAAAATCACAGATTAACATTTTATTGTCACATATTTCTGCCGTGAATGATCTGCTAAGTGAGTGGTACTGCTGCTGTAAGTGGTTCAGGTGGGATTCAGCTCACCTCTCCTAACAGTCTTTCTTCTCTTCTCTTTTTAATCAGTGGAGAGATTAGGCCATTGAAAGAAGTTACCCATTTAATCAAACTTTAAATGTAATTTACAGTGAGATTCGAACACAATGACCATTGCACCAATGACAGCCTAGGGCAGAAACCTCAGGTGCAGACATCTACATTATAGGTATCTTTTCCATTACAGCCTACTCGCACTAGAAGTTTTGTGATATGAATGGAAACATTCTCATTTACAATTCCCCTTTAACAATCCCAGGATGATTTAGTTAAAGAATTCCAGTTTTGGTCCAGAATTGTAGATTGGTAACTTGATTGTCAGGCCAAATGAGCCTTTTTTTTTTTTTTTAAGTAGGGGATTTTGAATTTGAAATCATTAAAAAAAGAAACCTCACTATGTTTTTCAAATTTGAAAAGTGATGTTTGTGGAACCATTATGACTTTCCCTAATTTTTTTTTTTCTAAGCATAGGACCAATTTGACAAATACTTTCTACTGCTCTGAAACATCATTTTCAGAAAAATAAGCCATCCTGTTGATAAAAACCAAGGTAGAACCCCAGAAACAAACAGGATGTCCTCCCTCTGTCACCTCTTCGTGAAAAATGTTTCTCTAATTATATCACAACACATGCAATGATAATGTACTTATAGAAAAAAAGTTTCCCTTGGCTTTATGGTCCTTACATGACCCAAATAATTTCAGTGCGTATGTCTAGATGCAGTTACTAAGCAGGCAGTTACTTAATTGAAAGATTTGGAATTATTTGATTTCCAAATGTTAATGGATGATTAAAGGCCATTATTCTTTTTCTCTGGATTATTTATGTTCGTAGGTATCTGTTTATTGATTTCTTTCACATTTATCAGGTGTTTCTATTTCTTGCCTCCAGGCACACTCAGAATAAAGAATCTCATAGTTTAATTTTTTATTAGTTTCATTAAAGCAATCTAGTGATAGCTATATGAGGTCTGGTATTTTGGACAGCTTTGATGTCACATTTAAATATATCTGGAAAGAAAATCAAGATCAAAGCACTGAGCTAATCAATTTTTATTACGTACAGGGAGATTTGAACAGACAACAGAAGTCACTAGCTTTACTTTGCCAAACCACATCCAAATTAGCAACACACAAAAAGTCTTCCCACCAGATTTTCATCGAAATACATCCATGGTGAAAACTCTACACAAATTATTCCTACCTGTAACCTCAGAGAAGCTTCTAAAAGTAGTGCCTGAAACTCCAGTAATTTAGAAAGTCTTTCATCTTAGCCAGTTTTGGGGTTAGCTCAGCAGACACAGCTGCTGCTACATCAAGACAAAGTGCCATCTCTTGTGGCTGCCCATCTGTATGTACTCCATGGCACAGGCTGCCCTCCAGCCCCTGAAAGTAAAGATGGGAATCACTGCATTTTGCAGGCTCCACTCTAAGCTTGCAGTAGGTGATAAACTATGGCTGCTACTGTAGTTGTGGACTAAAAATTTAACTGCACAGTCTGAATATCAACTGATAAGGAAAAACTTGGGATTGAGTGGACACTTGAGATGTACGCTTTGGAGCAGCTACTGCTTTTCTTGTTTTCTGCCTGCTTAGCCATCTCAGCTGAGACTTGAAAATCTGCATGAGACAACAAATCACAGCCTTCAAAGCCCACAGAGCTCAGAAACTAGACCCACCAAAAGATCTTGTTGCACATTATGGGTCACCTCGCTTTACTTGTGTCACCTGTAAAATTTTAGCTTTCCTTCCTAAAAAAAATTATCAAAGTTGTCCTAGAAAATACTGGTTTGAGGTCCATAATTGCTATATTTTTAAGGCCATTAAGTGTACCATGATTTATTTGCTTGTTGGATGGGTTTTTTTTCACTTTTTTTCCTTTTTGAGTTTACAAAAAGAAGGGCAAATTGATAAATAAGACTGATGAAACTGTTATCTGGGAGTTTTATTTATGTGAAATTTATCACATCTGCACTTTCACTATGATAGTGCATGTCCATATTGGTCTATTCAAGTGAATGTCTAAAGCTGAAGCATGTGCCAATTTGTGTACATCATATCACAGAGCTACAGAACCAAGGTAGATCCTGGCATGAACAGGAGGAGAGGTGCAGAGTTCTTTAGTGTGGTGCAAACTTCCATGTGTTTCTAAACTAAATAGCATGTTTCTGATCATTTTGATGTAACCAATAAAATTTTATGAAATGCCTTTGGAAAAGGATCAGCATTTTAGTTTGAGAGTTTCTTTCTAAAACAGTAAAGGCACATCAAAATAACAGCTTGCATTTATTTGCATGCAAGACTAAAAGTCAGTGTATCTTTGCTTGCAGTGACAGTTTCCACAAAAGATGTCATATTTATATGGGACAGAAATGAAGACTCAGAGAGGAGGACAGGTAAAAGACACAATCACGTTGTCACTACCTGTGTCTCACTTCAAATGGGAGTCCTTTTATGGGATTATCATGTATAAAGCTGAGCATAGGAATAACAGCAGAAGGTCACAGAAGTTAATGCATTCAGTTCCCAGATGAAGAGTTTCCACAATAGCAGTGTTGGGAAAATATATCTGTAATTTCCCCACCTCTTCTTACAGGCTTGCTTCAGTGGACCCAATGTGAAAGCAGCAGCTATCTCAGATCATTTCAGCAACACGGGAAATCCCTTTCCATAGAATCACAGAATGGGTAAGGCTAGAAGGGACCACAGGGGGTCATCTGTTCCTCCCTTGAGCCTCCCTGCTCAAGAAGAGTTATCCTAGAGCACATGGCACAGGATTGTGTCCAGATGATTCTTGAAGACATCCGGTGAGGGAGACTCTACAACCTCTCTGGGAAATCTGTTCCAGTGCTTGGTCACCTGCACATTAACAAAGTTCTTCCTCATATTCAAGTGGAACTTCCTGCACATCAATTCTGCCCATTGCCTCTTGTCCTATTGCTTGGCACCACTGAGAAGAGCCTGGTCCATCTTCCTGACGCCTTCCCTTTAGATACTCATACACATTGACAAGTCCCCTCTCGGTCATCTCTGCTCAAGGCTCAACAGGCCCAGCTCCCTCAGCCTCTTCTCTCAAGAGAGATGCTCCTGTCCCTCAATCATCTTTATAGCTTCCTCTGGACCTGCCTCAGGATCTCCATGTCTCTCTCATCCTGAGGAGCCTAGAACTGGACACATCACCCCAGATGTGGGCTCACCAGGGCTGAGTAGAAGGGCAGGATCAGCTCCCTCGACCTACTAGCAATGCTCTTCCTAATGCACCCCAGGATACCACTGGAATTCTTTGTCCCCAGGGCACACTGCTGCTTCATGGACAACTTGCTGTCCAAGAGGACCCCCAGCTCCTTCCCTGCAGAGCTGCTTTCCATCAGTTTGGTCCCAAGCTCCCACCCCCTTTTGAAGGCTCCTGCTCCCTGTTTGAAAGCACTGCAATCACACAATCTAAAGTGCCAATCTGATATAATCCCTGCTCACTCTACACTGTTTGTAGAGGATGATGACAGGTTAATTTTATATCAGCAGACCTCATGCCAGACCAGGGGTTGCTGCTTTATTCCAGATCAGTTACTGTTTGTCCTCCCAGCAGATATAAAAGCATAAAGCTGAAATAAATGCCATGACACATGTTCTGGTTCACTCAGCAGATACATGATGAAGGGGATGAGACATGTCCTGCTGCAATCTGGCAATGCACAGGTCTGATACTAATCATCATGGACTTGTGGTGTTGGAGGCATCAGGACGGCTGTGGCTGGCCCCACAGCGAAAGCTGGAGAAAGGTGATTCTGTGGAAGAAAATCATCCAGGTGTTGAAGCTGAAGGTCTCACATTTGAAATGTGTATGTATTTAAGCAGCACACAGACTTACAGTAAAATAGGAATTGCTGAATAATGCCACAAGTTTTGAAATAAAGGTTTATTATGAGTTTAAAAGACCTGTCCCTTCCTAATGCAAGTACTCACTCATTGGATTATTCAGAAACAGATCTGGGCAGTGCAGAGAAACTCTCTGCTGTGCCAACACAGTGTTCAAACTGAGAAGTATTTAAAAGTATTGACAGAGACTGCCCTCTGCTTTCCCTCCTGTGTGATCATCTCTCTCTTTATAAAAAAACCTTGCCAACATTTTTTTTCCAAGTTAGAAAACAAATTCTAAAAACTACTATGAAGGCATTTGGAAAATCAGATTCTGAGACAGTCAGAATCCAGCTATACAGCTGAGTTGTAATGAAAAACGTGTGTTTCTGTATATTCAAAAATATTCTTCAAGGGAACCTCTAGGGTACATATACTCATCTCAAAACTATGATGGAGTTGGACATGGTGATACTCTTCTAATCAACCTTGTTGGTCTCCTCCCACTCTTTATCACCATTCATAAGAGTACATGTGTAGACAGAAAAAAATGGTTTAACCTTCTTGCTCTTTTGTGGAAAATGTCAAGGTCATCAGCATTTTCTAGTGAAGATCATGAGCACATTGTGATAATATTGTTTTGGGACACCATCAAAATTTATGAAAGCTTAGTTATATCTGACTGTCTCATCCTACTACTTTAGCAAGTATTTAGAATTTGCCATTAGTACAACTACCTTACTGGTGCCTCCAAAAGGGTAATGGGAATTTACTAGTTTGTGTGCTTTAGATATCTTTTCAAGGTCTAATTTTTAATATTTTCGTTATGCCAGTGAATCAAAATTATTTTTAAGATTTATCCTGTTTTTTATTTTCTTCTCAAAACCATCTGCCAGCAATGATTATGTAGTGAATTTTTGAAATTGTCAGAATTGAATATCAATGTCAAATGTCCAATTTTGTAGCTTCCAAAATTATTTCCTCTGGTGTTTTCTACCACATAAGTATTTTCTGAAAATTTATTTACATGGATAAATAAAGCCACTTTGCTAAAATATGCTGTTTTACTAATAGTTAACATTTTCTGTTATTTAATATTTTATAAAATGTTTCAGCATTGTTACCCTCTCAGATACATTTTTAAGTTATATGTCCCAAAATTCTGTATGTTTTATTATAGAATATATACAGTACTCAGCATTTTAAATAACAAGCAGTTCAAGTAACATATCAAATTACTTTTGAGTTCACTGAAAACAATAGTTGAATATTTGCCTATTTGTAAACCTGAAGAAATAAGTTACCATTTCATTTTAACAGCATGATGGGTTAGAAATCTTTTCCATCTTGAAATGCTAAATAGCAAAGAGATTACTTGGCACTTTTTTCCCATTTCTTTTTTTTTCTGTGGAAGATTTTGTGCATAACTTTTTTAAAGCTTGACAGACTGTTGAAATATTTTAAAATGCAATTCTGTTCCTAAGCTTCTAAACAAATAAAAAAAAATCACAACAAAATTCTCAAGGCTCATACCCACTGTAATTGTGTGTGCCATTGATTTTTTACTGATTATAGACTGCAGCGAAATTTGAAAAATAAGAGTTATTCAGTTATTGATATGATGGTGTATTAATGCTTAGATGAACTTGTCAGGAAAAATTAAGGTTTGACCATAAAATATTTTTAACTGCCAACTCCTGCTTCTTCAGGCTGCTGTGCGCAGCTGCAACCTCTGCTCACATGAAAATGTCTCCAGGTCTGTTTCTTCTATTCTTTAATATCAAATATAGGGTCATGTCTCATTTTATGTTTATGTTTCACCTCAGTAGCTTAACATTTTGCCAAATATCAACTTACCCAAGAAAAAGTCATAGCACATACATTCTCCTCATCAGAACACCAGATGTAACATCTGATCGTACACTATTGATGCTCAGTGTTTTCAAAAGGACACTGATTATGGCAACAGTCCAAGAGGAAATGCCTAAAGTTGCATGCCTGGCTCTTTCTTTTCAGCTGATCTTCCCTACACCTGAACATGGAGAGGCAGGGATTTGATGGATGGACTATTCAGTGGATAAGAAATTGGCTGGATAGATGCAGCCAGGGCACTGTGGCCAATGAATCTGTGTCTAGGTGGAGGCATGGCTTGTGGACGAAAAGCTGGATGTGAACCAACAGTGTGCACTTGCAGCCCAGAAAGTCAGCTGCATCCTGGGCTGCATCAAAAGGAGCTTGGCCTGCAGGGCAAGGGAGAGGATTCTTTCCCCCTTCTCTGCCCTTGTAAGACCCCACCTGGAGTGCTGTGTCCAGATCTGGGGTCCTCAATACAAGAAAGACATGTTTAAGTGGGTTCAGAGGAGGCAAAAAATATGACCAGAGAGCTGGAGCACATCTGCTACAAAGACAGGCTGAGGGAGATGGGGTTGTTAAGCCTGGAGAAGAGAAGGCTTCAGAGACCTTACAGCAGCCTTCCAGTACCTTAAGGGGGCTTATAAAAGGGAGGGGGAGGGAATTTTTGTACAGGCAGATAGTGACAGGACAGGGGGCAATGGTTCTAAACTCAAAGGGGCAGGTTTATATTAGATGTTGGGAAGAAATTCTTTACTCTTTTGGTGCTGAGACACCTGAACAGGTCAGAGAAGTTGTGGATGCCCCATTCCTTGAAGTGTTTGAGACCAGGTTGGATGGGGCCCTGAGGGTCCTGGTCTAGTGAATGGCATCTCTGCCCATGGCAAGGTTGGAGCTAGATTACCTTTAAGGTCCAGTCTAACACAAATCTTTTTCTGATTCTATGATTCTGGAAAAAATACCACAATATCTGAATGATATTTTCAAATAATTTCAAAATTCTTTCAGGCTGATATAAAAGAAGATGTGTTTGATAACAAGAATGTTGTTGCAAGCAGGCTGTCATCTGTGCAATACATATGAGTTGCTTACCCAAATATTTTGAAAAGTCTTTCCCAAAAGGACTTCTCCAACCTTTTTGGGTAACTGCAATGTTCTGCTTCTTGTCTCTTCCAGAAAATAGAAATAGCATAGGATGACCTATTTTGTTCCAAACATCTACTATTTTCTTACCACAGACAAATACTGCTTAAAGAAATACAGAAAGCATGAGGCACATGCATGACACACAAAATCATACAGGCACTTTGCAGCCACATGTTCTGCTTCTTAACCTGAAGGGCAATTACATCACACAATGAAAGATTAATTTTCTGCCTACATCATAGAATCACAGAATATGCTGAGTTGGAAAGGACCCACAAGGGTCATTGTGTCCAACTCCTGGCCCTGCAGAGCACCATCCCAAAGAGATGCACCACGTGTCCAAGAGCATTGTCCAAATGCTTCTCGAACTCTGTCAGGCTTGCTGCTGTGACCACTGCCCTGGGGAGCCTGTTCCAGTGCCCAGCCACCCTCTGTGTGAAGAACCTTTTTCTAAAATCCAGCCTAAAGCTCCCCTGACACAATTTCAGGCCATTCCCTCATGTTCTGTCACTGGTCATTACAGAGAAGAGATCAGTGCCTGCCCCTTCTCTGTCCCTCATGAGGAAGCTGCAACTGCAATGAGGTTTCCCCTCAGTCGCCTCTTCTCTAGGCTGAACAGACCAAGTGACTTTAGGCACTCCTCATATGGCTTCTACTCCAGACCTTTCACCATCTTTGTTGCCCTCCTTTGGACACTCTCTAATAGTTTAGTATCTTTCTTATATTGTGGTGACCAAAACTGCATTCAAGGTGAGGCCAAGCTAGTCGAAACCATCCAGTATAACAAAAGAGTTGGGAACACATGATCCGAGGAGAAGAAAGAGAAGGTCATATCTTTGACAGCAGGTTGTAGACAGATTATCTCACAGAATTTTTAGGTACAAATTAGCCAAGGTGAGTCTGCAAGGACGCAGATCTACTGCCTTTGATTATATTGTGTGTGCTTCGTCAAAATGGCTAAAATTGAATTTCTGAGCTGTATGGAAACCAAGGAGTTGAGTGTATTCCTCTCAGTAAAGGGAGATTTGTATTCTAAACCTTTTATAGTGTCAGTCACTTTTATTCAGTGAAGGGCAGAAAACAATTTCTAACAGCACAGAAAGTTTTTTAAATAGTTACTCAAGTGCTTCCTGGATCAAAGATGCATGATGAATTATCAGGTAACTCTCCCCAACCATTTTTTCACAGAATTTGGCTCAAGAAAATTGTTTGATAGTAGCTTGATGACACTTTGATCAAGAATCTATTGTTAAATTGATTGTTAAATCATTGACCAGATCTGAGCAGTGGAAGGTAAGAGCTTGCACACTAATCAACTTGAAATATAAAGAAATAATTTTTTTAGAAAGATGAAAACCCGTATGCTAATGCAGAAATGATTAAAGTATGATTTATCTCTGTAAAATTATATAGTAGATGTAGCTCTATGGAATCTCAGGATTTTTATGTTAATGGGATCCATAGCACATTAGTAAATCCACAAGTAAAATGCTGGTTTTTTCTTCAGTTATGGCTTCTAATCCATCCTTTCATAATCAAAATGGATTGTTTCTATCTTCTCTATGATCCTAAGCAATATACTAGGAATAGGCCAAATTCTGCTCTCGGAGGCATAACTACAACGTTAAACCTCAATCAAGCTGTAACCAACATCTCAGCTCATAAAGTGATACTTAACTGTGAAAGGTGACATAGAGCTACACTGACACAAGAAGAAGACAAGGAGAAAATCAATGCCATTCTTCCAAAGTGTTTATGGATGCATCACTTCTTTTTACAGAACAGTTTATTCCCTTCCAGTTTTTGGATAGTTGGAGTAAGGAGGAGTGATTCAAGCCCCCTCTCCGATCCAACCTGGACTACTGCATGTAAGGGAGAGTTGAGGATTTCCTGCTTTAATGACTCATGCTTGAGCTGCTGCTCAACAAGGCCAAGTAGTCAAGAAAATGGGTTCACTTCTGCTTTACAATCTCCAAAGCCAAGAAGATGATGATAGACCATTTTGCGAATACTTGGATCTGCACAAAAGAAGAAACTCAGGCATGTTTGCTATCCAAACCTAAGTGATATAAGAAGAAAGATAATGGTATCAACAAGTGAATGGCTATGATGCTAATCAGATAGAGGAAAATGGCTGATGGATTAAAAATGTGACAGCTTTACAAAATCACATTTCAGTGTGTAGGATTTTATGTTATGAAGAATGAGGAAAAATTGGTCCTGAAAAAAATTCAGTGCTAAGGCAACTGAGGAATCCCAACCTATTTTTCAAAGACATTCTTCCTTGTGCACATGATTGTTCATCTTCTCTCCTTGTGCTTGATTTTACAAGGATGAATGAACAACTCCACAAATTTGGAAACAATTAAAAAAAAAAAAATCTACTTTACAGAACTGTAAGTATTTGCAACTGGTTTATATTTCTAGTTGGATTTTTTATGTTTTTTCTTTTTCTTTGCTATTGTTTTTGTTGTTATTTACACAGCCCTTTCCCATACACACATCCAGATCTAGATATTTGTCTGTGCTTAAAGATAAATAACGATAGGATTATCTGACTCCAGGCAAAATGCAAATTGTTTACAAATCTGGTTACTGAATGACAGTGAACAGAATTGAATTTATATTTTTTTAAAAATCAGAGGAGAGAAGGCAATTTCTCAAAGCACTGATGCTGATTCTCTGAACCATGTGCTGATTAACCTGCATACAGAACTGTTGAAGTGACCAGCAATGTAGAACAAGGAGTGTATGGCTTTGAATAAACTACTGACAATAAATAGTGGTTGTGCAATGCCACTTCTTGGGCACCTAAGCAGATTAAAACATCTTGTTTTGACAGTTACATTGTGGTCATTTTTGTATTTCTTTATCAGCAGGCTCATTTTTGTACCATGATTGACTACAGATTTTCTAGTTAGGTTGGTAGATTTAACCAGGAGTTTTAAAATAAAGATTTGCAACCATCTAACATTTCAGAGGCAGAGGAAATTCGATCACTTACACAATTTAATAGATAGCCTCATCTCATTGTGTGATTCTCCATTTCTCTGTGGTTACTTTGAACACCATTATTGGGTGGGCTGTTAAATGGATCTCAGCTACCCTGTGGATCACTGGATTGCTGTTTGAACAGAGGAGACATTCTGTCTTTGAAAGAAAGCTCAAATTATCACTCAGATATGAAAACATGTCAGCACATTGATATTTTAGGTTTAATGATTCCAGTTCCATAGGATATGGATTACATAAGAGCCCCATAGATTACCAGATAACCATTAACAGAATTCTGTCAGTGTTCTGCACCTGATAACAACATCCCCAAATGAAACCTCAAGAGTTTTTAACAAATTAAGGTCAAGTCTTGAATTACCAGGTTCATTTTTGTTGCAACCACTCCAGTTCTTTGCAAAACTGTTTTACCTTCACTTACTGCCTCAAAGCAAATACAACACTAATTCTGTGTTATCAAAAATGAAGGACTGAATTATTGATTAGACAATTTAAAATAGTGTGTTGATTTATACAAACACTTTTTGGAGACAAAAGAGCAGTTGGATCTGTAGGTGATATAAATGAAGAGTTGATACGAAGCTCACCAGTGTGCCCAATTTACAAAAGATGAGTTGTAACAAGTGGCCACAGTTCTCAGAGCCCTAGCTGGCAGGGGAGATCCCTCCAAGTTATAAACACCAGCAGAGCTTTTGCTGTTCAACTGAAGCTGTCTCTTCCATTTTTACTAAGGATACTCTTTAAGGATTTTTTTTGGCTTCTTTAATGAAAGTGGGGCTCAAAGAGCAAGTGAATATCACAGGGTGATGATAGCACTGCTGCTTTCAGAAACATACTATTTTTTATATTTTCTTTGACCATAGGAGGCAGAAAAAATGTTCAGTGATACTTCTGCTCCTACATGCTACATTTCAAAGTATAAGCTGAGAGAAAAGGTTCAAACCATAACTCCTTCCCATCTTGCTACATGCCTCATTGCTTACTCCGGGAACCAGTGTGTGTGTGGGGTGTGTGTATTCACTTTTGGTTACGTGTGAATTAAAGATGAACTCTTCGTTTTTGATCTTCCTTCAAAAAACCATTGATTTTTTTTTTTCTTTCTTTCTTTTTTTTTTTTTTTTTTAAATTTCTGTGCTGGTAATAAATACAGCTTTTGGTAATTTGAACTTCTGTTCTCAGGTACTAGCTTCCTAATCACAAAGCACATTCAGTCAGCGTATTCCCCTCTCAGCAAAGTTTCCCTGTGCTTACTACAGCTTTCCTAAATTCCTGCAGTCATTCAAGCCTGAATACATTGCCTGCTGGTCACGGCACTTTCAGTACTGTTTCAGCTCTAAAAATAATACATAAGAAACTTTTCATTGCTAATTTGTTTTCTGTAATGGTTCTTAAGTCACTGTTTTGTGTGTGGTGTGTAATGTGTTTTGCTGATGTATCAATGATGCAGAAGTTGGAGTTTTGTTTTAGAGTGCTGTTTCTGAGTTGTCTCCTAAATCTGTTTTTCCTCTGGAGACCCCAGTTCCCTCAGCTATGAATGAAGCAGGAATTCACCAACCCTGCAAAGTAATCACAAATTAATTCTTGCCTTTGCCATGTAGTTGGTCTACTTGCCGCAAAATTTAGATGTCTATCTATTGTCACGTGGATCTTAAAGATTCTGCATAGCTACAAAAAGGAAGAACAAAGGTCCAGTTTTCAAGTACTTTTAAATAAGTGACAAAAACATGTTTTCAAGCATGAAAAATCATTAAGAAGCTAAATATAGTGTAAAAGAGACAGTTAAAAGATTAAGCAATTAAATTTAAATGTCTTAAGGAAGTGTTTATAAACATTACCAGTTTTCCACTGCCAGATCAATAGTGGGGAAAATTATTCAAAATGTATATCTGAACCTGCAGCTCCCAGTATGTATTTCCCTTTTATATCTTATTGCTTTTAGCATAAAACACAAACAACAACAGTAAAGGCTGAAATCCATCTATTTTGGATCCATACATGGATCAATGATACAGTAGTATTCTATGGTGGGCAGCACACACTAAACTTTGTAGGTCCTGAGTAGATTATTTACATGTGTACTGTGTATTGTGTTGTTTAGTGGTGCTGTAAAATTACAGTCAACTATTTTTTTCAGGTATTTTAAGGATACGTAGAACAGAATAATGTTTCAAATGCATCTAAGCTGATAACATTAACATGTAAACAGCATTAGACTTGATTCACAAAATGTTGTTGAGAAGAAATGCAAGATAGTGTCTTTAAATGATAAAAAAACCTGAAAGATTTTAATTTACTGGTCAATCTCCCAAGTTTTACATTTCTATAAAATTGGACTAAAATATTAAGAGCTTAAAGAGAAATGCCAGGTAGAGGGACTTGTTAGTGGAGAGTGAGCACTGGAGTGCTCCCTCTCAGATTAAGATAACACTCAGAAGGGAATCTGTTTTGAATTGCTTAGGCTGAAGGAATAAATGCCAAGGGAAAGATAAAATGGATTCTTGCTAAACAAAGGTACAGCAAGTGTAGGACTTTAAGACTAGTATAATAAGCACAAGAACTAAGTGAGGATCACAAAGGGAAAGATTTAAAGAAATGTGGGATGTAAAGAGAATAAAAAATTACTATCACATTAAAACATCCAAGGCAGTCCACAGATTGAGTGTGGACTTCCAACAAAAATGAAAAGCATTTATGAAAAAGCACAAGGAAAGAACTTCAATGCAAGATTTAAATCATTGAGAATAAAATCATAAGCAGTGGCTTGAGCTGATTAAATAACCAAAAGAAAGAAGGAGTCAAGAGTAGTTATAAATGAGTGATTAATACTGAAAGAGTGTATAGAAAACAAAGGCTCATATACAAGAAATACAAATAGAAAAGAGTCCAAAAATACACACTGTAAATAGTTTTCAATGGAATATAATATTTAATAGCAGGACAGAAATTTGTCACTGTGCCTATATTTTGAAGTTTACAATCTGAAGTTATCCTTCATTTCTGTATGATGAAAATGATATGCTGATATATTTAGGAATCCAGATACCCGTGTTTTATAGGTGTCTTATTTCCTTTCACTGTTCTCCACCAAACGGTTATCTTTGTATTATCAGTAGACTTTCCGTAATATTCCTGTTGGCTCTACATATGTAGTGCCAATACAATTGAGACTACCAAGACAGATGTTTCATTGGCTTAGTTTCCCACTTGAAAAAAGACATCCACTGTATACCAATTTTCTTTCTTCTTTGACCTGTCTTACGTGAAAGACTGTTAAAACTACTGTTGTTCTGATTTTTACCTTCTCTGATTTTTCACTGTGTACCCGTGTTTAGGATAATTCACATCCAAACCATACTAAGGTTACCCTTGCTGTCACAGAAACACCACAGAATTTTATTTTCCTTTAATTTCTGGGCAAGAGAATGGGGGAAACATTTCATTAGCATTTCTGTGAGGTTGTTCTCACCTACCATATACTGGACAGGGGTAGGAATCACTTTAAAAATTTAAGTGAATTTAGGGTATGTGCACCCTGGGAGGTATTTTATTAAAAAAAATTAAATTCTTTCACAATGCCTCCCCAAAATCACTAGCAGTGTGGTGTGCTAATTGAATTTTGTGTACTGTTTTGAGAAATTTCATGGATGCATAAATGCTTCATACAGCTCTACTCAAATATATAGTGTAAGGGACAGAAAAAACTTTCTTACCAAGAATAAATACCCATACTCACCTAAAAACGTTAGAAAAATGAAGGTTTTGTAATGTATGGTTATACTAAACTTCTTCCTTATACCATGAAAAATATAATCAGATGGAGGGGTGTGAGCTTTCCCTTTCACTTGTGTTGAGACTAATTAGATGCTAAGCCATACTGCCAGGCAGACAGATTAGGGATGTCTTTTTTTCCTCTTCCCACGGTTTTCTTAATTTTCCTCTGCTTTCCAAAAACTGAACACTGGTCCCAATTAGTAGCAATAAAATCAGTCTTTATGTTAAAAGATTTTTTATGTTATCAAGAGGACTTGGAAAGGAAACAAGAGCTTTCATCTCTTCCATTCTCCAAGGCATTTCATACTTTTCTCCTTATAAAGAGCCCATCTCTGCTTTCTGGTCTAGTCTGCCTTCATTATTACCAGTGATTCCCAGACTTATTTGCATCAAAAGCTTCCTCTAAGAATGTTATAGGTCACAAATCTCTTTCAACCATTCCCACCTTGTATGTTTTCCTCTCTGCCTTCTCTTGAATCAGTTATTGAGAAAGCACTGTGCCTAAGTATTTTTGTTTTTAACAGGACCTTTACTACCACTGTTTTATTACAGTGCCTCTTTCTGGGTGTCTGGTTTCTACCAAATGTTGGTCTGTGCTATTGGAAAGTGACCACTCCTCCTTCTGCCATGATGGCTACAAAAAATCCAGCTGCCCTCTAAGTCTGGTCTGTGTACAGACTCTCAAGGCTTCGGAAGGAGCTGTCTCTTGTCCATTGTCAGTCACAAAACAGATTATTGAGAGGGTTAATATGCTTTTTCTCCTGCTTTGAAAATTAGTATAGCTCATCTTGTGACAAACTTCTGAGGTTCAGCAAAGCTCCTCTGAGGCCAATTTAAACTTTACTGAAGTCAGTGGAATAATGGTGGCTAGCAGTAGAATAAACTCAAAATAAGTTTCTGAGAAGTAAAATGAATAAAAACAATCATGAATAATTTTCCAGAATGGATATGAGTGTCACACATAAAAACAAAAGAAGGGAAAATCCTGAAGTACAGGATTCAAGGCAAAATCAGAGTCCTGAGCTGCAACAGAACTGAAGGAGAAGCACTTGAAATTTAGTGGTGAAAGAGTAGAAGCATGAATTAGTAGCAAAATAAGAAGATATGTAAAGAATGAAGTTTAACGTAATGTCTTTTCCTTTAGAAACTGTTTCTAGGAGAATAGATTCTAAAACCCAGCATATAGAATAATGAATAAAGGATTTAAATTTCCAGGGTCACACGTTTAAACATAATTTAAGAGTATACATCAATGGAATTTAAATCAATGTTCATGTGGAAAATTACTAACCCTTCCCTTCTTTTCTGTTGTAAACTGAATTTATGAACGGTATCTGAGAAACATAAAACCAAATACTTAATTTCAGTTTAACACATATATTTTGTGCAATGGAAGCAAATGGATCTTTCGCTGTACTAATTACACAAAAATTGGAAGCTAGTATCTCTTTCATTTACATGGAGACAGTATAGAAGTCATACAGTTTCCTAGTTTTTTCAAAGTTGGAGCAATATCATTACTTTCTCCTTCAACAGTGTCCACTGAAATAGCAGAAGAAGACCCTGAAGGTGAAGAAGATCTTGGGCCCTGTTTCACAGGAAGATTTAAGCAACAGCTCTGCCCTTAACTTCATTGTGAGCCTTAGCAAATGTAGTAACTGAGCAAGTAAAAAGGTGCTGCTTATTTTGTCCATTCATACCCTGAAGTCACTGACGATTCTGAGAATAGAACTGTGGGGCTCTGATCTTAGGCACCTCTTAGAGACCTCCAAGCCACATTAGGTTGGTCATCATCTGCATTCTGCTAGACTACAGTGATGGATCCTCTGTCCACTATTTTTAGCCTTGACACACAATATTTGATTTTATGAGGAATTTCTCAAGCTGGATCCTGCTTCTCAAGAGACCAAAGTTCATGCGTACCTTTGAATACTGAGATATTCAACTGACCATAAAAATAATTTCAATGACCATAAGTATATATGTGAGTGATTTTCTGAACAACACTGTGGTGCTCATGAGCAAGATCAATCCTCAGATAAGGAAAGAGCTTAAACCACTGGAATGTGTTCTTAAAGGTACTGGTAAAAACTTCCTCAGAAAATAACAAGTGAAAATCTGCTAAAAACCAGTATCAAAAGTCTCATCAAAATCTCATTTACTTATTTCTGTAAATAACCCAGAAGGATAGTCTTTGAAATTCAATATACTGTCTTTATATAATATTCTTATCCAATATATTTTATATACTCAATAAATCAATATAAATACTTAATTGATTTTCGAAATGCAAATATATGTAATGAAACTAGAATGAGAAGGGAAATAAAAGTTTGAAAATACTGAAAATTATGTCCATGTATACACAGTGAAAAACAAAAGTAAGCAAAGAAACTTTGGGCTACCTATGATCTTTTGAAAGATATGCATAATAAAGGTATTCTACACATCTGATTTTGCACTTGACTGTATTTGTGTGAAACCTGTAAAGAGCTGGAGGACAGAGCCACCTGTGAGATATAGACCTGAGAGTGCAGTGAAGCTTGGGTAGCTTTTGTTCCCCTTACAGAAATCTTTTTCTTTACCCCTTGATAAAGCTGGCCAGTTCTGCTGACTATTGTGTGAGGCACTGATCACCACCTGCCCATCGTTTCACGATCCTTTGATATTCATGTTTCTCAAGAAAGAGCTAAAAAGATCAGCCTCTGGGAAGCCTGCAATGCAAGAGCTGCAATTTGCTGGAGACTTACAAAGGCTATTTCTAGTACCTGGTGTGTGTTCTGATGCCATGATGATTTTTTGCCTTTTCTTTTATACCTGTTATACCTTTTTACAACTTCTGTATTCCTAGTGCTTTTTGCCTACATTCTTGGACTTGTTTGTCAAGCTAAGAGACTAAACATTTTAGAATCTTCGTAGCTAGGGATCAGTGTGCCCCAGACCCCAAGGTCTTCTCCAGAACACATTCTGTAAACTAAGATAGAACCATCCAGGAGAAGGCTCCTTGGGGAGGGGGGCTCACTTGAACCTCTCACTGAAGAATCTTTGATAGATATGCTAATTAATAAAACCTATAATGTTATACCAGATCTTTTAGGAAAGGCATTTTGGCGAGGTGCATTTCGATGCATATGACCTGGATGTAGTGCACCTAAGGATCCTTAAAATAAATACCAAGGTAAAATCCCTTTTCCCCTTCTAACCGTGTACGACTCTTGATTTTAAGACCAAGAGAAGGCATCAGTTCCAATGGAGACAGGTAGAACTTCTCCCTGGTTTAGGGGAAGAAGGGGCCTCTCATACTGCAATACAGGAATGAGGATAGGTGCCTGTGTAATGCATTCCTATAGTGATTTTAAATAAATGCCATAACAAAATATACCTGATTTTGGGATTTTTTTTCACATTTCTATTTTTGCCACTGTGGTTTGACTTGAATTAAAAGGTTTCTGCAGGGGAATTTACAGAGTGGTGTAAGTGGGTGGTATCCTGAGCAGTAAGTCAATTACTGCTCACAATTCCAAAGAACACAAGGTACCAACTGCTCCTTGATTGACTCACATATGCTTCCAAATGAAGTCAGTAGCAACTTGATCTCATCAGGGGGAATAAACAATGCAAAAAATGACAGAATTTGAGAAATACAAATGTATGTATTTATTTAGTGAATATATTTCTTTGTTTTCAAAAATAAAATGCAAGATAATTTCACTTTTTACGAGCAAAGGTAAAAGAGAAAATGGGCTTTATACCCACTTTGCATGCACTTTCATAGCACCTTGCATCTGTAGAATTGTGTATAATCCTTCTGTGTAATGAAAGTGAAAGGCATTGCTTTGACTCTGCAGGGTTGTGTTTTCAAAGGCCCGTTCTGGAAGGTTTGCTTTACTTCAGCCAATTCGGTCACACTGTGTGCAGAGCATGAGACAGTCAGCTGAGGAATGATAATAATTCTTTTCCCCCACAGGAGTCCAGAATATACAGCCCCGTGCCAATAAGTAGCAGCTCCCAGAAAGACAGCATCCAAAGGAGGACAGCTGAACCCAGATTCCTTGCATTTAAAGCACTCAGAACTGATGCATGGTGTGAGATGGCAATATTTTCAACCCCAGCTTTCCTTGTCATGCAAGACATTTTTGTGTTTCTAGTTTTTGTCTCTTTTGCTCTGCATTTAATTACCTGCTAAATATGCATTTTTTTCTGATGGAATTTCCTCTGGTTTTAAAAGACTGAAAACCACATAGCTGTAAGAGACCCAGAATAACACATCAGCACAATATTCCATGGGCAGATGGTATGCTAGCCTGACCTTGTTTATCACTGGACCACATCCTGTGACAAGGTTTTTTTGTAATGACTGCAGCAGTCCCAGGCTTTCCACGTATGACATTCCTCCCTTCATATTCTGATTACACAACTGTCAGGTCAGAGGGACATTTTTAACTGTTGCCTTAGTATTGTACTACCTAATTCTGCTGGAGACTTTCAAACTTTTAAAATATAGATTTCAATCAGTGAATCAAGAGATATTTTTGGAAAAAACCCACCACATTCTAATGAATGATACCACAATATTGATATAGACCTCGAAAACAGCAGAACTTTTAATAAAAGGAAGATTTTTTTAATTATTATTATTCCTTTCAGGTTAATAAAGAACTTGTTTCAACTACCTGGCTATTTGGTTTTTATTTGAAATATATTTAGATTTTATTGTCCCAGAAGTTTCAAGCCAACTGGATCTGCAGCATGAATAAACACATCTTTCTTATACATTAAAAATAGAAAAAGTACCTTTTATATCACATGCTTATGTTCTTTTTTCCACTGAAAAAAATAAGTAGAGGTATTATTTACTACATGTAACATTTCTTTTCCTGTTCAAGCATCTTCAACTCAAACTATGCATACATTTCAAATTCAAATGACATATATCTTAATGTTTCTTCCTCTTATATTTTTATTAGCTTTTTTGAGTTTCAGCCTCCTCCAAAATTCTACTAAAGAAGTAGGAGTTCCAACAGAAAGTAATTTCATTTCATAAAATAATAATAATGCTTAGGGAAAAGAACATTTATCCTTCCTTCTGCAAAAACTTCCTCTTCAGTTTGGCTAGTCCAGATGCTGCCCTTTAAAAAGAGAGAAGGATGAAGCTCAAAAGCTGGCAGATCTTTGCACATGGTAAGGTCAGCAGAAATTTCAGCAGACTATACTCTTTATTTTGGGAGTGCTTTGTGTGCAGACATGGCCTCAGGTGAAGTCAACACATCTGCACTTTAAAAACACAGTGTAATTTTTCATCCAATCACTAGTCTGTGTAAGTGATGGATTTTAAGCTTTGTGTCAATCCATACTACTTTCTTTTGGCTTCAGAGTACAGATCCAACTCCCTAGGAACTGTGATACATGAAGATTCCCTCATCAACTTTCAGGCTGGAAATAATATGTAGAATATATTTGTTTGATAATAAAGTATGAGTCACAAAAGGTAACTCAAAAGATGACCCTAACAGACACTATTTTGGACAAATTTGGTCAGAAATGTTTCCTATCTAATATTTGTATCAAATGCATATACTGAAAAAATATATACGCAGAGCAGAGACATCTGAATTAACAAAGTGGAGTGACAGGATGTTCAAATGCTTTTTCTATAAAATATCAGATTTTTGGGCTCCATTCTGTAGATTCTCATCTTCAGTAGACACTCAGACTTCCTGCAGACCAGAAAACCCTGCAGTTCCAAGTCCCTTCTTCAATTGCATGGCCCTGGTCACACTGTGATTATCCTTATTCTCTCCTCATACGAAGGCACAGCAGAAAGCTGCACAAACAGAACTCCTTGCTTTCATCTGTAGAACTGAAGTATGACATGTTATTATCTGTTTATGCAATGCTACTTCTATTTTGGTTGCTTAGTTCCTCCTATGCTAGCATCCTGCTTTCATTTTTACTTATTTGCTAATCTTTAGCTGCTCAGGCTGAAATTTCCTGTGCTGGAGACGTGTCTCAAAATGGAAAGTTTTAGGAAAAGAGATTTAACAGTTTTTACACTGAGATTAGTAAAATTATTCAGCAATATTTTTACTTAAGACCCTATAATTATTTCAGATTTTTCACCAGAAACTTTGATTTGATAGAAACTGCTATCTTGATATCTAATTCTTTAAGTGACAATCACCCTTTTATGTCAAAATTACTTTCTCTGTAAAGAACGACATTCTTCACATAACTTATCTAGACTCAGTTGAGAACAGTTGTTAAATTATCCAGTGTTTACATCCCTACTCAAGCTAGTTTGTGTCAAAAGGCATCTATCTGCATCTGGACTGTAGATGTGTTATCCTACAGACAAGATGTGCAGAATTTTACTGGACATACTGCTTGTAGGCATTATCTTGTGGTTTACATGTTTTTAATACAAGGTTTAATTGTGATCCATAGGGTGGGCAGTATCTCAAGTCCATTATATATGGCACTTGGAATATTGCTAGGATTGTGCAGTGAACAAAGCTGCTCAGTGGGAAAACACTGCCTCAGTAGCAGAAGTTGACTATGCAAGATGCAAGGTTTTGCAAGAAAATAAAGCAAACTTGGAAAACTCTCTTGCCTATCTGCTTCAGACTTCCTACATGATGAGCAAACTCTCCCTCAAACTGCATGTTTCATAGCTGGCCATCAACTGTTCCTCATATCTGGTTGCCCTGCAAATACTTTAGGCTGTGATTTGCCGAATAGATGACCATTTGTACATGCAGGTACTGTCAGGGAGAAAGCTGATCTTGAGTAACAAAACCTCTAATCATTTTACCCCCAGTCCTGTCTTGTACCTAACACAGTTTCAAGAAAAAGGGTGGTTATAGAGAATTCTTAGTCAAGCTGGTTGAAAACTGCCCCAGAGAATATTAATGACAAAATATGAATGCAATAGTTTGCAAGAAAAAGCCAATTCTATCAAAACTATAACCAAGGACAAGGTTGCCATGCCCTGCCTACAACTGTGGAGAATTTCTTCTAAAGTTTTAAACAATAAATTGGGGGAACCTGAATATAAAGTAATATAAACAATACTGGAGTACAATCATATCTTATTGTGGTATAGAAAAAAAATCCCCTAACTACATTTCACTGTAATAATCCAATCTTATATACAGTTTATTTGCAAATAAAATAAATTATTAAAGTCCTGTTTTTCTCCCATGATCTGCTTTTTTTTTATGTGGCATGTGACAATAGGTGATGCATTTCTTTACTGCATCTGATTTTTAAACTATTGCATCTCAAATGGCAAGAATGTTCCCTTTCCTTGTCCCTACAGACTGCACTGGTCAACAAGCCCAGAAACATGTCACCTCCTTGAGACAGCTGAAGAAAGAAGGGTGTCAGGAGCCACTCACACAGACTAATCTTCAATAAGTGTTCATGCAGGGCTGAACCAGGAGTCCCTTCAGATCCCAGAGCAACAGGTAATGTTGGTTTCAGTAATTGAGCCCATCTTCCATTTCCATATAAGAAAGCAAAAGATTTCTACCAGCCTTGCTGCAGGTATGATGAACTCCAGCATGGGCTCTGCAAACAAAACATATAAACTCTTATATGGCTTTCACTGTTTTTCCTACCTGAAATGACTTGTAATAATAAATGACTCTCCTTTACCAACTCTTTGATTCAGCATAAAGTACACTGAAAGTTAGTCTTTTGTTAAAAGAAAGTTGTTACTCAAAATTTTTCAGCACTTGTTGAATAATCAATCATTAGAATATCTCCAAGTCAAATGTTACCATGCCGTGAAGGAATCTGCCTACAAGTCTTCCCAGTACATTAATACTTCTGGTTTACCCATTTTGTGGCAACACTAAATTAAATTAAAGATTTTGTTTATTTAAATTATGTTTTCATGCAGTAATTTGGGTTAGAACTGTGCAAAAAATAGCTTTTAAATGAAAGTGATAAAAAACCCCTGACATTGCTCAATCAGCCATTATTATGAAAGATAAGGTCAGTATCTTTCCCATGTCGATGTCTCAAGAGAAGAAAAAAACCTACCACAACTGTAGTTTTAGAAAGGTTTTGGTTACCGGATATTCATGTTTGGTTTATATTTATGTTTTTATATTTGCATTTATATATATGCACACATGATATCCATGCCATCTAGAATACTCTTTTTAAAAGTTGTGAGGCTTGTGCTTCACATGGACGTGAATATATCTCAGTGCTTGGACTGCACTGAGAAAATTTTAAGGGAATATCTGCACCTCCATTCTTGTCCAGTGGTGAGAATGAGTATTACAATAGTTCAGTAGTGTGAGGAAGGTGACAGTTCCCTAACCTGACTGTATTTATGATTAAGCTAGTTCTGTTAAACAGTTCCACCTGTCATAAAAAACAGATCATCATTCTGAAGAGGTTATATGAAGTGTTTTATTAAACTGAACAGCAAAACATTTGGATTATTCATCACACTGAACACCCAAAATGTGGGTTACAGCAAGCTCATATACATTTGGATGAAGCCATATTTTTTAAAAAACAAATTTATTTTTTTGCTTTGCTCTATCAAGAGGCATTATATAGATTTACCAATTGCCACAGCATGTGTTCCAACTATATTTTACAATAAATAAACACACAATTGAGACTCCCACAATAAACTATTTTATGCTTCTTTTTAAGTGGAGCTGTTGGAATAGAAGACATTTTTGTTAGGATAACTTACCTGTGGGACTGCAAACTGAATTTACTTTAACAACATGTCTTTAAAATGTTTTCTTACAATCTATCTGTATATTATTCTAGCCAGAATGGATTTAGAAGACAGAAATTTTTGATTGTATGAACTCATGTCCTACCTATAATGCAAAAAATTGTTATTTTAGTATATATGTAATATATAATCCACATAACTAAAGATCAGACAAGCATTTTGCTAATCTAAAAAATATTTTGTCAGTCATAAGACTTTACAGAGGAACTGAGTATTCAGAGGAACTTTGGGTTCGTTAACTGGGAGAAGGCATTACTTGCTTTTCATATAGCAGCTCAAAACCTTCAATTTGAATAGTCTTTAGGAAGAAATTCTCTATTGTGAGGGTGCTAAGACACTGGAAGAGGTTGCCCAGAGAAGTTGTGGATGCCCCATTACTGAAAGTGTTCAAGGCCAGGTTGGATGGGGTCTTCCATGGGCTGTGTGGATATCTGCTCCACCATGGCCTTCACCACAGCCTGCAGGGGACTATTTGTTCCAGTGTCTGGAGCACCTCCTGCCCCTCCTGCTCCACTGACCTTGGTGTCCACACTGATGCTTTTCATACCTCAGCCGTGCCCTGCGGTGGGTGGTTGGATCCGGCTGGAACCGGCTGCGTCCGGCTGGGGCAGCCCGGCCTCCCCTCACGGAGCCCCTGCAGCGCCTGCAGCTGAGCCCTTAGAACCCACCCTCAGTATAAAGCTCAACAAACAACTTGCATTATTTAAAAGTGAGGAGCCTAAGAAATAATAATCCAAATACCTCAATTTAATTCTTTTCAGTAGAGTTCCATCAGTATATTTCAATTCCAATGTCTCTTGAACTAGACTGATTTGCTGTGGTTTTTTATTCAAATAAAACAACACTCACGATTTTACTACATCCTTTTTCTATTACTTACTAGAGCTTCAGGGCCTGAGAAAATTATGGTCTCTTCTAAGAACTGTAGCCTCTATTACAAGACAACAGATCATTTTTTATTACATGCTGTTCATTTTCATTTTCAGACTGTCCTGATAGAAGACTATCTTTTTCCATTTACTGTCCTGGGGAAAAAAAATTAGGTGCCATTAGCATGAGTCCCTTTAGCAACCCTTCTGGCTAAAACTGAACTTGCTTGAAAGCAATCTCCATTTGTATGTATTCCTAAAACATTTTCACTGACTCATAAGCATCACAGGCAGTTTTACTTTGGGCTGTGAATGGAAGTAACAGCACTGAAGAGAAGCCACTGAACCCCCATACTCAGATGTGAACTCTTTCTCTCTCCACAGCACTTTGGTTCCAGGTTGAGATTGTGCCCAGATTGTGGGCATAGGGCATGAAGAGGGCTTCCACCACCTGTTTGAGACTCAAGAAAAGCAATTAATTTATTGAAACTGGTTAGAAAATCTTTGCTGTGCTACTGATTTACCCCAAGTCTTCTCAAATTTGCAGCAGTGGGACATTAGTCATACTGCCGGTTTCTTTATTTCTTCAGTCCATTACAGTGGTTTTCAATCTTTTAAGGCTCTTCACTTTAGCACAAGATGTTGAGAACATATTGAGATCAGGAGTGTGTGGAATAGATGATCTACAGGTTCCTTTATTTTTATTACAGATACCTGCTGTGGAAGTTAGTTAGCTCATGTAATCCCTATTCTTCTGTTGAATCCTTAAGAGAGGCATCATCAACTAAAAGCATCTTCTGTTCACTTCCCTCTGCTGTAGTGCTACTTGGCAGTTGTCCCAACACTGACTGATTCAGGGGTCTGGGAACCAGGTAAGACAGAAAACAAAATTATGTTGTCTGCCCCAAGTACACAATCCCAAGATCACTAAATTTTTGAAGGGAAATGTAAGGAAAAAGCTTTCTATTGATTTCATTCAGAGCCACAATTTTACATTTTTTGCTTTCAGTCATATTTCCAATATGATTGCTGTATGCAATTTTGAAAATAACATGTATAATGCACTTACAGTGGTCATCAGAATGGTTAAGGGTTGTTTTCCTCTTAAGCCACTATTTTGAAGCCTTTGCAAATGGAAAATTATTACCTGCTTGGATCACCTTTCTTAAGGCACGTTTTCAATGCCAAGGTTATTTCTTTTCCTTGACTGAGAAAAGGTTTGATAAAATTAAATGTTTCTGGTTTAGAACTACCTGAATGGGAAAAATAACAGTTTCATGCTTTGGAAAAATGTTGAGATGCTTATTTACACTAAGTACTGTGAAATGACTTAATTTTATCTTCAAATTTGTCACTCACAGAAAAGAAATTACATTTTAAAGGAAAACTGTTTAAGGAAAAAACCATTTTGCTTTATAACAGCTTAAAGAGCAAGATGGAACAGGTCTCTCAGTTTCTAAAAGAAACCAGATATTCTTTATTGACATTAAATGAATGTGAATATATATGCCTTAAATCAAGTTCTTTATATTATGTATTGTTTTGTTGTCAATTTTCCTGTTATATAACTTTACAGCTACTCATTATATAGAAGGCAGAGCTAATAAAAAATAAATGATTTTGAGGTTATCTTTTTTTCTTCTTATAATAACTTGTCTTTTGTTGCATATAACTATACTATGCCTAAAACATTCACGTTGAAAAGGCCTCACCCATCCCCAGAACGTAATCTTGTCCCTGTCCTAAATAGTGACAATTATCATTTAATTATGTAGTATACCTTATTACAACTGTTACAACAAATTAATAAAGCTATCAGTTGCAACAGCTGTCTCTGTTCTAGCACTTCCTGGTTTCTGAGTTTTTTTACTTTGTACTTCTGTCATCGTTTTACAAATCTGCTATGTTTTATGCTTAATCTGACTAGACATTAGAATTGCAAAGCTGCTATAAATTTTCTTTAGATTGCTTTTTTGCATAGTACTTTTTAGTTCATAGAGGTCCCTGCTGTATAGAAAACCTGAAAACGTGGCCTGGAACCATGTGGTAAGCTACTTCAGCTAAAAGTTCTCATACTGGAAGTATGTGATAAAAATAACAGTAAGATTAGAAATGGTTTGGATAATATAGTTTTAACATCTCAGCTTTGCATTGCTTATACATGCACTAAGCATCTCATCTTTCCCTGTTTGAAGATCCTAATTCCACTTTGTATGACCAACCTACATCACACTTTTTTCAGGCTTCCTATTTTTAATGGAATAGTATCTTAATCCTGCCTTAATTCTTCAAACTTTTTCTTCTCTTTGAAATTCTTTTCAAATTATGCATTTCAATCTCTGCCACACTGACATATCTTTCTATCTGAACTTACTTTCAAGTGACAAAAACATGTAACTGAAATTCCACCCCCTTAAAGTCAGTAGAAGATTTGCCATTGCTATTAGTGACTACACAGGATTCATCTGTAATGCATGCAGAGGAAAAATAAACAGCTTCATGAGACTTTTGGAAACCTTCTTCCATCTTGCATAATGTCACCTATCTCCATGCCAAGCCACGTCTCATTTACCAAGATAAGACTAGCACAGTTTTAGCACTAAGTATATAATGGATTTCAAGTTTCAGAGAAGCAGTGTTGCTTAATTCTGCCACTAAAGTACCTTATCCATCTGTTATACATTTTATAAAGATATGAAATGACTGTTCCATACATACCACATGTTCCTTACAAATATATAATTCCACATTTAAATGCAAAACTTCAGGGAGAGAAAAACAAGTTCAGACTTTGGTTTTGATCACTGAGATTTTTCTACTGAAATGACTTTGATAAGAGTGAATTGCTTTTCTCTGAGGGAAGTATAATTTTCTGCAGTATGCTTTGACTTGGAAATAGTGGAAAAAACCAAAAGAATAAAAAAAGAAAAATTTTAGTTTATCCAAGGACCATATTCAGCGAAGCAGTTAATCACATGCTAACACTGAAAACATAAAAATAATGGGCAGACATTCATAAAGTTTGGTATACTCAGAAATACTTTGGTGAACAAGGGGCACAGTGTTATTATAGCCTATATTAATTTATACGCAGGTTATTATGGCCAAAGAAAATGTCCTATGATGGGAGTTATTAGTCCATGTCTGTTGCAATAGAAAGTTGGCAACAGACTTAGGGCTGTAATAATAGCCATGAAATATGCAGTTAGGCTCCAGTTTTGAACTTCATTCAAATAAAGCAATTCCCAGTGGAGAAAATTGTGAGTAATTTTTCTGGTACCTATCTGTCAAAGGTACTGTTGCACTATTCCCAAAGAGATTATCACTTCTATGTAAATGACAGTATCCACATTGTCATCACTTATTTTCCTATTTATTTCCTTTTTTATGGAAAAGACACATATGATATCCTGATAGCTGTATTAAGTTTTAATTACATGACCATTATCTGTGTTTTTAAATCATCTCCAAGTTTTGTTGTATCAAAACATTTTTATTGATGTAATTCAACTAAGACTCACTGTAACAAGCTTTTTCAGGGGAATAAACCTAATACCAGGCTAAGGTGCTTCTTGAACTCTAGAGAATTTTCTGTAAATGACACTCTATTGTGGAGCTATTTTATTGATATGATTATCACCTTATTTTCCTTGGCAAACTCATGCTTTATCCTCATAAAGAATTTGTTAATCCTGTGAAACTCTCATTAAAGCCAAAAAATCAATAGTGTTTAAGAAATTCTGAATAGATTCTTAAAAAGTCCCAAGGAAACCAAAGTCTGTTGCTGACAGAAAGGTTCAACTCTTTTCCCTTTAGCTGGGCCTAAAGGCAGTCAAGCCAGATTCTCTAGTTGATATGAAACCTTCTGATACTGTAGAAATGCTCGAATGCATAGGAAGACTGTTTAAACAGTTTTGTTTTACTGCACTTACGTTAGCAAAGTCCTTTTGATGTAAGGTGAAGTGCACTGAACTTCAGTCACAGGCAAGCAAAATACACCAGAAAATGTGCCATGTAAACACCAGCATGGAAGTGTTGATGCATTAAACAATAGTTTTTCAGTTAGTATCTTTGGGCTTTAACTCAGCTTTTGGAAGAGGCTGGACCTAAATCACTGAAATTCTGTTGACTATGGCCAATTTATGTGCGAGTTTAATAACTGTCTATATGACTATGTTAGACAGTTTGTTTAAATGGGATATTCAGGAACCACTAGATCTTTTTGTATTTCATCAAACAAATTCTGTTTAAATACTATGAATAAAATTGTTGATCCTCTTTCACTCACTTTTTTCTGAGTAAAATATGTGTGTATTTTAAGGTGCCCAGTCTTTCAGAGGCTCTCAGCCTGAGACAGCAGGAAGTTGGGTATCAAAACCATGAGCCCTATGAAATCTCTACTAATAACAGGAATTTAAAGCAAGTTAAGGTAAGCAGGGAATATTCATGCCACACAGTATTTAGGGACTTCATGTAACACCCTGGATTCTATGTATAGCCAGAACACAAAGCAGGATGCAAACTCTTGCTTGTTCACATTAGTGGCCTAGTTCCTAACTTCAGTTGTGTAATCTTACACCCTCAAAGCACTAAACAATCTTAAGTGTAAGTACTGCAGCAACTTCCACAAGTAAAGAAATGTTTTGAAGGTATTAGAATAACCAGTGTTGCAGGTATCAGAATCACCTCTCTGATGTGTAGCTCACCGAACCTTGCACACAAGTTATTAGAAGGGGCTGGGGCTTTTAAAATCTATATTATTACTGCTCTTAGAATTTGCTTTTCTGTGTCATTTTTCATACCTAATAATCTAATGTGAAAATTCCAGTTTGACTTTTCAAATGTCCTTTATATTTTTTTTAACAGTTCTTCTGAAAGACTACTATGACAGCAGTTCAATAATGAGGTTAACCAGACATGGAAAGAAGGTTTTCAAAAGATAAGAGAATCATCTTGGATTTTTCATGGAAGATCTATGTAATCAGATGAAACAGAAAAGGAAGAAAAAGAAAACCCCTGATCCTAGAACTTGGTACTAGAGTACCAGGGAAATATTTTGCATTTTAATTCACATTACAGAGTAATGGAATCTGCTGCAGCCACATATAAAGCAGACCTGAGGAGTAAGAGGATAAGATTTCAGTATTCTCTCATGCTGTTTCATTGTGTGATATTAACAGTAGATAACATAAAAATGTACTGTTTTTATGAGCCTAGCAGGTACTATAGGTGTTCTGGTTAGATATGTACCAAAATGTGTATTTTAGTATATCATAGAAGCTATTGCAAATGGCATTTTAAATAGAGACATTTAGGAATCACAAATGCATTTCAAATCATATTTTCAACATCAAAAATAGGTGGAAGTTCAATGAACCCTATAGGATTTGCAAGTCTTAGAAGATAATGCCGAGTATTGTGGAACTTGTAATGGTCTCTTAAATAAAATTCTGTTAAACACTCCTAGTCATCTTAGTTTTGCAATTTATTTAATAATATTCCTCTGAAGTTATCTGCATTTTGTGGTGACCTTTTATCTTTCTTCTAGAGTATTTCTGCATCTACTCACAAAGACCCTTATTTACACATTCCCCATGGAGCTGGATCACTGCTGCATGCACTGTCTCCTCACACTAAGTAATTGCAGTTTTAAAATGTTTACTTTTGTGTGGGTGGTAGTGAAATGTATAATTGAAGGTTTCTTTTTAGCAGATGTTCTCTTGATTTATAGCAAGGACAATAAAAATTTGAGGCTCTCCAATGCCATCTAAATATCCTGGAATTCAATTTAAAGCTTTTTCGGTTGAACTATTATACTTAGTTACTTCAGTCAACAAATAATAAAAAAAGAATCCTACCAATTGCTAAATTATACAGCAACACCTGCTTTAATGGATTAGGATATTAGGATCATCCATTTGCAAATGCATCTGAGCAGGAGCTGGTGCCTGCTAGTGAAAAATTCTGCGGTTTGTTTCTAAAAACAGGGATTTGACTTAGAAGATCTGGATTTTGGTCACTTTGATGGACTTTGTACAGTCCATATTGGAGGTGTCATGTCTATGTGTGTTACTGGAAAATAATTAAACTCTTACTATCAAACCCATCAGTAGGTAAGAACTATATGCCAGAACATACAACAAAAGGAAAACTGAGCCACAAACAAGTTTTAGTCATATCATCTTGATACCAGACCAAATAAAGCAATAGACGCAGGAGGATCTTGGTGCAGCTTTAGTGAATTCCTATTTGACATGATATTGTGGAAAAAGTTGATGAACTGTTCTAGGACAGGGTAATAGAGGAACATAATGTTATCTCCTGTACTCAGCACTGCTGATGCCACACCTCAAGTCCTGTGTCCAGTTCTGGGCCCATCAGTTCAGGAAGGACATTTTGGTGCTTGAGTGAATCCAGAGAAGAGCAATGGAACTGATGAAGGGTCTGGAACACAAGTCCTGTGAGGAGCAGCTGAAGGACCTGGGGTTTAGCCTGGAGAAAATGAGGCTCGGGGGAGACTGTGTTGTTCTCTACAACTGCCTGAAAGGGGGCTGTAGCCAGGTGGGGTTCAGTGTCTTATTCCAGGCAACCAGCGACAAGACAAGAGGACTCAGTCCTAAGCTGTGTCAGGGAGGTTTATGTTGGACATCAGGAAGAAATTCTTCACACAAAGGGTGATTAGATATTGGAGTCGCCTGCCAAAGTAGGTGATGGCATCACCAGACATAGTGCCATGGTCTAGTTGATATGTTGGTGTTCAGTCATAGGTTGGACTCAACAGAGGTCTTTTCCAACCTAGTTGATTCTGTGTTTCTGTGATATGGGATGCATCAGTCTCAACTTCATTCTGTCACCTGTGTTGAAGTACACATAGCCTGAGGCTGCTCAGAGCCACAATTCATACTAGCTTGAACAGCTTTGTTACTGGGGAAAATGAAAACCAGAAGAGAAAGGAAGCAGGAATGCATGTACTGAGGAAACTCAGGCTGTTCTTTGAAAAAGAGGATACACACGAAATGTTCAGACTAATCTGTGTCTGTATTGGAAAGATTTTTTAATTATACCTGAGCTTATCATATTTTGTCCACCAGAAGAATAACTAATCTAGCACAGCTATAGTAAATCCTTTGTGATAAAATTAGAAGCCAGTTATAAAGCAGAACCATAAAAGCAAGAAGATGAATAGTGAGCTTTCAGAGCAGTTGACATCAGGTATATTATAGTTCCAGTTGTTTCTTAGGCATTACTTGATGCACTTCTTGGTTAAGAGAGTCAAGGACCAAACCAGTGCCATTCTTGAAAGCACTGTTATTCAAAAAGAGAACCCCAGCCTGGGTTGCTTTTCCTCCAGTTCTACCAAAGATAATTGCATGTCCAGGAGCATCAACATTTTTCCAGAAATATTTTGCAGGAATGTTCCCTTTCCCTTTGTCCCCTAAATTATTTGACCCCTATTTTCTTGAGATCTTGGTTATTAGAAAAATATAAACAAAATATTATTTAAACTTTTTAGGATGGGTTTGTCTTTTGACATCCAAAGATTCTTGGACATGTTCATTTTTTATGCTAGGTTTGTCTTCCTACTTGCAAGCTCTATTGAATTACCATATCTTTTTCTTCCCAGACAGTGTGATTTGCATTTATTATTCTTAAAATAAAATATCATTAAAAATAACCAGCATAACTTTGTGATAGTCTTATAATACCTGATCTCCTGCTGTCCTTTTAATGAAGATTGCAGAGGACCACTGATGACTGATCTACTATATGGAGTGGTTCCTTTTAAACTCTTTTCCAAGGTAACTTCCCCAATCACCTCTTGTCAGATTCAAAGGTTCAAGCTGCCACAGCCAGGTGGCTATTTAATCGTATGGTGACTGACAGGCAAAATAATTACTGAAAGAAAACAGAGATTCATTAGGGAACATGCAGGAAATTTTCTTTATGGATTCACCTCATAAACCCATTGGAGTTGTTGCTACGATAGATTCTCCTGCACCATTTAACAAGAAAAGAATAAAATTTAGGCTAAAATGAGTCTGAAACTGCAGCAGGATACAGTAGCATAGAACAATAACAGATGTGTCTTTGCAGCTCTCCCTGTTTACACGTTACTGAGAAATGGTAAATTTCTGAGAGATGCTAAAATGGTCTGCATTTCATGTAGCCACAGGGTGTGATTTTATTTTTTTTCTCTTTGAAAGTCTAGAAATGTCTCTCAAAGCATCCTTGTATTATGGCTATGACCTGAAATGTGAAAATGCCATCATTTTCACATTTGGCTTAAGTGCTGTTATTCACTTTTTACAGGGTATCTCTAATAGCTGAATTCAGTTGAACTACAAATAATGGGGTTATACACATTCCCTTCTATTCACTTTGCCCAAAGACTGCAAGTAGAAAACAATTTCACTTAACATGAGAGAGTTGCCCTTTGATAGGCAATTGTGTGTGATAAGCTCAGGTGCTGTTGCAGCTTTCAGCTGTCTCATATTTTTCAGTATAATAGATTAACAAGGACTATATTTTTACATCCTGAACCACTCTTCATCTAAATACCACAGGGCAGCAGTTTCTCTTTTTAAGTACAGGTGATTTCAGATAAAGTATCACTGCAGAATTTTGCCTTTTTTTCCTGAAAATTTTAATAGATTAAATTCCATAGCAATCCAAAATAGCAACAAGACAGTAAAGAAACAATGACACATGCATTCTAATAAAAAAGTGAGTAGTATTAATGCTGAAACTGCTTTTCTACTGTTGCTTGCACCTAGTCTGCAGGCAATCAGCATTCCTTGTTCCCCATCTCCCTCATCTCTATGAATCCTTTTATTCACATTTCCTGCAGCAGTTTACACCTTCTTTGTGTTCTCTCCTCCTCACACAGGCAGAGAGATCTTTCAGAAATAAATATTTTTGAATATTTAACAAATGTTAAAACCATCAGATTGACATGGGACCTCATGAAGACTCACTGAAAAAAGCCAGGGAGAAAAAATCATTTTGGGGGGCAGCTCTTAATTTGTGATTTTATAATTTCTTTCCAGAAGTACCATCATACTTTTCTATCCCCTTCTTTGCACATCATCCTTCTCCTTGTGAAGTTATTCTCCTCTTTTTTCTCCCCCATTTATCCTAGGTATGTCTCAATACTTTTTCTAAAAGTTACTATTCTTATCTCTATGTGAAAGCTATTAATTTTTTTTTTTTTTGGAAGGATGTCTCTAGCTGGAAAGCACTGGAATGTGAATTTAATGGTCTCAAAACCCATATAGCATATTAGAGAACATCATATTTATTATATTACAAATCTTTGAAACCAGAAGACTGCTTTTGTTTTACTCAGAACATGATTTCCTGAGCTTATTATTGCTTTTTCTCTTGATTTGATTATTCATCAAGTATTTCTAATCAGCATAAACTTCATCAGATTTTTTTCCCACGTTACCTGGTATTTCTTCTTTTCAGTCTCCCTCTTCATCCCTTACCTCTTGCTCTCTATCTGTAATAGCATCCCTGCATTCTTCACAAGACCAATTTCTGTCTTCTAAGTATTGTCCATTTTTGGCGTTGGTTAATTTCTTTCATTGTTTACATTAAGCTTCTCATTTTTTACTTCAAAGCTGCTTTGGCATTCTAGACACCTGTTCTCTGAGAAACTTTGTTTTTGAAAATGTTGATTCAGCTCAGGTAGTATTTGGAGGTACTGACAAACACTTTAATTCAAGAGAGACTCAAGAGTTGAACTGCTGAAGACTAAAGAACTGATGCTCAGCAGAGTATCTTACTGAATGTCTGCTAAAGTGAACTTTGGAAGGAGCTCTTCTAGTGATTTGCCTCCAGCAGGACTTTGTGTCACTAATAAAAACTCTTTAAGCCTTCCAGTTCAGCCAGTTGTTAAGCTACCTACCTGTACACTCATCTGGCCCACACTTCTCAGTTTGTCTAATTTGTAAAGTAAGTTACTTACTCTGTCATGTAAAATGCTACCATTAAGGTTTTGGATTCAAAGTTTGCATCATTTTTATGGAACAAATAATATCAGATATATATAAAGAGAGGATTAGTATCCTCTAAATTTGACCATGTTTCCTCACTTGATACATTTTTTTATATGATACATATATGTTTTGTCTTAAACTATGATTTATACAGAAGTGGCAACAAAAGTAGGTCTAGGCATGATGTAGCAGTCTGAGCAGTCAGGATGTGATGGAATTTTTTGACCTTCAGAACACAGATGAAAACAGATTCAAAGTGCTTCTGTGACCAGTGACAGCAATTGGAAAGCCAATACATAGACTTGAAGCAATGTTTTTCACAACACAAGAAATAGACAGGACATTTAAACATTTAAAGATATCTACTAAATTAAAAAAAAAAAATCAATCAGCTAAACTAGGTCAATAGTTGTAGTGGCATATAAATTTCTTAATTTTCAGAAGGTTTGAGCTATCCAGGAACAAAATATCTGTCATTTAGTAGGAACAATCTAATGATCTTGGTTCTATGCTGAAATGCAAACACATTTCTCCAGCTGATCTTTGTTTTTAACGTCTGACCTCATTTATTACTAGGTTTTGGATAAATCAGTCACTGTGTGGCCCATGTGATTCTCTAACCCCTTGATTAGCTGAATATGAAGAAGTATCACACTTAAAAAACCCCGGGCACTTATGAGATTAAAACAGTCTATTTTCTATTGGTTTAATCTCACAATTTATATCTAGTTGCAAGCAGAATAAGCTGTGTTACTTCTTCATAAACAAATTTCAGTATAAGTTTAGATCTTCAGTTATAAATGCTGTCAAATATTTTGAAAGCAAATGGTGAACCTGTCAGTTAAGCACACCATGGAATCCTTTGTACTGCCAGAAATGTACTTGACTATATGAATAATAGATGTAATAAAGTATTCAATATGCAGAAAAATTGTCACAAATTCAGATTATTACAGCTGCAACTTTCTATAGACATTTGCATTATACAACTAAATAATGACAATATCCAAATTTGGCTCTTCACTGAAAACACAGGAAAATTTATAAATGCTGTGGGTGTCACAGTAAATGAAGGCACAAAGCATTCATGTGTTAAAGGTCCACCCTTCTCTGTATGGAATTCTCAGGAATTATTCTGTTTTCTCATTTTGAATGTAGAGGCTTAGACTGTGCCAGGGATTAGAGTTTCTAAGGAATTAAAACTGATCAAACGTATAATGGAAGTCTCATGTGATCTAAATGAAAATAATATACTAGAAGAACTCAGTGATGTGTTTGATTAAATTGGTTGCATTAAGGACACACTTCACATTTGTTTAAACCCTGAGGTAACCCCATTTATTACTCTAGCTGGGAAAACTGTTGTTAGTGAGAGAATGTGTTCAGCAGAAACTGTAAAGCAAGCTGAATTTATAAGTTATTAAGTCAGCTAGCGAACCACCTGGCTGGCTGCAGTCAAAGGTGGCTGGGTAGGAAAGAGGAAGAGATTGCCTGAGAGTATGCCAAGAAATAAATGAAATTTGGTAATGGCTCAGTGAGAACACATTCATATACTGGCTGGAAGAAAGAAGTAAAACACTGGCAATAAAATCTCAATCTTCTAAGTGCATGCATTTTGGCCAATACGTATTCCCAGGAAAAAATTAACTTTCATGTAATACATCCTTTAATAAATTCTCCTCCCTGTGATTACCTTGAATCCAGCCGGATTGTTTCATAAGCATCTCCAAGAAGGTGGAAAGGAAACAGAAGTCAGACACAAAGCCGAGCTTGAACAGCTCAAAAAGGAAGGCACATGAGTCTAAGAATACAGTCCCCAAGACCTTTGCCCAGCTCATATCAGATTTTAAGAACTTTGGTTTGCAATGACAAGTTTTCAGAGGTTTTAAATGATACATTGTTTCATCTATTAGTACCAGTCAGTGACTACACCATAGTTTGGGAGCAGGGACAGGAACAGTAACACAATCATGTAACCATTTGCATACAGAATTCTTTCTTTGCTTTTTTCTTCACTGCAGCCACATTTCCCACATCACTGTCCTACTGGGGTAAAGGTCACATATCAGTAGTCTATTTAAGTTTGGTGTGTTCATACCAGGATCAAAAAAGAAGACTGGGGTGCTGCTACCTCTTTTTCCTACACTTAAAAAGAAAAGCATGTATTTTACATACATTTGAAGTTAGCTTTTCAAGTTAGTGTGATTACAGTAACCCTAAGAAAGATAACCTTGGGACTTCACTGAAAAAAAAAAACAAACCCAGACAAAAGGCAGACAGGAGGGCACCATGTCCTGGGGGGCATCAGGCACAGCATCGCCAGCCAGGCAAGAGAGGTTCTGCACTGAGGCCGCCTCACCTCGAGTGCTGGGGACAGTTTTGGTCACTGGAATATAAGAAAGACATTAAGCTATTAGAGAGTGTCCAAAGGAAGCCAAGAGGATGGTGAAGGCTCTGGAGGGGGAGTCTCAGACTTATGAGGAGTGGCTGAGGTCACTTGTTTTTTTCAGAAGAGGAGATTGAGGGGAGACCTCACTGTGGTCTTCAACATCCTGAGGGAAAGAAGAGGGGCAGGTACTGATTCCTTCACTCTCAGGACCAGTCAAAGGCCTTGAGCAAATGGAATGAAGCTGAGTAACGGGAGGTTTAGGTTGGATATTAGGAAAAGGTTTTACACCCAGAGGGTGGTTGAGCACAGGAACAGGCTCCCCAGGGAAGTGATCACAGCACCTGAGTAGGGCCAGGAGTTCAACTCAGTGATCCTGATGGGTCCCTTCCAGCTCCGCACATTCTATTATTCTGTGAAACAAAACCCTCAAGTCCACAAAACCAAAACCAACCAACTAACAAAAACAAACAAACAACAAACACAACCCCAAAAAAATCCCAAACAAAAAGACCTCAACCCCCTACATCATCAAGTAATTTTGATTTTGGTCTCCACCTGGCTCACAGAACATTTTTAAAAATTTGCATTCCATTTGGTACATTAGTGCAGGCTAAACATTTTTCACAGGTGAAGCAGCATGGCAGCCAACCCATGATAGGAAATAAAACCTGAGAGAAATAGTTTTCTAAAGTCTCTTCTGTAACCTGAGAGAGATCTTGTTTGAAACATCTTGAGTGATTCCAGGGCAAAATTAAAAGCAGTCAATGATTGTTTATGTGGTAAGGAACATGAGGAAAAAATATTTTAAAGGTGCTTGTGTTTGTATTTAGCTCATTGCAGGACAGAAGGTGTGATCTGAGAACAATTTGGGTGAAATTCCCTGCAGAACTCTGGGTTAGAGCTGGAGTCAGTTCTCCTTCCATCTATGTGGCATACGGAGAAGTGCTAGAAATCCCAGACATCAATATATTTAGCTCTAGAGCACTAAAGTTGGTGAACAAACTTATTTTTTTTTTAGATGAGAGTTAGAACATAAGATAATCTTAAACTTTCTGTGTGGAATTACCCAGTACAGAGCTTCAAGATTTTCTGTAGCTTCTTGATTCATGGGTTGGCACTCTGTGAGCTCTTTCAAGACACCCATATTCCCCATGGTAAGGTACAGTATAAAATATGTGCAGTGTGGTCCACAGAAAATGGGCAGTCACTGACCAAAGTGTTCATGTGTACTTAGGTTACCTGAGATGCACCGAGAATAAGAATTGGACTGTGTGAGGTTTGGTGCAGTACAGAGGGAGGGCAGCTACAGTTATCAGCAATGCTGTGCCTTGTAGAAGTACTCTGCTGACACTGGCAACAATAAAGCTGTGTTAGCACACTCCTGTGTTAATAAACTCCAGTAATAAATCATATGAGAAATAGATTAGGCCAAAAAAACCATATAAAACAAGTGTCATGGTTTGACACTGGCCAAATGCCAGGCATCCATGACAGCTGCCCACTTGCCCTCCCCTGCTACAGCTGGGCAGAGGAGAGAAAAAAAAATTAAATGAAGGGTTCATTAATTGAGATAAGGACTGGAAGAAAACACTCCAAGGGAAAAAAAAGGCTCAACTTAGAAGTACAAAGTGAATTTATTACTAACAAAGTCACAGGAGGACAATGAGAAGTAAAAGAAGCCCTTAAAAACATTTTTTTCCCACCAGCCCCTCCTTCCTTCTCACTGACAGCGCAGGGAGACAGGACATGGGGGTTTTGGTCAGTTCATCATCGAGATTCTCTTCTGCTGCTCAGGGAAAGGAGCCTTCCCCTGTGAGACCATGGGGTACCTCCCACAGGAGACAGTTCTCCATGAACTCCTCCAGCGTGGTTCCACTCACGAGCAGCAGTCCTTCCAAAACTGCTGCAGTGTGATTTCTCCCACAGGCACACAGCCCTCCCAAAACTGCTGTGGCGTGGGTCACTCTCTTTTCACAGGATGCAGTCCTCCAAGGACAGGCTGCTCCAGCCTGGAAGCAGGGGGCCTCTCTCTCCACTTATCTTCCACTGTATCACAGCCTCCTCCAGGCATCCACCTGCTCTGGCACAGGCACCTCCCCCACGGGCTGCGGGTGGATCTCTGCATTCCCCGTGGATCCCCATGGGCTGCAGGGGCGCAGCTGCCTCATCATGGTCTGCACCACGGCTTGCAGAGGCATCTCGGCTCCAGTGCCTGGAACACCTCCTCCCCTCCTTCTTCACTGACCTTGGTGTTGCCATGTTGTTTCCCTCACATGTTCTCACCTCCTCCTCTTCTCTGGCTAGAAAAAAACTGTGCTCCTCTTTGTTTTGATTTTCTTCTTAAGTATGTTATCACAGGGTTGTTACCAACCTCTCTCACTGGCCCAGTTTTGGCCAGCAGCATGTCCATCGTCAGAGCCATCAGAGATTGGCTCTGCTGGACAGGGTGGAAGCTTCTAGCACCTTCTCACAGAAGCCACCTCTGTGGGCTCCCTGCTACCAAAGACCAGGCCAACAAGTAACAAAACCAACTAAACAAGTAAGGAATTTTGTGTCAGTTCCAGGGTCTTAAGATATTCAAGCATTACAAATTTGTTCTACTGGCCTTTTGCAGTCACTCCAAGAACTGTCCACTTAATTCTGAAATCTTTGAGATCTCTGAGAATCAGAGCCTAACCCAGATAATTTCAACTCAAGCTGAACTAAATTTTCAGGAACATAACTCGTCTTAGGAACAAAAGTTTGCTGCAAAATGAGAAACAAGATTTTCATGGGACAGATTTCAGACAGAGTATGTTACAATTCAACTAAACTACACTGTAATTTTATTAACATGGCTGAAACAGATACCAAACAGAACATACAATCCAGTTCCTTGTTCAGTCCAGACTTCAGGAGAGCTGATTTCATTCCTTTCTTAAGACTTTTTCATGCTTTAAGGAAAATATTTTGAGCCATTCATGATCAACTAGAAACCTCAGAAATATATTTCTGTTTTTGCTCATCTCCACCTGTTTGGATACTGGACAGGGTCTGACTTGACAATGTGTCAACTAAACTCTTTTCCTCTTCACCTAGCAAACCCAAATATTGTATTTTGTGAATAGCTCAACCTGCTCTTGAACTCCCTCTTTTACTAAAATCCCTATGAATCCTTTTGTTTGTTTATATGAATCTTCTGCATTTACCACATTATAATAAGTAGAATATATGACACATTTTGTGGTTGATTGAAGGAAATAAGCAGAATTTGAACAGGTTCTCATGAAAACCCTGAGGAAAAATACACACTCTAAACTCATATCACACGGGAAATTAATGCACAATAATTTAGCTGTTCATTTATACACAAAACACTCATCTACTTAAATATCAGTCCACCTCTGCTGAATGACAAATCCATTTGTTTCAATACAAGCAAAAAAAAAAAAAATTCAGTAGAGCATAAGAAACAGGAAAAAAACCAAAGGAAAAAAGAATACCAGAACACGCACAATTAAGACTGAGCCAATTAAAACCAATTTTATCTGGAAAAAGTTTATGCAAAGTTCTCCTAAACTACATTTTTTCTCACAAATTGCACATTTAAATTTTTGGCCTTTGACTATTCAGGCTCTTGCCTTTCCAAAAGATTCCCGTCATAAGATAATTAAGTAAGGCCAAAGATTTACTTTAGTTTCTGTATGTTTGCAAATAAAATTTACCTCATGCAGAGACTAAGATTTGGCTGGAAAATTGGAAGCTTCAGACTGCTTGAATAATTAAAAAGAAAGAATTATACTATAAATATTTTCCCAGCTTGTGTTAGTTGCTTGACACAAAGAGAAGAAAACAAAGTAATAATTTGTGGGGTGGAGGAGAGCTTTTATTTCTCTGTGTGCTCTTGAGCTACAGAACAAAAGCTGGTTCATTTTAATCAGAAGACAATTCTGTTCTAATGCCAAAATCTTGATAGGGCCTTCATTACTGGGACTGCCTCACATATGTGACCTTAATTTGCCTCCATAATCACACACAAACAAAGGTATGATTCAAAATTCATGTTCTTATCAGCTATAAAGTTTGTTACTCAATTAAGGTTAACTCAGGGCTATGAGGAAGGTATCTGAATTTGACTCAATAGTGTTCCAAATCATAATTTTTTTTTTTAAAAAAGCAGACAATTATCAGGTTCTTGTAAAATGAGTTTTATATAGAACAAGGAAAGCAGCCATTAAATAAAAAGGATACCAACTAAATTTTTTTCTGTTGATCAGTAAAGCATTATAAAAGGTAATATTGAAGAAAGGCACACAACTTCTGAAACTTTAGATGTTATACAGATCAGTAAAATAATATTTGTTTCATTCATATTTGGAATGCATTAAACTTAATATTTACTTCAATGTGCTTGTAAAGATAGGCAAAGTTTTTTCTTTCCTTAAAGTAAAGATACTAAACACATTGTTAAACTAGCTGCTTCCTTAATCAGTATTCTGATTCATTCATGTCCAGACATCCTTGCCTTCTTCATCAGATATTCAAAACTCAAGGTCCAAAGTGTCTAAGATAAACTTTTTTTTCAAATGTCTTTGAACTTTTGTATTATAGGACATAAAAAAAAATACTTGTGTGAAGGGTTATAATACAGATGTGGTGGTGTTGTCGTGAGTTTAAATTCAAACAAAATGCTTATTTCCCACTGATAGCAAGCTTAGAAAAATCAACCAGCAATAAGAAAAGCTTTGAAATCTCAATCTTTCTTGTGATCTTTTCTTGTTTCTCAGCTCCATCATAAAAGATCTGAAGACAAATTACACCTTCTCCTGTAGGTGGAGAACACTATTTTCTTCTACTATTGGCATCAGCATGTCCTAAGCTACAGTCTTGTTTCTACTGTGTAACTGAATGGGTTCATAAATTACAATTTAGGTACAATTCTACTGATGCTACAAGTACTAGGAGAAATAGGACTTAACTAATTCCTTTCTGAATGTGAGTTACCAACAATAAAAAAGCAGGGGTGGAGAAAAAAATGTCCTATTTTTTTCTTTTTCTCAGCAAAGGTAGACATAACTTCTAATACGAACCTGAACAGATGAGTATGAAGAATAAAAACACCTGCCATATCATGGCTCTCCACATATATAGATTTAATTGGATAAATCTGCATGCTATATCTTTTTAGAAACGTAATTATTTTCCATTTAATAATAGATGTAATATTTTTATTTATATTCCTCCTTCTTTCTTCAAAAGACACAGGGCATTTAATTAATTAGGAGATGGAGCATTTTGTTTAATTTTTTAAAAAATAATTAATAACTAATCTGTTGAACTATCTTGTTAAAAAGATTGTTCCAAGTCTAATATTATAATTACAAACCAACATTTCAGTGTATATTCTGAGAGATTATTTCCATTGCTTAGCTCTTGTTGTTTTTGGCAAAAAATGTCACAACACAAATGACAGTCTGCTGAAAACAGACTTTAATTCTGAAAGTGTAATAAGGGAGGCCCAGATTTTTGTTTCATTGCACATTAGTGTTAGAACCAAAACATTTATATTTTGATTTTGATAATGAGAACACGTATACTGATAAGAGCAGCAAGTCGCACTTTTATTCTGTCCACACAGTGAGAGGTCCAGATATGTGAATCTAATCTTCCATGTTTTCCTGACTCTAAGCCAAGACAGCTACTTGCAGCAATTCTATAGCCACACAACAGAAAAGGAGGGAAAGGATAAGAGCCACAGCAGGGAAACAATCCATTTCCCCAGCTGGAACTGTGGAGATATAGTGCCCTGGTAATGCAGCTAAGCAGTTTCTAGACTGAATATGGCCATTGTTCAGAAAGCTACAGCTAGATTTATGAAAGCAGAATTCAGTTTGAGACTAACATAGGAAAACATAGGCGTGGGATTGAGTTGTAGTTTAAGATACATACATTTGTGCTAGGTGCCTACATTCCATTAGATGCGATAAAGATTGGGCTCATGATTTGATTGAATATATGGGTGTGCTCAGGGCAGTTTGAGATTACAGGAGATGTTTAGGATAGTCAGACACGGGTGGCAGAAATGAGACCCTTTTTGGAGCACTGGTCAGAGGTCAGATTCCCTCATGTAGGAGTAATGAAGTGGCCTTGAACAGCACCAGGTGTTGAGGCTTAGGCAAGAGAATCCCACCCCCAGTCTGCACAGCAAAGGGAGGCACAGCCAGCTCCCTTTCTTTATCTCTTCCTCTCTTGAACTTTCCCTTTCTCCCTCTCAACTTCTTTCCCTTTCTGTCCCAGAGGAGCCGAATGGTTTAAGATACGGCAGTATGCATTCATTGTTGAACTTCACTCGTGTTCTCTAAATGAGTCAAAGATGAGAAAAATCAAACAGTTATGTTAGTCTGTGACCCACAGAGGAGTCATGCAATATCCTATAATCCAAGATGTGTCTGCAGTATCTGATTTTTGCAGGACAACTACCTGAATGATGTAGGTTGATTATGACTGGCTGCCAAATACCCACACAGCTGCTCTATCACTCCCCTTTTCAACAGGATGAGGGGAGAAACTAAGGTAGGAAAGCTCCCTTACCAGTTACTGTCATACTCAAAATAGCCTTGACTTGGGGAAAATTAATTAAATTTATTGTCAATTAAAAAAATTAAAGTGGAGTGGAATGGTGAGAAACAAAGAAAAAAAACCTCTAAACCACCTTCCTCCCACCCTCCTTCCCAGGCTTAGCATCATTCCTCCATTCTCAACTCTTCAGGATTCATTACTGCATCATTTTCAGTCCTGTCACAATTAATTACTTTAGCTGGCAATTTGAAAGATTCTCAATATGTCATTGAGAGAAGCAAACACTGTAAGCAGTTTAAATGCTCTGGGCTCTTGAGTGCCCAAGAGTGATTGCACAGACAAACATAAATAGTTCTTGAATAGTGAAATTTCGGCAGTCTAGGAAGAAAATAAAAATTTTATTTTCTCTCATGTAATAGTCTGTATTCCAAAATTATGGCATTCCTTGCAGAATGAAATATATTCCTGTGTCTTTAAAGCCTACATTGATCCAGGACTCTTCAGTGAATGTTAGTAATTAATCAAAGTCTTGGCCACTGCAGCTGTCCTTTGGATGTCTGATTTAGCTTGCAGATACACAAAACTGTTCACCAATTTGTAAAAAAAGAACAGTATTTGATTTACATTGTATAAAAACTTCCTCATGCAGTGCTTTTGGGCAGAAAGTATAATTTCCTCTCCCCATCTCTCAAAATGTTTTTGCTCAAGCTACCCTCCTTCTGGGCATTTTTACACTGTGTGTGTGCAACACCTGAAGATAATGATCTTTTCCAGGGGATGACAAACAGGTCAGTGGATCCTCAATTAAATCTTATCATCTTAAAAACATGTAAAGTCTTTGTTTTTTCCAAATCTTTCTTGTGCCCTCTGATGGTATCTCATAGCCAGAAGATTTCATCTACTCCTGATTATTCCTCACCTGAGGCCATAATCTTGTTTTTTGATAAGATAAAAATTTTCACAGCAACAAATTCTGATGCCAAAGGCACATAATGATTTAGGTTAGAGAAAAAGTATCAGAAACAGTTGAATTTGCAAAAATTGAGAGTACTTGCTTACATATAAATACCTCACCAATAAAAATGTATAAACAAAAGGTTTCTACCTTCACCTAAAATGGGATGTACTACTCCAAACTACCTTTCAGCATCAATGAGCTTTTCAGCTTACACACCAATCAAAAGTTAGTGTTCCATTTTTTGCAAGTAAATATTTGTAGGAAGTTGAATTCTCTTGAGAATTAAAATATTTCTAATAATGTTAATTAAAACTTTCCCTAAATGTTGTTGAAAATAAAAGTATAGCTACATATAAAAGCAATAACAAGAGTAACTTACATGCTGGTGGCCACAGAAATTTTTAATCTTTTACACTTACACTGTACATACATTTTCAAGTATGGGAAACACTTTGGTAGGTATGCCTGTGGAACTCTCTGACACTATACCATACATTTATAGTACATTTTCACTACAATAACTACAGATTTCAGGCAGCTTTTCCAGGTGTAACACCTGAAAACATAGAACTCTTTCCTGATAAGTGGTTCTGAAATGCCACAGAATTAGGTGTTTTCACGTCATATGCAACAAAAATACACTCATTTAAAACACTAGAAAATATAGTCATAGTTGTGTTTGTCCTGGATATCAAATCATATTGGAATTTACAGGAATGAAAGAACTGGTTGGATTGTTGCAGCTACTGTTTTAAAGGAATAACAATCAAGTTTCTATTGTAATCTGACACAAAGCTCTGCTTAATCAATGACCAACTCAAGCACAGCTGCTTATCAAACTGGAATAATAAATGATATGGTTGTTTTATTTTAGTCAGTGCCTAAGAAGTGATTCAGGAGGCAATTCTTTGCTTATCAAAACACACACCACATTATGCAAAATATTGATTGACTCTCTGAACTAAATTAAGGAATGGCTGAATCAATCAGGATGATACACAAGTATCCAAGGCATGCTGAGCATCAAAATACAAAAACTTCTGGCATCTAATAATTAGCGTGGAGTGATATTGTGTCATAAGGAAGACCATCTGGGGTAGTATTTTTGCTATTTTCACAGTCATCAGAGCCTTTTTGTGTCACTCGCAGTGATCAACACCTGCAGAGGGGCACCCCTCCTAAGGGACATCAAGGATATCCCTTCAATTCTCCTTCCCACATTCAGGACTTCCAAATTGGATGCTACTGTTCCAAGAACTGCATCACTCAAATGTTAAGCTGCACCAGATAATCTCTCTCTTTGAGTTACTTTGTCAGTCTGCAGGTGAGTACAGAGGAGATTCCAGGGAAAGAGTGTACCCAGGGGGGAGCCCTTCTTGCAAGTTACCACCAGTCCCTGTCCCAAGCTGGCAAAGCTGGGAATGCCAGCTCAGTGAGGGAGTGTCAGGACATGCCTGAATTGGTGTACTGAGTTCCACGTTTAATGAAAATTCTTGAATTTTGTGAACTATTGAGTGGGGGGGGAAATGTAATAATAATGAATTGCAAGCACTTATTCAATTGACAATGGCAGCTTAGTTTCAATTATTTATAACACTTCATAATGTGCTTATAAATGTTCTGTAGTATCATGTCTTGAAAATGTAATGAAGTCTTAGTAAAATAAAACCTCATTATAGCATTCAGCTATTAATTCTGTGTTGACAAAATGAAAACATAATCTGTTTTTATGAGCAATGTGTTTCTCACAAATTTTCTGCAGTATTTGTCTGCTTCAATTCTTCATCAGTATTGTTTCTGACTTTTCTGAGTTTTAAGTGTATTATATTTCCCTTATTCCAAAGGAAATTCACACCTTCTTTTTGCTGTGCCTATCAAAATCTCTTGATCTGAAGATTAAAAAGAAGAATTTATAGTACCTTGAAATTAACTTCCTCTGTCCCTTCTTTATGCCTGCTATGTCTGCCAGTTCCACTAAACTGTTTTTGAACCTATCAATGAAAGAAAAAAGTAGCATAGACACAAATAGACACAGGAGTGTGGAGTTAGAATTAACTTTGTATAGGCATCACAAATCTAATTTTGTATTCGATTTCAAATTTCTAATTTCAAATGCATTTCAAATGCATTTCAAATGCATTATGCCAGCAATCCTTCAGTTTGAATGTTCAAGTCAGGATTTATGCCGGGCTGCCCTGCCTCAGGGCACTGTCTTAATTTTCTAACTATTTGCTGGGTGCCTGGATATAATCTTGGAAGAATTGTATAATCAGTAAGAAGAAGAAGCTCTTTAGGGTGCCACCCTGAGAAATTTTAATGCAAACACGGAGCAGCTAAATTCAGCAAATAGTGAGGATTAAACAGAGAGGGTTCTGATTCCCTTTAGCACAGCTTAGATTCTTTTTTCCATCAAGATCCATGACCTGAGGATAATTACCTATACCTATTTTGTTGGAGGACAAGGTCAGACATAATTTAATTCTTTAAAGCAAGCAAACACAAGAGGTAAGACAATGCCTAGACTTTCATGATGCTGAAAGTCTGTTCACAGTGAACCATGGTAATACTTTATCAGTTGGCTATACTAGTCATCAGTTTGTAGGAAATACTATCTGATGTTATGAAGTCCTGCAAGAAGAATATTCAGCACCTTTCACCATATAAGACCATTTTGTCAACCTCTTTTTCCCTCATATGTGCATAAAAGTATTCCCTATCAATACCACTGAATGGTTATGCTCTTAGTAGGACAACAAAGAATGAAAAATCACATTCTGTTGAGAATGCCTGTTGTACAACCAATACAAAAGGCTGCATAGAAAGGTATATAGAATAGATAGACTCCTCAGTAGGTGTAGGGACATCCTCTTCCTTTGAACCATGCCAATGAACTTCAGCCAAACCTCATGTGCATTATCTTTTCCATCTGCCCATTGTGCACTTTCTTATTACTCTGCCATCTATGAAGAATAAAAGCAATAAGGCTACATAAGGCTTTTTTGCCTCTTTTGTCTGACTACTAGAGGCTAGTCTCAAATCTTAGAGTAGGAAAGCGAGATGTAGATTAGAGCCTTGGTATAACACAGAAACATGTTAAAAAAGTTGTTTTGTATAGGTAAAGCTTTTTTGTGTGTAAAAGCTACCTTTTGTGCCCTGTTAATAATCATGCTGTTCATATATTCCCAACAACAAATGAAGAAATTTTTGTCCACTTGAGAAATTGTAATATAACTATAGATTCTATGTGCTTCAAAATAATGTATAATCAGTCAATATAATATTCTTAAATTATTTAGTAAATGCACAAAGATAGATCAGATGTTTGATGATACTGGAAGCTCAGCAGTGGGTAAAATTGATTGAATGCACTTTGAGCATGAATAAAAGAGTTTATGATTTATTGACACTTTGTAGATTAATCTGAGGCCTCATTAAGCAATGAAGCAGAATAGAAAACCTGATTTGAAGGAATGTTAAAAATGTTCCTACAGCAAGGAAAAAGAATTAGATCCCACTTTTTGACCTTAAGTATTTTTGGCAACTTTCAGTGGTCTTGAAAGGTAACATCAGTAAGCAATCACCTTTCAGTGATCTTGAGAGGTAACACCAGGGGAAAACCCAGTGTTCTTTTGGCCAGATTTTCTAACAATTCTGTTATTTCCAGATACAAAGAAAGCACAGAAAAAAGATCAAACAAATAAAAAATGAAGTCAAAATACATCTGATTTAGCATATGCCCTTAATTAAAAAAAAATAATTACAAGTTCATCCACCTATGGCCAAATTTAGTATGTCAGATTTACCAGTCCAGTTTTCCTTGATAATGTGATTGTTTTGTATTTTGTTAGGTGATTTCAGTGTGATATGTGACATTGACTTCTTGATATTTGCTATCTGGGTTTGAATTCTGTAACTTGAGGATTTGTTTCTCTCCCATTAAGTCACAGGTCTATTTTGCTTTCAGTGGACAATAAAGAGAAGAGAGATTATTTTTCTGTTGTATTCACAAAAGGTGCTTAGAGGACACAGACAGATCTTTTGTCACTTTCCAATGAATTTTAGATTTTAGCTTGTTTACTCAGCTTGTACTAGTCCAACAGAAAGATATGTAAGACAAATCCCTTGTAACAAGTAATTTGGATATCAGGACCCTAAGGGCAGTCATGCAATAACAGTTGTTAAAAATGTTCATGATAAATAAACCTTTTATTTTCTCATAATGTTGTTGTCGTGGCAAGTGCTTAAGCACTTTTACTGTGCTGATAGTTAAAAACAATCCCCACTATGTATGCATATATATTTATGATATACAATAACATAATATACAAAATAATACCTAAGAATTACACTAATAAAATACAGAGTGGGAGTTTTCTACTGGGGCTGATATATTCAGAATGCATGAAGGGACAGAACATGACTCCCAAAACTCCAAGCAAGAAAACAGTAACTCCTCATATTTCCTTACTTTATTTTATACAGAATATTAAAGAGGCTTGTGAGGGCCCTCACCCTGGAAAGAAATATGGTACAAAACCTCAGATTCTATTTCCTTCTACCAGGTCATCTTGAAAAATAACAATTTTCTTTGAGAATGTGGTGCTCTTCATTTGCATTAACGAGTGATATAAAACATGTAATGTTTTATGCTTCTTTATGCTTCTTTATGTAATCTTTTAGCTCCTCTTACTGGAAATGTTGGACTCGAATTTTGATTGGGAAAAAAAAGACTATCACCAGCTACTTCAAGATGATAAAACAAAATGCCATAACATACTGCTTTATCTGTGGATGTTGCCTGTGAAAGAAAAATACAATAAGTTTGCAAAAACAGCAGTAAAAATGGACAGGTTATGAAGGTAATGTTTGAACACAAGAAAATTTTGAAGTTCAGAGAAGTTTTTATTTTACTCAGAAAAGTTAGGAGGGATTCAGGCAAGAGGAAGAAAAAAGCAGAAATCTTGAAAGACATCCCCTTAAAAAGTTGGAAAATCAAACACAAAGAGGCTAATCCAAGTGAGAGACTGTTAGAAATGAATAATTTGCTACTTTATGTGGAAAGACAAGACAGTAGAAGAGCAAAAAAGACAAAGAAAATAAATATGGAAAAGATGAGTAAGCTAAGCTGTGGAGTGAATCAGAGCAAGTTAGTGGTAAAGGGCTATATTCAGGTATAGGATAAAGTGTCCTGCATCTACTGGATTACATATCACTGCAATCCTCAAATTCTAAACGTGGACTCTGGAAAAAGGCATTTCATTGGGTTTGTAAATAAAATATTTATTGCTTATTCCTGTATAGATGTCTTGGGTTTAGGGAATGGATGACAAAGGAGGATTTCACTATTTTTCTTTTTTTTTCTCATTTCCTTAATATAAAATAACTATCATCAAGGATAGTGTGGTGGCAAAATTATTAATATACAAGATATGAGAGAAATTTTTAAGTTTATCCTAACTAAAAAAGTCACTCTTTTTGACTAAAAGCTGTCAGTGACTGTTTCTAAGCTAAGGTGACACTGGGTGTGCCACTCCTACAGGCTCCACCAAGAGCCATCTCTCCATATTGTCACATCATTGACTCTTTTATTCCTTCTTAGAACTGTGGCAGTAAACAAGCTGCTTAAGAAATCTGTCCCAGGCATGGATACCTGGCTTTTTAAACATTGTAATGATTTTCTTTTTCTCACTTTTTTCTTTTTTCTTTTTTCTGAAACATTTCATTTTCTGGGTCTCTGCAATCACTTGGAAGAGAAAAGAGAAGCAGAGGGAGAAATGTAGCCAAAATATTCTCTCATTATGATCATAGATAATAAAGTTTCTGTCTGACCTGTCCTGAATTCAGTAATGAGGGGTGTCCCTCAGGGAACTGTACTGGTGCCAGTACTGTTTACTGTCTCCATCAAAGACACAGCCAGTGGGATCAAGTGCACCCTCATCAAATTTGTAGATAACACAAGCTGAATGGTGTAGTTGACACATCTGAAGGACAGGATACCATCCAGAGTGATCTAGACAATTTCAAGAAGTGGGCCCATGGGAACCTGAAGAGGTTCAATAAGGCCAAGTGCAAGGTGCAGTCCCAGTATCAATATAGACTGGGGAATAAGGGGTTTAAAGCAGCCCAGTGGAGGAGGACTTGGGGGTGCTGGTGAAAGAAAAGCTGGACATGAGCTGGCTATGTGCACTGGCAACCCAAAAAGCCAACCATATCCTAGCCTTGATAACAAGAAGTGTAGCCAGCACGTCAAGGGAGATGATTTCCCCCTCTACTCCACTCTCATAAGATCCCACATGGAGTACTGTGACCAGGTCTGATGTTCCCAGCAGAGGAAAGACATGGATCTGTAAAAGCAGTCTCACCCATGAAGAAAGGCTGAGAGAGTTGGGGTTATATAGCCTGGAGAAGAGAAAACTCCATGGAGACCTTCCTGGGGCTTTTGGGTACTTAAAGTAGGCTTATCAGAAAGATGGAGATAATACGGCCTGTAGTGATAGGACAAAGGGTAATGGTTTGAAACCAGAAGGAGATAGATTTGAACAAGATAAAAGCAAGACATATTTTACAATTTGAGTGGTGAAACACTGGAACAGGTTGCCCAGATAGCTGGTAGATACCCCATACTTGGAAACATTAAAGGTCAGATTGGACAGAGCTCTGAACTACTTGATCTAGTTGAAGGTGTCCCTGCTTATTGCAGAAGGGTTGGACTAGATGACCTCTGAAGATCCTTTCCAAACCAAATTATTCTACATTTCTATGAAAATGTACTTGTGTTATTATCCACTGGGATAATATAATGTATCCCATATTCTCCAACAATAGGAGTCATCTTGTTTGACTTCAGTGTTTGTGTCCAAAAGCTGTTATTGGAAAGTCTCATAGAAGAAATGGGCAATGTTCCTACCATTTGCCTGGGGCTATTTTAGCTAGTATATCTAGATGTAATTCATATGATACCATAAATTAAGAGGAATAGGCACCTCAAAAGTTGTTAAAATTGAAATAAATAGTTTGATATTAAACCAGAATTAAATAAGTCAAACTTTACTTTTCTATGGGACTAAAATGGCAACATGACATCATTGAATCGTCAGTACAAGAAAGAGAGAATTCCACTGAATTATGATTTTTGGGCAATCCTGAACACATTGTCTTGCAATCAGCAACTTTAAGTCTGTGTGAGGCCTGGTCAGATGGCTTCTGCCACAAACAAAGGCAATATCAGCACTCAGAGTGACACAGACCATTACGATACAAAGAGAATTTGAACTTCTAGATCGTTATAATACTGGAAAAGAATTTCAACTGTCATGAAACATGATGCAATGAAGCAAGAATGAAAACAATTCAAAAGAATATTCTGCACAACACTAATTCCTGTAGAGTCAGATTTCAGTGTCCTATCAGTGCCCTTTAAATGTCTGATCCTTCTGGGGTAGAATTAATTAAATCTCTCATCGCAAGGTAAGCTCAGAGAAAAGAGACAATTCATTCACTTTTACCATAAAAACCTAATGTAAGATACAGCAGTTTGTAATCCAGTGGAGAAAATCCATATGTATATGTTGTAATGATTCAACAAAAAACAATGCACTATTCATGGCTATCTTGGATGGGCAGCCGAACCCTAGTCTAGATGATATTTAAAGCTCTGAATACCTTTTTTAACAGAATTTATTGAAAATACCTAAATGAAACAGATTCTATGAGAAAATGCTTGCATGGAGAAATTGAATATTTACACATATGAATATTGAACCAAGAAGATCAGAAATATACTAATTTTTAACATACATTCAATATAAAGCATTATTACATACCAGCACTGCATCAAGACATCAGGAAATGTGAATAGAGATTACTGAGTGAAATCTACTCTGTTATGATTCTTTCCAAGTTTATTGGTTAGCTCTTTTAAGGGTACATATGGAGACCTATTAATTAATTCTTTTTCCTTCCTCTTATGCACCCTTATCCAGAGGATATCTCATCAGAAAACAAGGTAATTATTTTGCATTAATTGTTAGAAACAGATGTTAGCTTTAATTTCATTAGTATTCTCAAGTATCATAAATGTAGCTGCAAACTACAAACAAATAACCATCGTATTTCAAACTTCTTTATTCTTTATTTTTCTCTCGGTTACACTCAAGACTTTTACTAACATCATAATTATATAATATACATCATGTTGGGGAAAGATTTTTTTCCTCCTTTTAATGTTTTACTTGTAGGCTTTAACAAGTTTATAGATATCAGCCCCCAGTGTTATGATACAGTTTTAATTTAGAGGCAGATGACCGTTATTGCACTGTAATTCTTTCTTGCAGATTTATGGAATCATAAACCTGATGGTGCTTTAGGGATGCTGTCAAAAGGAAGCAGCAGGAACAACAAGGGAAATGTTGGAAAGAAAAGGGTTGCTGGATACTGCAGAAGTTTTCCTGCTTTGAGGGCAGAATCAGGATGCCTATGCAAGGGAATGATAATCCTGGGATATACCATATTGTGAGCAATATTATTATAAGCTTTGCCAGTATTTCTTGCTGACTAACTGTTTATATGGCATACACTCTTCTTGTCATTCCATGCCTCCCTTTCCTGTTAGCAAAGTTTTGTGCCAAGAGGTTTCTGCTGTGCCATGATTTTCTAATATAGTGAAAAGCATCTTTAGGTTCACCATAGGTGTCTCATAAATTTGTCTCGCAATAAAATGCACAAGAATGTGACTAAGATGTTTTTTATTTTCATTTAGGGGTTGGGGCATCTTAGTAGATTTTGTACATTTATTATGCCTGATAAGTTAGGATTCTTTCTAGACACAGTTGTCTATTTAGACATTATATTGCCCATCTATGTACATTTGTGTTTCAACAGAACTCTAGGAAGTTTATATCTCATTTTCCCACAAAGTCAGCAGCATACAAAAGGATTAGAAATGCAACATAAAATTGGATCTTGTCAATAAAAATTTTGGTTTGATTTTGAGAGTGGTCATATTTACATCAGTAGCAAAAACATTATAAATATTTTTCCTCATTTAAAGCATTATTCTGTGATCATCTGTATTCTTATCTGATCACCTAAAGTGTATAGAAAGGACATCAATCATTAACACTAAAAAAACGTATTTCCAGGAATACTTTCTGAATTTAGAAACAAGATAAAAGCTTTATGACTCAAAGAAAAAGAATCAAATGCTTTTTTTTTTTTTTTTTTTAGCCACAAGCATCATATTTACTCAAAGGATTGTAACTATAAAAGCAAATATCTCTTACAGGAAGTTAGGACAAAAGCTGTCAGAGAACAGGGTAGTAAATAGCCCTGAAATTGTTTTCTCTTCTTCATTTCAAAAGCTCGAGGCAAAGAATGTTTGACCTTTTACAAATGGAATGGTTTCCTGCAGGCCATGGTGCTGTATTGAGTGCTGCTGGTCAAGTGCAACTTGATGCAATCATTATGAACGGTGAAACTATGGCTGCTGGCACAGACTCCTGCATAAGAATGATTTCTTAATCAGTGACATTTGCTTGTTTGAGTCTCCCAAAAATTGGAATATGTCTTTCTGCTTCCTCCATTCAGATGTATTGCTAGAGTTTTTTGACAGGCTTTGCAAATTAAATAGTGTGATTGTTCTACATGACCCAGAAAGTGTAAAGGGATCAAGGAGAGAAATGTGAAATACGAGCAAAAAAGCTGCTCTTAAACCTGTGATATCTATAGTCCATTAGCTTTCACCTTGACATATTAATGAAATATGAACGATATTTCTATCCAACTTTATATTACAACTTATGAATATTTTAATGAATGTCATATAACCCATAGGCTAAATTTTGCTCCCATTGAGAACAATGGAAATTTTTACTATTGCTCTCAACAGACTAAAACTTGACTCCACTTTACAGTCAATTTTTCTCCTGCATTTGTTAATAATTCTTGTTTGGATACTGGTTTTTTCCCACATAGCTGGTGTGCAGATAACTAATTCATTAATTCCAGTTTGGTTTTTTTCCATTTTCTTATGCTTTCTTAAGTTTCATTTTTGATGTGACCACTACAGAAGTCAAACAACCAGGTTGTGCAAAAGTGGAGAGTATTTGAGCATACATATATATGCACCCCTACCACTATTAGGAAATATAGATTTATGAAGTAGCTAATCAATTCCATCAGGCAGTGCTTCTTTCAACTTTTTGTCTGTTTTAACCATAATTTTGTTACACTTACTCTAGACTTACAATGGAAACTCACAGGAGCGAGGTACCATGTGTTACATGATCCTAACCCTTAAACTGCAGCACAAGTGCTATCATAATAAGCTCCACAGTGGTAAAAATAACACCTAAGCTAAAGGCACACGGTAAACGCAGGAATTTTTTAACATACTGAAAAAGATGGTTAGTTGAGTCCATAGAAATATGCTGTTAGAAGTATATGAGAACTGGTAAATTTCAATTTTCTGTCATAATGGTTTAATTATTAACTCATTATTTTCAGATGTGTTTGTGAAACCACAAAGGGAGTTCCTCTGGTCTCTTTCTGATAGTGATTCAGGATTCACAACCTATGTGTCTAACTCCTCTGAAAGACCCTATCAGATAGTTTTGCTTAGAGCACTAACTTCACCACTAAAGACAGAACTCATTATGTCCTCACTGAAAAAATGTGGTCAGAAGAGATTTTCTGTTTATGCAACCCACTACTTAAGTAGCAACATAGTGCTTAGAGCACTTAAAAAAAAAGTGGGAGAATAATTTGGGTCTCTACAATCAGTACCAAAAGTACATTAAAAAAAGGACAATGTTCTGTTGGTTTGCCTACTGTGCTGTGGCAGTTTATGAATGCAAGTTTGCAAGTAGATTTCTTACTGGAGTAAACCAAATAGTTCCCTCTAATAAGAAATTTCAGTATGGATGAGAGAATGGTTTGCATTTGGGTCCATTCTCCATTTGTTGACAGCATAGTCCTTTACAGCCAAACTCCTATAAATCCCAAGGCTATTATGCAGATTGGCTCCCTGATGTTCACTGAAAGTCAGGAAATACATGTGTAAGTGTCTCATGACCAAAATATAGCCCTGACAGTCATCACGTCACAACTATGCAGAGAGGCATATAGAGACCATCAGTCTCCTATACATAGGACAAAAGAAGCAATGTAGTTTTCAAGATGATGTTACTCCATCTAGGCGTACAGTCCACCTCACGCTTTCACATTCTCGGAAACAGCAGTGGCATCTCTGCTTTCCCCATCAACAGAGCTGTGAGATCCATGTGCATGCCAGTGTGCAGCCATCCCAGACTCATTTAGTGCCAAGATGCCCATGGGGAATCCAAATGTGATGGCTGGTCAGACAAAGTCTGTGACTGCTGCTGAGGACAGCTGAAGGATTTATAAAAAGGCTTTGTCTTTCAGAGCCAAGAAAGTCACTGTAACTGAACACAGCACACACCAGCCCTTGAATGTCTGGTTTGTATAAGTAATATGTTGGAAAACTCAAGAAAGCAATGAACAACTTCTTGGCAATTTTGAATGCTGTGGTCAACACTTCCCATATTCAGAAGATTTGAAGCTGCTTCGGGATGGCTAACTTTGTCTGGTTCATCTCAAAGAATGAGGATAACACAATAATGGGCCTCAGATACTGTCATGGTTTCCCAGTCACATGCATGTGAAGAGCAGCAGAAGTGGAGCAGGAACAGAAGCACTGTTCCAACAGAAGTGGCAGTATAAATAACAGGCTGTACATTTTTACCAAGGTTAAGCAGAATTTTCCAGCATGTGTCAAGTATGTTAACAGTGCTAACAAGTTCACATGTTATCCATTAGGTAGACTGACATGTAGCCCTTCTTCTTTAGGTCATTTATGTTGAAATGTCCTTTAATGTTTACAGAGGAATTCTGAAAGAAGGATATTAATTGACAGGCTCACATAGTAGAGACTGAAGACTAATCCTCACTAAAACACTCAATAAGCTAATCAAGCAACTGAAAGTCAGATGGGGAAATGTTGATTTCCCTTGCAACTTGCTGACCTCTGTGGTATTAGGATTAGTTTTTTATACTGTAAATATTTTCCTCTTGCATCTTGTTTTATACCTCAACAATTGTATTTTATTTCCTGTTTTTCTTTTCTTATGTGGTTTTGTCATGCCAACTTCCTTAGAAAAAGGTCCTGAACTGAATTAAACCTTAAATCAGGAACAGCAGTAACTCAGGGCTGAGGTTCACCTGGTGAACATGATGTATGCTAGAAAAACCCCAGACTTACAGAAAAGCCCCAGACTTACAGATACAAAGTTCACTGGAAAACTGTTCCACCTGTCATGAAGTATGGATGAGACCAGTATGATCTGGTAAATGCTTACCTTTGGCAGTTTGCACCTACTTCAGTTTGCACCTTCAGGCCCAGGTATCAAGACAATATGGATGAAGTTGTTCACTCAAGATCTGCCTTAAGGAGCCTCATTGCCACTCAACTTTCCCTCACATACTTTGGGAGGTACTGTAAAAGCATTGCACACTTAACAAACTCTATTTGTTGTTTACAGCACTGAAGTAGCTTCAGCTCAATGAAGAATCATTCATGAAGTCTGGCACTTACCTTTGGAGTGCCGCTGTGCTTGGTGTGATAATGGGTGTTTATTTGTTAAGGAAACTTCCCTGTCTGTCCCGCCAGGAGCCCCTCTGTCAGTCATATTTGCACACCTGAGCTGGGACCGAGGCCCCGTCACAGCTACACCCCCACACTCACACAGTCACACCAGGCTTCCGAGCTGGCTCGACCCCAGCTTTCCCACAGCAGAGTCTCAGATGAACCAATCCTTAAAATAATTTAGTCTTAGTGAAATAACTAAATAACAAACTAGCAGCTCGAGCTGATGCTTCCGAGGAGGAACCCCGAGCAAAAGACCCCCTGAGCTTTTATCCTCCCACAGTCTAAGCACAGGAGAGTCTGGAACCCTTGGCTCCTGCCGTGTCTTCAGATGTGCAGTCGCCAGGCTGGGCCACAGGGCCCCAGGCCCTTGGTTGTGCACAGGGTTGGCAATTCTCAGCCTCTTGCATCAGGCTCCCAGAGCTTAACCCGTGACTCCCACTGCAGCAGCTCACCAAGATACCAGCACTGAATGGATTTCTCAACATGTATAAACATGTAAAAATCCTCTCATTGTATGTCTCATTGGTGAATACAGACCTATTGTAAAATTGTAAATCAATCACAGCTGGTAAGTCAGGTTAAGACCAAACTGGGTTTAGGTTCAGGTTTTTGGGGTTTTTTTAACCATTTCTTCTAAGGAAGGTGTTAGTTTGAACATTTTAATTTAACGATGTGGCTAGGTTGACTATTTGGTTAAATTAGTAACTACTTGAAGCCAGTCTATAACACAATATTTTATATGTGCTAGAGATTTATTTTCAATATTAAAATATTTGTTTGGGACCTTGTTTTATTTTTTTTTCTTTTAATAGAATGCATCCTGATTCAAATATACTCTCTCTATTCCTACAAAACTTGTCTTAGGATGTATTGGTACTGCTGTGGTCTAAATTCTAATTGATAAAACCTTGCTGAGAAATGGGTGTGAATAATGGTGTGAATTATCTTCTATGCCAAAACATAAAGAAAAACTGAAACAAGTGGCATCCTATGTGGCTGCATTTGGTCTGGGAACCTCAAATCTAAAAAATGAAAGAGGTAAAATTGAGTATAATTTAATAAAAGGCATACAGAAACCTTAGCCTTTCAGTGGCTTGGCAGAGAAGCTTGTGAGTTTTAACCCCTACAAAAAAAAACAAAAAACAAAAAACAAAAAAAAAAAAAACAAAAAAAAAAAAAACAAAAAAAAACCCAATTAGCTCTTCAAACTTCATAATTTCTTTCTACTAAGAAATTGCAGAGACTCTGCCTTGAAAAATAAAACTAACATTAATAATTAATTCAATATTTTAAAAATATTTTCTCCTACTATTTTAGATTAACTGTTAGAGAAAATTTCATATAATTTAAAAATGTCCCTTCTGAAGAAATACCATTAACACTTAAGAAGCAAATTTGAAAGGGTCTAACTTATTGTGCAACATCTGCTGCCATCAAAAGCATCAATATTGCTATATATGTTTTCTGGCACATCATTAAAATCCAAATATCACTCTAGAGATAAAATTCAGTTTGCTTCTTGTAACTTTAAAATGAAAAGAAATCCTTCTCAGAGGAATCTTAATGTAGGTTTTTACAGAAAATGTAGAATACATTTTGTTTACCTCAAAGATAAAAAAAAAAATTTTCAAGTTACTGTGTACAAACTTACTCCTCTGCATAGCATTTGAAAACTCCTACTAAACCCCCCTGAAGAGAGTCAGGAAGATTAGGCAAAAATGATTGGAATAGACTCTAAGTATTTTTCCTGAAAGAATTCTACTGTCACTTACTTTGTTATTTTCTTCGATATGCACTTTGATTTCCATTCCCAAATCCATTGGAAAAAAAAAAAGAAGAAAAAAAGAGTGATGTTTGCAGCAACATATTGGCCTAGGATTTGAGTTTGCAAATTATATGTAAACATTAAGAAATACTTGTTAGCTGCACTGGAGCTTCTTCTAAGATAAGCATTAAAGTATATTGTATTTGAGATTACTCAAGAGGGTGCAGGCAATCTGCATAGATTTGCTACTGCCTCTCAAAACAACACGAAGAAACATTCAACTGCAAAGTCAAAAAAGGCAGTCAGCTCCCTAGGTGAACTCCTGACTTAAATTTCCTTATAATTTGGCTTTTCCTTCCTCCTTCTGGAATACTTCGAATAAGATATGAAAGGAAGATAAGGATTTCATCATTCAAATAGATTCCACACTGTTAGATTTCAGCTTTTCTCTGTAGCTTTTAGAATCCATAATAGGAATGGTGATGTGTTGTGCTCAAGTCACCTGAGATCTGTGAAAGTTTTTGGTATGCATTAGGCAGCATTAAGTGGCAGAAAGTGTGGCTTTGCTATCCATGGACTATGCAGCCCTGTTCCACAATGGAGTGGGCTGTAGATGGCTGCTGTCTTTGATGTGTGAAGCTTCTCCAGGGCTTTCTACCCTGCTTTTCATCTTAGACATGGAACATTGTCCAGCATAGATATTCATGTGCTGGTATAATAACTCCCACTGTACTACTATGAAGCTGAATATCTGTCACATGAAGGCTCTTTCATTGCTGGTCTTCTGTTCATTAAATTGCTAAAAAACCCCATAGCGCTCCACCTAACCTCCTGCTCCCCCACTTTGCATTTACTGTATTTAACCTGTTCATTTAAAGTGGTAGTGTATGTAGTTGGTTGGGTTTTTTTCCTTTCTTCAGTCAGACAATGTGTTCTGGTGACTTTGGTTCAGTTGAACTATTGTTTTATAAAGCCTAAATTAGACAAGCAAACAGGTAAAGAGGAAAGCTAAAATGACGAGAAATATTTGCAAAGACAATATGTAAGGCTACATGCATCGGTTATGCTTTAATTAAAAAAAAAGAGGGTGTCTTGAGGTATTGATTTTTTATCTTGGCTTTACTACTGCTACCTTTTTTGACTCCCTGTATGCTTCCTTAAAACACCAGGCCCTCCATTTTCCACCACTTGTGCAATGGTTCTTCTTCACAGCACAACCTCCTTTTTTCTTCTGACCTGCTGCTCTGCCTCTAAGGACGTCTGTTCCCTTGTGGTACTCTGTTTGTTGGCTATGGAGTCCAAGCAGCATGATAAGATTGTGAGGTAGCAATCCTATATATGGGAAATGGAGTTGTACAGGTGAGAAGATGGGATCCTGGTGGTCTACTTGGCCCATTAAAGCTTGTGATTAAATTATATAGGTGATAGGTACATCTGCAGAGCTGCATTTTTAGAAGTTACCACTTCTATATTTAAATAAAAAAAAAAAAAGAGACTAGGGAAAATGTCTCTTACACAGATGTGTGGATTGCCACAGAAGTCAAAACTGATTTTGCCAATATCTCTGCTGGTGTTGTATGACTAGGTTGCTGTTGAGAACTTTCTCACTGGGATATTTTCTTATGAAAAACTGCATATTGGGTTTGGAGATGCTTCATGCAGAGATATGTTATCTATGAGAAGGCTTTCCCTTTAGCTCTTCTATATGAATATAGAGAGTTCATAAGCTATTTGCTGGATTCATAAGCCATATCCTGAAGAAAAAAAATGCTGATCTTGTTATTGCCTAAATCATGCACATGCTTGTATTTACCATTCTGCTCCATTTGTGGCAACACAGGTTGGATTAGAGCTGTAAGGTTTGTTATGGGAATAAAGGGATATGTCTTGAGTTCTGATTCCTACGTTTGACAGATTTGTCTGCTATAAAACATCCTCAGAGTATGGCAGTTCTCACCAACCTTTAGGAAGAATATGATTATAGGTTTATTTTTTGTTGCTGTTGAACTATGCTTGGCTTAAAGTTCCAACTTTTTTTGCATCTAAAATAAAGGCACCTGGGGCCATAATTTATTCCAATAACTTATTTCCATTAATAATTAGAGCCTTTTCTGCTATCTAGCAAAGGTATAAACTCGTCTGATCGAGTTTTTGTATTCTTTCAGCTGAATCAGAGATCCAAATATTTAATGACATGATACAAATATGTGTCAAAGGGTCTTTAAGTCTGCAAACTTCGTAATGGAGCATAGACATCCCTACCTGGAAGATTCAGCAGCACTTATTCATTATACCAGTGTACAATTATCACTTAGGATTTGAATGCTGGGGGAAAAAATAACCAGCAAAGGCACGTAATACTTTAGGTATATTCTTCGGAGAAAGGTAAGGACTACTTTTTGTGTTAGCAAGTGCTTCCAGAGGTTAAATGTTTTATGCATTTCATGGGTTTTGAAACAGAGTTGTCCCTGTTAAATATTTTCCTTTCAAGAGGGAAATCTGCATTTAAAATTTGACCAGCTGCTAAACTGTCTGCTTCTTTAAAGCTTGATGTGTCCTTTGAGTTTGGTTCCTGTCATGTGCAGAAAGATGGTCACAGAGCCACATCTTTTCAAGTTGTTTTTCAAGGTGTGCATGAGGTTTAAAACATGTCTTGTGAGTCTCTTCATTGAGGAGTTAAAATCTGTAAAAAAAAAAAAAATCTGATTTTAATAATCTCATCTGCTATGCAGAGAAAAGTTATGTGATATATTTCAATTTTCAACAGTTTTTTACGAGGGCATCCAATTTCCTTCTAGCCCCTGGTTATTACTCTTTCAGAACTATTTTAGTCTATCCTATCACTGATTCTTATAATGTCTAGTACCACTTAAGCAGGAAACAACTAAGTTATAAGTACTATTGAGTAAGTCACATACATACACTAAACTGAGGCTTCAAAAAAGTATTAGGAACAGCTTTAAAGGAACATGATCAAGGTTAAGCAGCTCACATCTTGACAGTCCGAATCCGAAAAGAAATGTTCTGTTTTATTGGGAAGTACTTTAAAAACATAAAATACCATTTGGAGAGGAAGAAGGGTCAACCTTGCAATGTCCCTGTAATGCTTCTCAGGTAGTTTACATTAATGACCCATGTCTAACAAATTTCCCAATAATCTTGAATAGGAACCTTGGTTAACTTTCTGTTTCATTTTATAGTTTTCAGTTAAGCACCATTTCATTGGGTAAGATTATATTCTGGTACATGTAAAATAGCTCTGCCAATGCTTCATAAAAGCAGTATCTTTATCTCATTTTGTGTAATGGAAGGAGGTCTTCTTTGTTAATTAGATGCAGCACAAAATGGACTGATCAAATTAAGTTCTGGATATTGGTCAGACTGGTCACACAGAGAATGCTGGGAAAAAAGAGGATTCATTTTTCCAGATGCTATGTGACAAAGGACAAGGTTTACTGTGCCTTCTATTTTTACAGATTTTCAATTCCACCTGTATTCATATGTAGAACTTTTAATGAAACTTAATTTTTATTGAAGAGAAAATGTTTATACTTTTTAAATAATACAAAATATAATTAAGTGATATAAAAGCAAATTTCTATAGCTCAGAGCTCTCTGTAAAGTACTTTGAAATTTCTTAAATAAACTCAAGTGACATAAAAATGCTCACTGTTGAAATGCATAGATAAAAATAGAGACCTTAAAAAAAAAAGAATGAGGCATTAAATACTACAACAATACAGGGGTTTTTTTATCAAATGTTATTGGGTATTTGCAGGGGGATTCATCTGAGTTAACTCAGACGTCTGCAAGTTATTTGTCTAGACTTAAAAAGACAACCTAGATCACTGTCATCTTCAGGATATAGTGACCTTCAGGACCACACAAGGAAAATATGCATCTTTAAAGGGCAAAACACTTCCTGCAAGGATTAGAGAACAAGACAGGTTGAATGATTTAGAGTGATCTTTACCTCCATTAACTGTATGGATATCTGTACAGTGACCAATTTGGATTTAGACAACAAAAATTTAGATGTTCAAAGATGAATATATTTCACCCCTATGTTCTGAAAATGTACTTTAAAGAATGTTTTCCATCCATTATATAATTTATTATGCAAGAGTGATGCAGAAGTAAAGCAATCCAGTCCTCATTCATTCATTCATTCATTCAGCTCTAATTTACTTTGTTCTGCATCTACTTGAAAGTGCTCTAATAAAACAAATAATTCTGGAATCTGCTACCTCTCTTGAGGTTTCTGGCTGAGATTTCAGGTTCTTGTGATATGATGACTGAACTGCTCAAATCTCCTGTGCAAGCTCAGCCACTGAAGTAATCCCAGAGCCCTGATATTTATATTTATTCTTATGCAAGTTCAGTCACTGAGACTAACAGACCTTTCATTCTGTCATGTAAAGGACAAATACAAATGAACCATATACAAAAATTGTGTTTCTACCTTTTGTAAAATCCATATAGTCCTAGTGACAAATATTTTAGGGTAAATTGTGCGGTGGAAAAGTCAAAGTAATCTGTGCTGTGAGAATTTGTGCTTATTAGAAGGAAAATACTGTGAAAAAAATTGTCAGAAAGATAAATACAGAGAAACTATCATTGTAGTCTTCTTATCTCTTTCTCTCATTACTCTTTTTATCCTGATTGGCAGAACAGACCAAGAATACCCTTCAAAGTCATAAGCTGCTGAAGTAGATTTTCTACGATGTAAGAAAATGAAATATGTCTTGACTGAAGACAGATTCTAACCAGGAAAAACAAAAGAAAAAAAAAAAAGAAAAAAGGAAATTCAGTGCCATTCTGGTCTTAGATGAAGCTGTAAGTGTTACTTACAGGACATATGTTCTGTTTTGAAAGTCTTGACCAGTGCTGGATTGCAAAAGGTGGTATCATGAACTTCATTTCCCACATATATGATTCATTGCTTTTTCTCCCTGAGCAGAGCCATCATGTCTCTAGTCCCAGGCAAATTAAAAGGAATGCGCAGGGGACAGTATGTGAATTCTACTGCTTTTTCCTCCCAAAATGAGGAGAAAGCATATTTGTCTTTCATGTTCAAAGAATAATTTTTATTGCTAAGGCAAAACCTCACTAAAGACGTGTTCTTTAGTTAAATTAGATTTTTGTCTCTTCCTCTGAAATCTTAAAACAATGATAGCTGTGTTTGTAAGCATGTTTTTAAATATCAGGGTGAGAAAGCTATTATTTCAGAGTTCCTTAGACTTTAAAAAGCAAATATGGAAAAATATATATACAAAACTGAAACAGAATCTTGTAATCCGTGGGACTTGTTCCCAAAACTGACCTAATTATCATCACCTTTCCAAAGAAAACATCCAGATCTCAGGGGAAGCCATGCATTTCTGCAAAAGGCAAGGGATAACTAAGAAATAAATTGTTGGTATTTTGGAACTACTGTAAATTCTATTCCCTTCCCTTTCCTATTTGCTTTCCTTTTCAGATTGGGAAAGTAGAAATTGCTTAGAAATGTAATAGATGAAGGATACGAGCCATGATAGTTTCTTATTCATTCATTTCTGGATGACCTTTGCATGTGAAAAAGAACCCTAGAATCAGAATAAATGTGTGGCTGAGGTTGGGTAGGACATCCATCTTTTTCTGCCAAGATTCTATCGAGCTGGTCAGCTTCCAGCAGATACTGCTACATGGGGTTGTTCCTTCAGAGGTTCAGGACTTTACACTTGACCTTGTTGAACTTCATGACATTCCTGTGGAACCATTTCTCCAGACTGTGGGGGTCCCTCTGGATGGCAGTCTGACCCCCTGGTACATCAGCTGCTATCCACACTTAGGCGTTATCTATAAACTTGCTGAGGATACACTCTGCCCCAAAAGCCAGATCCTTAATGAAGATGTTAAGGGGGATTGAACCAGTGCTGATCTAGGGAGTGGCCAGTCACACAGTTTTGAGTCATCCTGTACTTCGCTCATCTAGCTCATATTTCATCAGCTTCTTCATTAGGATCTTATGGAAGAGTGTTTTGGAAACCTTACTGAAGCCTAGGGAAATATTAAACAGTCCTTTCTTTTACTTAGTACTTCTTCTATGTTAATGTGTATCAAACAAAATTAATTTTATGGCCTGGGCTGGATTGACTAGCAAGGCCGAGGAAAAAGGGATCTGTTGGAAGACATAGACTTGATAGTAAATTATATTCTTATCAAATGATGATTATAAAGACAACAAAAGATAAAGAAGACCTATCTTTTGTTTGCCTGTTAGCAGAAATTTTGTCCTAGACCTCATATTTCATGGGTGAGTCCTAAATACACTTAGATGTGAGATAAATGCTGCTTATCTTCAGAAATAGTGTTTGCTCAAGGTATGAACAGGACTGGAAATGTAGTTGTACAGGCAATATGACAGATGAGATGTGTCTTGAACTGTGATCCCAAATCCTACTGCAGTTAATTATCTGCTTTTGAAGCTCTGAGTCTCACCAGATAGAAATGAGGTATTGTATTACTGAACCAGTGGATGTCAAGGGCTACTCCAGAGTCATTTCAAGGCCCAGAGAGAAAAAAATGCTGTACTCTATTTAACACAAGATAAACCAGCACAAATCTACTATGATAAACAAAAAGGCAATAGACTGTTTTCTAATGTATAGGTCTCCATATATCAATAACTTTCCATGAATTGCAAGATAATCTGTTATCTCCACAATTTCAAGCTCTTTCTTTTTCTAAAAATAAGTGTGTAAAATTTACTGAGATCTGGGCAATTCTTTTTGTTAAACAGCGATGTAAAATCCCATGCCTGTATTTGTCAACATATTTCTAAGACTTGGTAATTTACCTGAAAAACTTATGTGTGACCTAAAAGAATTTTACTTTATTAAACTGTGTGAAGTTCTAACTTTTCTATAAGTTCTATAAGTTTTCTATAAGTGAAATGACAGGTGATTATAGTTTTAAGTTAACCACTTCTTAAATACACAGTCTGGAAATATATTAATCCCTATTGAAGACTGAAACAATCTATAAAGAAAAGTCTCAAGATTATTAAAATGGTTCTCTTGCCTTTATCTTCTTCTGGCCAATGTTAAATAAGCTGTAATTTTCCAGGAAATTATAGCATGTATAGACATCATTAGGGTTAGATATCAGATAAAAAAATCCTAATTTGTAATTTTGACTCTTGAATCTATACTGAATCTCTATGTACAAATTTCCTTCTTGAGACAATGAGATTTAAGGATGCTTCTTCTGACACAAAGATGCAGATATTTGTTTATTTTTATCTTGTATACTTCTGATGCCATGAAGATTTTTGCCTTTTCTTTTATACCCCTGTTATACTTTTTTACAACTTCTGTATTCCTAGTGCTTTTGCCTACATTCTTGGACTTGTTTGTCAAGCTAAGGGACTAAACATTTTAGAAGCTTCGTAGCTAGGGATCAGTGTGCCCCAGACCGCAAGGTCCTCTCCAGAACACATTCTGTAAACTAAGATAGAACCATCCAGGAGAAGGCTCCTTGGGGAGGGGGGCTCACTTGAGCCTCTCATTGGGGAATCTTTGATAGATATGCTAATAAGTAAAACCTATAATGTTATACCCAATGATGAGGGCAGACAGAGATAGACTCAGCAGGGTGCATCTCGATGCATATCACCTGGACGTAGTGCACCTAAGGATCCTTAAAATAAATACCAAGGTAAAATCCCTTTTCCCCTTCTAACCGTGTATGACTGTTGATTTTAAGACCAGGAAAAGGCATTCCTTTTCCTGTAGGTGTTTTAAATGCAGACGTACGAGATAAGAAATACTGATCATCTTACTGACATAATAAAAACCAGCAAGCTTTTTTTCTCAGACTTCTTCAATATGATTATGCTTTCAACAGTACTGATAATGTAGCCAAAGATAATTTTTTTTTTTTTTTTATATTAGTAGCACCTTTGGGGAACATTAATCTCTGAATAATTGAGAAACACTGGCTAAGCTGTTAGCTTTAAATGACACATTAGTAGCTGTCATTTAAATTGATAGTTAGATCTGTAATTGAGAGTAACAGTCAGAAGGTAACTACTCTGTCGTTGAATTTTTACTGCTTTATTAATTTACTGACCTCATGCACCTGGCTGAGGTGTATAATCACAAGATATCTGAATCTTTTTACCAGATAAGGGCAAAAATTGTGATTTTGATCCTTTCTATCGTAAAGCTTCCTATTCTGTTTTGTTGCCAAATTTTGGATGGCTATGTATATGGATATTCTTTCTTTCAGTCTGTCTAGCTAGCTGTCATCATGTCTGCACAATTTTTTTATGACCTTCAAGGTAGGACTCTGACTTGCTTAGACCTTGTAAAGAATCAATAATCATTCCTTACAAACAAGAGGAACATTCCTTACAAGAGGCAAATAAAAAATATTCTATAAGACAGTCCTACCATATTGTAGCACAATGCTCAGTGCTTTAGAATTTTTTTCAGTATTGCTTTGTTTTGCAGAAACAAATATATAGGTTTGAACTAACTGAATGAATTTTTATACTCTCCTAAATGTTATGCAAAATGGAGTAAAAGACACTTAGACATTAAATTCTGTATTGTTTCCATTTGGCATTAAAAATTACCATTCTGGACCAGCTCATCATATTTGCTCTTTTCTCTGTTTCTGGACATAGCATAATTCTTAAACCTGCTGTTTGCACTGTTATGTTTGTAGAGGCATATTATAGTGAGCATTCTGTCAAAATTTAGCATTTGACCACTGTGAGTGCTGACATTTTTATGCTTCCACTAAAATACTCACATCGACTTCAGACCTGCATGTTATAAACAGAAGCAGCCGTTCCCTCTATCCCATCAGGATACCAAGATGGTGTGAAGAGACGCAATTCAGGGTCCATGTACTTTGCTACTTTTGTGGAAAAACATTTAAACAGTAGGACTGGTTAGTGTACTCTTAGCTATTCCTAATGTTTTAGTGAATATTCTGGGGAGAGTGTCATAATGTTCCTTTGTCTATCTGCTGCACAGAGATGTTGGTCTCTGTCCAATTTTTTTCTATTTAGTTTAATGTTCTCAGCATGTTAACTCACTCTTTGGAGTTTTGGGCAATGTCTAGAACACATTAAAAGCTCATCTACATATTTTTAAAGAAAGATATTGTATCTGAAGTTCTTTTAATATGAAATGAACCTTGACAGTTTGCATTTTATGTCTGACAGCTTGGACTCTAAGCACAAAGCACAAAGCCTACTTACTAGCTTCTCTAAAATTAACCAAAGTAATACAAAGGGAATGTATTAAAGTGAAAGAATTGTTGGTTTAGCTGTCACTAACGTGTAGAATTATTTTCTGTTACATAATTTATACATGGGCTGCTAATGCCTTTGCAAAGCCATCTTGGCTCTGCAAAAATATTAGTAACTTGGATACAAGTTTCTGCATTTCTCTATTTTGAATGATTCTCTCGGCTTTCCAAAACCATTTTGGCTAAGGAATGTAAATAATATGTTAACACAGCACAGGCCTTGTGACTGCAAGATATCACAGAAGCTTGCATTTATTACTAGCTGTACGCTCACCATTTTCTCCTGAATGCTACTTCCACAATAGGCAAGCACAGAGAAAACATATCTTGCACAATTTAATGGAACATGACAGTAGCAGTTAAGCCTGCATAGGAATAATTATCTCCACCCAGCATCACACTCAAGTCCCTCCTTTGCATTGCAGCTCAGCTGACAGCCATTCTGTTCATTTGCAGCAATATAGGTCTACCTTGGCCAAGTCATCCACGCAGCTGAAGCCATTTGGCAGCATTCCACTTTTTATTTCAGTTCATCTTAGTTCTGCATAGCATTCTGATTTAAAGACAAAACAGCTGCAAACCTGAACCATACAGTACCAAAAGGTTATTGGGAGGGCTGCGTGAGAAAAAAACATATTAACAGGGATTTGCCCTCAAGTGAGACTATTTGTATTTAAGTTCTATTTGCATTGATAAAAGACCTATTGCTCCCCACTATTTTCAATAATCATATGAAATAATGAAAAGTATGAAATAACATCCACTAAACATAAAAGAGTGGCATAATAAATGGAGAAATTATAAATAATATAGGAAAAGGAGCTGATACACAGAGTGATATGGATCATTTAGTAGCTGATAAAGGTGTTTTTTTAACATTGCCATATATTCAGTAACAGATCTAGTAAAAACAATTCATAGGATATATAGGCTGTGACCAAATAACTCAGCATGTGTCTTCAGCATAAAGCTTTGTGGAAAATAAAGGATAGTTACAATAATTTCAAATAAAAAATAGAATACTTGGGTTCAAGAACAGACAGTCATTTTACTACTGCATATGAGTGCAGCTAACATTAGAGCAGTACATACATAGTCAAATGCATCCATTCCTAAAATGATGCTAAAAGCCAGAAGATGTAACTCAAAAAGAGAATCAGTCTTATGCTAGAAATTTTGAAAAAAAGCATATACTTCAAACCTCAGTTTGTGTGTGTCTGAGGAGAACTGGAAAAGAAGGTGAGTAGATCACACGGTGTATGTACCTTTTCAAGGAGGAAAGTCAAATTCTGAAATCTTAGCACTCTGTGAGGAAAAGGCATAAGAAGAACAAAATTCTAGCAGCTGAAGCCAAAAAAATTACATTTGAAATTGAGAAACATGCTTTGAATAATAAGTATGCAAAGCTGCTCATAAAAAAATACCAAGATAAATAATGAATTCTCCATCTCTTTCCTTCAAATCAAATATTTGCCTTTCTAGAAAAAATGTTTTGATCAAATTCAGTTCACAAGAGTGAAGTGTAGCAAGATATTAATCTTTCTGTCTCTAAAAAGTATCAATATGAATCTGTGATTACTATGCAAGTAATCATGATCACACACATGATGTTTAATATCATGGACAGGCTTATGTTTCTCCACAAAAAAAAAAAGGCATGGGATCACAATGGAGATGGAACTGCTCTTAGTCCCTAGTTGCTGACATGGCCAAAAATCTCAGAGCATAAAATACATGAAAGTATGAAGTACAACAACATTATTTTGTGACAGTGTCATACTAATATTCTGCTTATGCAAAGGGTGTCTGCAACAATATGTGAACATCCCCAAAATTAAATGGAACCCAGGCAGGAAGGCTTTGCTACGTGTACTAAGATTGCGCTGATCCTTTAATTTATCAGTTGTGGCTAGTAAATGTTTGTCAAGCCTGACCCATTTAAAGGTCATCAGCAAGGAGAGGTCCTCAGATTACCATACTATTTTCTGTTCAAATACACTAGAAATGTTTGCAGTCTGTTGGAAAACTCTCATTGAACACATTGCTCTCTGTGTCCTATCCTGCATGTGGAATACATAATTAGAAAGGGGGTTGGATGAATAAGGAGCTGATAAATCACACATAGATTTAGGTAGTAGGTCCACCTAATGTGTCTGAATCAGGACCATGAGAGATTTTAGTTAGGGACAGCTATGAAACAAAAGATGTGCCATATGTCTGAGTATAAGAACAGTCTAGAGCCAGATAAGAAAAGATACCATCCTGAAAATCCTTCTGTTCAGTTTCCATCTAATGCATAAGCTGGATAAGTGCCCTTCTATTTGACCTGAAACAACTGATGCCTGTACTACTGATTTACTGTCCCATACAAATATCCTAATAATGTGCTTTTTACCCAGACTTGATTTTAAAAGCCATGAAATCAATACTTCCACCTAAGTCCCATAATGCAGTGAAGGTGCCCATGATATACATAGCACACACCATGGCATTCCGAGATGTTTCACCAATTCTTTTGGAAAAAACAGCTAACTGTGCCAGTAACGGCTATGTGTTCTGTCCTGTTCTACTTACATCTTACATGACTTAAATTTGCAGCAAATCATGTAAATGTTATGGCATCTGTGAGAGAAGGATGCCAAACTCTTCTAGTCATTTTTACTCAAGAGTTGTGTATATTGATATTTGAATAATAATATTTGAATATATATTATTTCAATAATAATTGTTTATTGAATAATAAACAATGAGACTCAGTTCCTGGAGCAAATACATGAATGCAGAATCCCTTTTCCAGACTGGTTGTACTGATAATAGAGGTAGAGACGGTATTCTTCTCACTTGGCTTTTTTCAGTCCCCCTGACTCACGAATCTGTTGTACTCTGCTCCTCAGTGGTATAACTTGAACAGGAAAGATGAAAATTAACCAATCTAGTATTTAGGGTTTGTTCTTGAGAGATTTGAAGGGCTTGATTACCCTTAAGAGGAAGAAATGGCAGAATGCATGTCTCCTTTTGTGGGTACCCTTCTCCTACAGTCTATTTTATAAAAGATGCGTGACCTACCCAACAGCTGCATTTTTAAAGAAAATATAGTCAACTAAAAGAAAATGAAAAATAACCCCCCATCCCCCTATATCTTGCACTAAATGCAAGAAGAAATTGAAGGAAAAGATATGTTTTCACATCCCTTTCCAAATTCTTCTGTGAGTTTTTCCACACTGACATGTTTTCTTCAAAAAATAACATGTTCACTGAAAACTAAATCAGAGTTGAACATCACTAGAAGAACTGATCTGTCATAATATAGAATCAAAACATGGTGTGACAAGCTAATTATAGTCCACAGCAAGAGGAAGCTTAACTAGCTAATAAGTGACAAGTACACTGTGGCTTTATGCTGTCCTATTTTTTTTCTGTTTCTGAAGACACTTATGAAGACCATGGTCTTCTGTAGGATATTCCTTACCATGTTCTGTTATTACTGAAGCTTTGGCAGCGATGCAGCTTTTTGCTGAGTTATACATGTATGCTGTAAACCCATAATTCGGAATAAATCTAGAAGTTTTTTCTTCTTCCTGGTACAGCTTGCTGCTAAATTGACTGGATTATCAATTTATTGTAATTAACAATGTATTTCCTTTCTCTGAAGTCATACTAAAGAAGTATCATGGTACCTCTCCATAGCTACATTATTATTGTTGAGGTTATTTGTCATTAGCTTCTTAGAGGCAAGGAACCCTCACCTGTGGTTATTTTATGTGCCATTTTCAAGGCACACGTTACTGGAAAATAGTTTCAAGAAGGCAGAAAATTTAACATGACAAAGTTATAAATTATGTAAATTTCCTCACTGATTATCTTCTTCACTGACCACATGTCTGCCCTACTCTTTGTTTTCCATTCTATGATGAGAAGTGAAAGAAGTGTACAAGAACCATACATCACACTGCGCACCACTAAATGGGAGAATGACTATTATCCAAAGTACTACCTTCAAAGCTCAGCCACAATGCTAACTAGTCTTGTTGCCTAAAATTTGATGCCCTGAAGATTTAGCTGCACTATTCGGAAGCAGAATATTAACATTCATTAAAGAAAAATGTAGTCATAAAAAATTCATGACTACAGGAAATAGCTTAATCATGAAATGTGAATTTTGGAGAAAAGTGGGACACATACAGCCATGCTTGAAGAGCATCACAAAGGTCTCGAACCATTACAGAACTTTGGTTCAAAGTAAAACTGCTTTGATGATTGTACTTGAGTTTTCAGACTATAGTGCAGCTCATCATGTTTCTGTTCTTCTGTCCCATGAGAAAAAATTAAATATACAAGTAAAACCATAAGGCACATGAAGCAATATCAGCATTTTCAAGAGGATCTGTTTATTGCATTACCAGATTTTTTATTCATGAATTTTGCTCTAATCATATTAGTATCAAAGTTCATTATTTTCACTGATGATAACATTATTCATGTAATTACTGATGATCAATAATTAATTATAGATTTTCAGTATTATTAAAATAATGCAATTTTTTAAGACTGATATAATACTAAATTTAAAAAATGCATGATGACTAGGCTTTTCTTCTGATACATATATGAATAATATTCATTCCGAGGGTTACTTTTACTATTTCAGCACAATCTTATACAAGACATCCTTTCATCTTTAAATTCAAAAATGTAATGATTTTAGGAGGCATTAGAAGTGGGTCCTATAGACTATTCTTTTCTTATCCTTATATAATATCATGTAGATTGAATTCAGAACTATCAGTTGGCCAAAAATGATGTGTGAAAGCTGAAAGTTCTATATCAGTAAGCCATTACTAAGAGAATAATTAGGTGAAGAAAAGATAGATATATTGGGCTACAGAGAGCTTGTAGCCAAATGAGGGGGGTGTTGCAGACAGAGAAGTAGAAGCCTGCTAAGATACAATTGACATTTCCTACCTTGAACCCGGTAGGCAGCTAAAAACCCCACAGCTGTTTGCTCACTCCCCTCCAGTGGGATGGGGAGAGAGTTGGAAAAAAAAGTGCAACTTGTGGGTTGAGATAGAGACAGTCTACTAATAGGACAGAAAAGGAAGGGGAAAAAATAAGATAGAACAAGCAATGCACAGTGCAATTGGTCAAGACCCAGACCAATGCCCAGCTGGCCCCTGAGCAGCGGGCCCTCACCCCACAGCCAACTTGCCCCAGTTTTATTGCTCAGAATGTCACTGGATGATGTGGAACACCCCTTGAGTCAGCTGTCGCAGCTTTGTCTCCTCCAGGTTTCTTGTGCACCTCAACATCCTCGCTAGCAGGGTGGCAGGAGAGACTGAAATGTTTTTGGCCTAATGTCAGCCCCGGTCAACGACAACCAAAACATCAGTCTATTGTCAACATTATGCTCACCTTAAACCCAAAACACAGCACTGTACCAACTGCAGGGATGAAAATTAACTCTACCCCAGCTGAAAGCAGGACAAACACGTAAGTAGAGTTAACAGGAAACAGTAGAAGCCCTTACAGCATAGTAATGCTACCAAAAGTAAACTGGGCCTAAATACATGAATGACACATAACCAAAAATTTGTAAATGAGGACTTGTGTCTCCACTGAACAGTAGAGTACAGTAAAAATCAAAACTTGTTTTAAATGAAATCTGCAAGACAAAAATTTTAAAAAAGAGTGATCAGGGTAATTAGGAAAGTAGTCTGGTATAATTACAGTACTCTTGCAGAATGAGTGGGAAGCAAACTAAAAGAAGCCCTGATGTGAAAAATATTAACAAATTTTTTGGAAGCAGTTCAGATCCTCACACTTTCTTTGGAGAAGGAACTGAAAAACATCCACAAGGAAAAAGCTAAAACAGGTAAGAAAGAGGTCACCCACTACAGTACTGACCTCCCCCACTGAATATCATTCCAGCCTGGCCAGCCTGGCCTTGAAGACTAAGGCTGTGAGGGCTGTGACCTTCACTGCCAACCAGAGCAGTACCAAACACTGATACTGAGTGTAGAGCGAGGTTGTCATGGACTAATTATTTAGATACATAGTGACAATGACAGATAATGAGTTAGAACTAAGCTTTGGAAGCAAGTGTGGAGTTGAATGTCAGTCTTCTAAAGTGCTGTTCTGAAGTCTGAAACTGGCCTGATTTATTCATATTTTTATTCTTCCACCACAGTGATCTCTCATTTCCTGTGGCTTGTGGATATGTGTAGCCATATGCTTAGTTGCCAAAGGGCTTTTGCAGAAGGTCTGAGGGGAAATTATTGATGTGTCTTGTAGCTCCTATGTAGCCAGAAAAAAAACTCAACCCCAGCCTAAACCAAATAAACCAGACAGCTGACTAACGCCAAATGGAATCATATGATCATTAAGATCGGAAAGCACCTCCAGAGTAAGTGGCTTCCACTCACTTAAAACACACATGACAGTGAGGCTTTCTTCAAATTTCTTGTTCTTCCTTGTCTTCCCAAAGGATAACATAAATGATGTGATGGGAGCTGGATTAAGAATAGGAAATTATATGAATCCAAGTGACAGAAGTGCCAGAAAAGCTGAGATGCTGTGGAGGAGCTGCAACATTGAGGGGAAAAAACAAGGAGCACTCATGACAGAGCAGTGGAAATGAGTAAAATAGAGATTAGTTCAGTTTAAACTCTTAAAAGTTTAAACTCTGCATTTCCGTCATTAGAGTCTGAAGGAAAGAGAGATAAAGAAAATGCTTTCTTGTTTGTGGAGATAGAGACAAGGAGATCCCTTACCAACTACTGTAGTGAGCAAAACAAACTTTACTTGGAAAAAAAAAATAATTTATTGCCAACTAGAATAGATCCATGTAGTGAGGGAAAAAAAAGAGAAAAAATTTAAAAAGCACCTCAACATCTTTTCCGCTGTGATTTGCTGGCTGAGCTTCACTCCTTCACTCCTGACTCTCAAGAAGTCTTGGGGGCTGAGGGGAAAACACCGACAATGCTGGGGCATGTACACCCCAAAATGCCCCTGATTTAGTTTGCCTCTGCCTTTTTGCAGAGGTCTGCCCTGAAGTTTACTGTACAACAGAACTACTGTGATTCATTCAAATAGTGTTTTAATCAGATCCTACAAAAAACACCCAAATAAGCTAACCTGTTTCCTTACAGCTTGTTCTGCCTTTTTTTCTATGTAAAATGTAGTAAATGTTAGAAGTGATTCCACAAAGCTAGATTGTATAGCTTGCATTGTACTTCATGTGATTCTTTTCAGTATTTTATATGAAAGGTGTTAACTGTGTTTCTTTTTCTAATAGACTGTTTTCACACAAATACAAAAACCATGGTTTTATGGGACTGCAACCTTGAAAAACAACAATCACCAAACAGAGAAGTACCCCATAGTTCTCTGGAGGTTCTGCCAGAGAGAGGTATTATCAGTGAGTACAAGAGGGACTACCAGTTATAAGGGTAAGGATTAGTCAGCTTTCTTTAGATCTGTGGAGCTGTGAGATGGTTTTATTTTAAAAACTCATATATTGTATGTTACAGCTACAGCTTTAGCCACAGATGTGCATTGGAGGTTATGGATCATAACACCACCCATAATAGGCAGCCAGAGGTCACCTATTGCTTCCTTGTCAGGCTGACTGGTTACCTGAAAGGAGCTGTGATGCTACTGAGCAAATTCTAAATAATTTCTGATAAGAATGACATTTTGGTTCTTATTGAAATGGATATGTTATCATTTTTCAGTAAAGCTTTATAAACCTGGCTAGGTCGTTATGAGATTATTACTAGGGACACAAACTGCTTGTAAGGTGAACCTTAAATCATGAATCTGTAATACAGTATTTCTAAAACAGACTATTTTGGCTTTGAGTCTTGGAAGATAAACAAGATGCATCTGCTACTATTGCAGTGCACATTTTAGTTTTAATTTGAATTCTCTAGAAACAATAACTTTATAGCCATAAAGTATATAGTTACTTTAAATACATACATGTGTATATATATATATACATACACACACACATATATATGCCATGTATACATTGCAACAGTTGTCAAAAATAATATTAATATCTAGACAATCATACCACTCACAGAAGAGGTTTATCATGGAAAGACATTTCATGATACTGTTTAGACACAAGCTGGTGCAGTAGAATGTGTTCTTCATTCACAATTCCTAGCAAATGGACTTTTAATTAGACAAATTCTGCAACACCTGTGACCTGGACAAGCCTCGCAACCTTTTGTGATGTTGCCATGTAGACCAAAAAAAAAGGTGATTTGTCATCAAAATCCGCTCATTCCCTCAGGAAGTCTCTGATATATTTAGACTTACATGAAAACTAAAAATGAACTCACCAACAGCCTTAAGTGCCCTTGACAAAATAAGTCCTGAGGGCAGGAATCTGAAATAACCAACAATAAATTGCCATCTTTTGAACATCTTCCTACATGATTAGTACAATTACAGGTCTGTTCCTTCCATTGCAACTATTGTGAAAGTTAAAATATTTCAACAATAATGCTAGCTGGCAGTGTGATGCACTAAGAATATAATAGTTTTAATTCCATAGTTCTGCAGTTCTGTTTCAATAATTTTCTGCATCTCAAAGCCCCCTCCCTGTTTTCTCTATAGGGCTACTGTTCTCAGCATAATTGGGGTAGAGAATGGATGAGTTCAAACCTGGCATCACAAAAGATACTTGCATTAAACCACTGTCCTGTTTATCTGTAAGACACAATGATTTTTCTGGATTTCATGTAAATATTTGCCTTAAGATTCTTTTCCTCCTCAGAGAGGTGGGGCACCTGTGATAAACATGCTCTGCAACAGTCTGTGGTGCTGCTTTGTCCTTGAAAGTGGCAAAAGGGCATGCAATTGTATGATGTGAAGGGCAGATACAGTCAAACCATGGCTGAAGAGGCTGTGGAGCTGTATGACAATTACCCACCTTGTGACTGGGGGTCCTTATACCAACCCAGTCAGCAGCAAAGACAGAATTGGAACTCTCTTGGCTACTTGTCACTCTGGTTGACATTACCTCCATGTCTTATAATTTGCTCTGAACATTAAGAAAACAAAACCTGAGTTAAACATTTTCATTGCTCTTGATGGTTACAGACATGAAGGCATATGTTTCTATATCACATGGGAAAGAATCTGAAAAAGACTACTTTTTTGTTGCCCTAACTTTAGTGACTTTTAGATAATCTGTCAAAATACTCTTTGTGTTGCAGACATTTCTCTATCCAGAAGCACAGTTTCTACTTATGCCTTTGCTTTTGAACACAACCAAATCAATCTGTCTTCACAAGAGAATTGGGAGAAGCCTGTAAATCATCCCTTTTGAAAGAAACTTAAAAATAAGAGACAAGTGAAATAACCTAATAAAGCATGATTTGATGAAAAAGAGACTATTTTTCCTGGAACCAGGGCTACCAACAGAAAAATGAGAATTCTAATGAATTGTGTTCAGACACAAATGGAGGATGTCAGTGATGGAAGAGCAAACATATTTTTGTATATGTTTTTCACCATGGGGTAGTTATATTGACTCAAGCTGAGGAAAAAGATACTATAAATATATATAAAAGACCACATTTAAAAGAAATTCTAGAATCCTGTCATGACAGTGTGGTAATTTGATTCTTCTTGCTTGTCTTTTCCATTGTAATTAATTCAGACACCAAAAATAGAACCTTCAAGCTCCTGCCTCAGTGTGAATCTTACCTGGGTCAAAAAAATAAAACATTTCATTGGGATATGCATACAATGAAGTGCATGATAGACGTGCCTGCTCCATCTTCAAGTTAGTTCAGAGGCACTGTCACTGCAGCAGTGTGGCAAACTACAACTTCAGACTTGCATGTGCAATGCCTGTATTGCCTCTAATACTTGGACCCACTCACTTGGGGCTAGATTGGGTGTCCCTGCACAGCACTGCTTACTGGAGTGCCAACTCCTCAGCCCTGACCTTGTGAAGATGGTCACTGTTTTGCCCACTATGGACAGAGGTCCTCTCTCTGACCTGCCCAGAGCTTTGCTTTGCGCAAAGCAATAGGGCAGGTGGTGCTCCATCCAGCTTGGCAGCCTGAGTGACAGGATTGTATTGACCACAGAGCACCCAGTGAACTCACCAACAAAACATCAAATGAAAAAATGAAAACTAAAGTAATTTTCTAAGGGCAAATGTTGAGATAGCACTAATGGTGCAACAGGGAGCTGGTAAACAATTTTTTGTGAAATAAATAAATGTTTTGCCCGATCACTGAAATCCTACAGGAAAAGTGTAAAATGTATAGTAAGAAGAAAAACAAAAAAGGAAAATTCTTAAAATTTCACAGAACTTGGACCATGAGACTGTCTCTAGATTTTTGACAGCATTGGCCATTAGTCGTATTTTAATGAAACGTTGTGATATAAATCTGATTCTTTAAGTCACCCACAGTTCAGTTAACTGAGTGTTCAATATCGCTGTATAGCTACTGTGTCTGAATACAATTCAAAGAAGTCAGATAATACTTTCATAATGAAAAAGAGAAATATTATTCTCTCTGATTTTTCTGGGTTTTTAGTGGTATTTTTAAAATATATCCTCTCAATATCCTACACATGTTTTGAATATTTTAAATGTATTTATCATTTTAAAAAATTACTGGTGTAGTCATATGGTAAATATTACTTGCCTTTGTGCAGGAGATCTGTAAAAAAGGTTCATATTTTAAAGTGCTATGTACTTAGGTTGATTGCTGAAGATTTGGAAGTATTCCACGATGGTAAATGTTGTTATATTGAACACGGATTTTGATCCAAAGCATCCCCCAGAAGGTAAAAATCAATCTCAGGCTCTAGATTTTCTGGGTCTGTAGTGTGAAGCAATAGTAAGGAAAAGAAAGAAAAGTCATTCTTAGATAAATAGAAAGAGGATTAAAAAAATGGAAGTATAGAGCTATTTTTGATTCTCTATGATATTAGTGAGACCTCTACTGTGTTCTGTTTTATGAACTCATTTTAAAGCACCATTGATATATTGCAAATGGCTTAAGAGCTACAAGAATGATAGAAGTTCTAGGGGGGAAAGAGCCTTTTTAGTGAGATACCTACCCAGTTCAATCCCTTTTGCTTAACAAAATGAAGGTTAAGAAACGAACATGATCATGATCTGTAAATGCAGATCCTTCCAACACTGGAGAGAAGTTTAATCTATCAAAGACATTAGAGATCTAGAGCCTGAACACAGAGCATAAGTCAATTGAGACGAGAAATGAAAGAAACAGTTTTACAGTGAATCATCACTAACCAACTGAATTAGTTACCCTGATGCTTGATAAGTGTTCAAATAAAGATTAACATCTTTCTGAAATGTATGTCCTAGCTGAAATAGAAATAGGAAGCTTGACATGCCAATCAGGAAAACCAGGGGTGTTAAACATGTCCTATGATTACCCAAGTGTAAATTAATCTAAATTGTGAACTAGTGTTTTGTACAATTATTGTCCTGGTAACTGGCTTTGTTGCAAACCAGTTTCAAGATGAGACTTTGTTTGTAGAACTTATTTGATCTTTCATTCCTGAAAGTGCACAAAATATTAAAACAACCTTCCTAGTAGACTTCGTTCTGTAGCATATTTCCAAAGTTAAGAAATTTGACAAGACATCACTGTCACTCGTTTTTAGATAGTCTCCATTTATTTGTCTTAGGTACTAAGACAGAAGGAAGATTGAGGGCAATTATGTCTTATTTTTTGACTAAAAATTACAGGAAGTGTAGAAAATTTCTTGAAAAATGCCATTCTCCATACTGATAGTATGCAGGTTATCACTGCTTTGTCCTTTTCTTTCCGCAGGGTCACACTAGACTTTTATTTTATTTTGTTTTATTTTATTTTATTTTGTTTTATTTTTAAAATTTATTTTATTTATTTTATTTTATAGACTTACTTTATATACTCTTGTATACTTACTGTGGTGGCATAAAAGTTTTAGCAAAACCCTCTTGTACTGAGCTATACTGTCTTGCACTTTCTTGGATCAGAAGCAGATAAACCAGGCAACTTAAAAAGACAGACACCACTCTAAAGCAGTAAAATTGTTCTGCATAAAAAACTTGTCTCCCAATATAGTCTGGACAAAGGTACTCACTTGAATATTAAAATTAGCATTAGAATAGGATGTTTGCCATGGCTGTTTTGATGAGATAGAGGGAAAGACTGCCTTTTGTTTCATCTTTCAATGACGTGTTTCAAGATTAATCCCACATTTCTCTTTTACCTGTCTTCCTTTTTACTTTACTGGTTTTGATCTCACTGATTCTAACCTGCTATTTTCTGTTCACACCTTTCTCACTCTAATTTCCCTTATATATATACCAACCATACGATATTCTGTTGCAGTGGCTAAGTCCAGTTTACACCCACCATGTTGCTTTGAAAGTGGTCTCTCCATAAACCACTGTGCTAGAAAGTTCTCCCTTCACCGAGATTCCACTGGCTACTGACTCTCTCCCCCCTCCCATCCCTTCTCCCATTGGTCCCTGTTATATCACTCACCCTTGCCTCTGCCCCCTGGCCCTCAGACCATTGGCTTCTGATGCTCTGCCCGCCCCTGGGACCCTTCGGGATAAAACCACGCGTGCGTTTTGTTCTTGGTTCTTTGTCACCGCTTCCTTTGCGTGTGTTGGTTTCGTTAAATGCCCCAGAATCGCATGCAGAGAACCCCTCTCGCCTCCCTGTCTCCAGTTTGTGCACAGACTGTGTGTGAGGGGCTGTTCGCGACCGCCTGCGAAGGTGAGATCGTGGGCACGTGTAGGTGCTGGCAGAGCGCTGCCTGAGCGTCTCCACGAGGGACCCTGTGGAATAAACGTGGCATCGAGCCACCGAAGCGCTCTTTCCATAATACTCAACAAGGGAAAGTGCCAGATTCTGCACCTGGGCAACCCTGGGTGCACAGACAGACTGGGGAATGAGACACTGGAAAGTGCTGTGGAAGAGGTCCTGGTCAATGGCAAGTTGAACATGAGCAAACAGTGCCCTGGCAGCCAGGAGGGCCAACCCTGTCCTGGGGGGCACCAGGCACAGCATCACCAGCTGGGCAAGGGAGGGGATTGTCCTGCTCTGCTCTGGGGCAACTGCACCTCAAGTGCTGGGGGCAGTTTTTGGTGCCAAATTATAAGTAATGTATAAAGCTTTTAGCGTGTCCAGAGGAGGGCAACGAAGATGGTGAAGGGCCTTAAGGGGAAGCTGTATGAGGAGCTGCTGAGGTCACTTGGTCTGTTCAGCCTGGAGAAGAGAAGACGAGGGGAGACCTCATTGCAGTTACAGTTTCCTTGTGAGGGGAAGTGGAGGGGCAGGCACTGATCTCCTCTCTGTGGTGACCAGTGACAGGATGTGAGGGAATGGCCTGAAGCTGTGTCAGGGAGGTTTAGGTTGGATATCAGGAAAGAGGTTCTTCACCCAGAGGGAGGCTGGGCCCTGGAACAGGCTCCCCAGGGCAGTGGTCACAGCACCAAGCCTGACAGAGCTCAAGAAGTGTTTCAACAATGCTCTCAGGCATGTGGTGTGACTCTTTGGAATGGTGCCCTGCAGGGCTGAGAGTTGGACTTGATGACCCTTGTGGATCCCATGCAATTCAGCATATTCTGATTCTGTTATTCTTCTTTTTTCCATATTTCCTCTCCTGCTTTTCTTTTGCCTTGTCTTCTGTCTTACTGCTAGTTTCCTGGTTCCTTTGCTTCATAGTTCAGTCTTTAAAGCTTTAAAAATTATTCTAGAATTTCACACTACTATGAATGATTTACATAATATGTCATCAGTGGGTGAAATTAATTACCAGTGAAATTCTCATGGCATAACTGAAGTTGTTCCTACATACAGCAACAAGAAGGCTGGCTTATTATTTTTAATATCATATATACTTTTTTCCATGGAGGATACCAAAACATGGAGGAAACCCTTCGAAAACACAGGAGAGAAAATGCAAGTTGTATAATGAAGTGATTTTCTTTAATAAACAAAATAGATACATATGCCTCCTGAGTTCATTCCTAGTAGTACTGATGGAGGTAGCAACATAGTACAAACATGAGCAACTCAGAAAAAATTGTGATTTGTTATGCTTCTTCCTTTTGATTCTCCCAGGCTATTATTTCAACACATTGTTTTTAGGGGGAGGCAATGTGTTTTTTAATATGAATTATGGATAAATCTGAATTGTGGGAATTAGGCTATAAAGAATATTTATTTAAATTTTAGAGAAACACAAGACAAGAGATTCAATTTTTCTAATGTAATGTGTCATAAAGTTGAGGGGATGCTGAGTTTTGGAATGAGACATTCAAGATCTTTAAACAGAGATACAAAGAAAGCTGCTGTACTAGTATAATATATTATTAGCCCCCTAGTGAAAAAAAAAAAAAAAGGAGCAGAGAAACGTTTTTCTGTGTGCATCAGTTAGGGTGAAAAGAACACATAGAATTTTAAATTTTTTTTTTATTACTTTTTGTAGAACAACATTTATACCTGTGTCACTATGGAAATAGCAACTCACTATTCATACTATTACTATTAAAAGCAGCATTTCAGATAAATTCTTGATAACACCTCAGGCCTCACAGTTCCTGGGAGTCTGAGGCGACTGGTCAAATGCAGTCCTCCAGTTTATTCAGACTCTTCTGGGATGTTCAACACCTTCAGCAGTAGGAACATCTTTATCAGGTCTTCTCCAAAACCTGCTCTATTTGTCTCACTACAGAACTATCTTGTGCAAAAGCTGTTGGTCCAGGGACTTGGGTATTTGAAAGCTTTTACTGTACCCCACAGAGCCATCCCTTGTGCTTTCACAACCTTTAAATTCATTGTCAAAAATACTTTGCAAGTAATTAATAAAGCTTTAAAAAAAAAAAATTAGGCTTTATGGGGAGCACTTTTCCTTTCGCAGAGGAAGTGGGAATGGAGTGATGTTACAGCCCATTAAGCTATGTACTAGTTTGAAAACAAACCAGTGGGAGGCACCAAGTCAGAATAACAATTTAATGGAAATTAAAGAAAAGGAAGAAAAAAGTAAAAGAAAACACTGTCAAACTGACTGAGTAAAGGTACAACCTCAGTCCCTGTTAGGCAGGGTGGTGGTAGCAGTCTGGTAGAATGGTGGCTGCAGTCCTCTGAAGCGGTGATCCTGTAGTAAAAGAGTCTGCTCTTCCTCAGAAGGTCCAGTGGTGGCTGTGTAGCTCCTGTCCTCTGGAAATCCAGTGGGAAGGGTTGTCTCTGGTGGTCAGAGTCCCAGATTATATCCAGGATGGGATGCTTGGTTCCTCCCTCTGGGTGGAGCATCTCACAATGGGGTAATGAGTCATGAGGCCAAGTGTTGATGAGGCTCATTAACAGAAGATGGTCCAGAGGGAGTTATCTGTGAGTCAGGCGGCAGGACAATGATGGGCCATTAACAGCAAGATAGTCTGGGGGGAGGAGGCAAGGAAGCACTGCCCCACCTGATTTCAACAGCTCATGAGGATGGCAATAGGATACACTGCAACCCAGGACAGCTAACACAAACACACGTCTAGTTTTTCACCTATTTAAAGGGTTGCAAAAACCCTTATAAATAAATTAATAAAAATCATCAGCAGGATGAAAAATAAGCAGATAACAGGTGTCAGCATTAATTCTAGACTCTGTGTTTCCTACACCTTTCCCTCCACACCAGTAGTGTAGCTGCAGGTTTGCTGTCCCTCACTATTTCTGATTTCTGACTTTCAGTATCAGGAGTGAATCTTGATGCTAAAATCAGTGAATTGTGCAGGTTGTGCATGTACTTTTCAACAGTATTTTTGCTTGTCTTGGGCTTTCAGAAAAGCAGTTGTCCAATCTAAAGCAATGGTTTTCAAGATGTAGTTTCTGGATCTGTCAGAGGACCAGGATTTTCTGCAGATTTTTAGGAGAGGTATAAATGAAAAAGACAGCAAACAATAAAGCACAGGGAGTTAGAAAACATAGAAACATTTTTGTTTCTGAATTTGGTGTGTTTTCTCACTGCATGCGAGACATATCCCTTGGAGCATCAATATTGTCTAGCTCAGATAAATTGTGTGCATATCAGTGTCTCAGACAAGAGAGATTTGTGGAGAAATAGTGCTTTTAAAACATGTGCACACATATATACATATAAAATATAATTCAAATTTTAAAGATGGCATATTGCCGCGACAACCTCTATTCTTTGTTGTTAATGATTAATTTCCATGTCAGTAAAACTGAGATAATGTTGGTCTTTTCCTTCTCTTCTTTTTTGACTCTAAGGTTTTGTTCCTTTATCTTAAGTAACAAGACTAAAGAATCCAGTAAACACGTTGGAAAATTAAGTAACATACTGATATTTTTCAAATAGAATACCTGGACTTCAAAATTAATTTTTGGTGGAAGGATATAAAATATCTAATTCTAACATTAAAAAAAGTATTAAAATAGGTGGTTAAGGTGAAACTATATTATGATAGTGTACTGGAAAAAAAGTCTGTGGCTCAAAGATCCAGACCTTGGATACATTAATTATAAAGGAGTTCTGCAAAAGGTAGAGCACTGTTCTGATTAACTGTAGGGAAGTATCCCATGTTTGATCAGTTTCAGAATAGGGAGTTGCAGAGTTCCACAGCTCTGCAAAAAGTAAGTTATGGAGAAATAACAGTTGAAAACAGATGTGAGAGAATACCAACATTCACTGGAAGGCTCTTAATCACACTGGGTACTATTAATAGCTTCCCTGAGATCACAGGAAGAGATCTGTGAAGTAAGACCTGAAGTAAGGAACAGGCTGCCAAAGATAAATCACCCAAGTTTTTCATCAGCCATCAGTGTTTACAAAATGAAATGCTTCTGACATTGGTTGTGTTTGTAGCAAAAGCCATTATCTCTCCACAGTTTGTGATCTTCAGTCTCAGTATTGTTAATGATGGTGTTCATCTCACCTGACATTGAATCTGACAGTCATGTGATAGTTACTCTAGTTTCCTAATGAAGGACAGAAATAGGCACCTCTGGGATATTAGTTTTATCCTAATGAATGGAGTCAAAATAATGGGAAGTTTTGATGGCATTTCTTCAGTGGCAAAGGAAGTCTTGGGAAGAGGCTGGCGCAATTTCCACAGAAACCTGGTGTTCTGAGGGAGTTCTGCATTTCTCACCCTTTGCTCCCACACTATTCCCAGTAAAAGCTGTTCTCTGCAGGCTGAAGGTGCACTTAGTTCAGAACTCACACTGATGACGATCCTCTTTGGCAGAGATGTGGAGAGGAAAACCTGATGCATAGAGGAAATCAGAGGACAAAGGTAAGACCCCTCCCTGAGCATGTGTCTTGCACATACAGCATAAGCACCTTTTATCTTCATCTCGTATAAGCTCTGAAGAATCCTGCAGTTACCTTGGCCAAAGTCCATGTCCTTTCTTCCCAATGTCTCAGTCTGCCTGCCCCAGTCTCACTGTATCTGGGGGTCTCTCCACAACCTCCAGCAGACAGGCATAGATTTGTTGTTTTCATTTTGAATGTGGTGGAAGGGGGCATTGAGCAACTGTGTTGGCCTCACTCAAAATTGATTGCTGCAGATTGCTGCAGATGAGGTTTTTAAAAAAATAACACAAGTACCTTCTGATACTAGCAGATTAATTGTGATAAAAGAAACATTCCCAGATGTCCAGGGTTGCCCTTTCTAATCTTACATCTGTGATCATCTGGAGATCATGACATAATTTGGTTCCATCTGAAACATTCATTAGGGAAAACCAGATTCTGCAGACTCAATCATATGCTGATTTAATGCTTTCAGAGTATTGACACTTTGGCTGATGTGGATCTCATTAACGTTATCAAGGCCACATCAAAGCAAGTCAGAAAATCTGGTAGAAGAGCATCTCTGCCAGCTTTACTTTTGTCATGATGCTACTACTTGCTGAAATTTCACAGAACTACAATGAAAACTATTTGAAGGGATAAGGGCAGGCATGCAATTCCTATGAATGGAAGAGTCATCCTACAGTACAGTCTATACTTGTAATGACTGTACATTACTCATGCAATTATGGCACTAAACCATTCGTATTTGATGAGTGAACAGGAGGAACAATAAGAAGAGGAAAAGGACTCCTTTCATTTCCTTCTAACTAGTGTCTACAAAAGAATATTTAAGAATATTTATGCCTCTCTCCTGGTCTTCTATTTTTTTTTTTTTTCACTCTCAATATGCAATGGCTACCCCACTGTACTAAGCACAGGACTGGAGGGAGGGAGCACTGAGGAGGAAAAGAGGAAAGGATTGAACAGAGAAGCAATGTTTCTAATGAAAGGATGGAGCTGGAGCAACAAACCAGAGTTTTGGGGATTTTCAGTCTTAAACAGGTAAGTAATATCTTCCCTCCATTGTTTCCTACCCTGAGTATGAGAAGCTTCTCTTTGGCACCCTCACTAATTTCCAAATAAAAATGCATTACAGGGACCATGCTGTAGTTATTCTTTTTATAGTTTCACCACCAGGGGAGGGAACGTGATAACATCAGAAATAGTTTTGTTACAAGCTCTGTGATGAAGGGCTAATGGGAAATGAAGAGAATACAGTGTTCCCCATTCTCAGGTCATATTTAATAATTTGTATTTTATTTCTGTCTTTGCTTAAAAAAAAAAAAAAATCAGAAACTCCCTGGTAATTTAGGAAGCTAAATAACATTTTAAAAATGGATTGAAAACCAATTTCACAGTTTTTAGAACATCAATGTAGCAGGATTATCTACTAGCTCTTCTACTGGAATTATAAAAGGAAAACGTGATTATAATTGTCTAATCACATACTCAAAACACAGTAACAATAGAATATTTATTATGTGCTTTCATATTTTGTTTTATATGTTAATTGTATATTACCAGACTTTTTATATATGCATATAATTGTATGTCTGTATATGCATGCATATATAGAACACCCGGATTGGAAGGGACCCTGAAAGCTCATCTGGTAAATGTGTATATAAAACTTCATATTTTTCTGTCTAAAATACATATACACATGTTCCCAAGAGCATACATTTCTTTGAAATTCATTGGCTTTAGTTTTCTAAGTTTACTTTGGAGCCTTGAAATTCTAATCTTTGCTAGGTTTCTATGAAAGGTGAGAACCACTGCTCCATAAGTTGAACTACATTATGATGGCTCTAGCTTCACACTTGAGTTCTCTACATATTGTCTTGTAGAGATGCAAAAAAGTGAGTTTCTATGAGAAAAAAAGGGCACTTTTCTTGCAGTGAAAGGGCAAGTTGTAGAAGAGTCTGAGCACTCCTGCAGGTTTACATCCTTTGAAAGATATCTTCTGTTCTGTATAGGACAAAGCTTATAATGTCTTGCAAATCCAAAGGTGGACGGGTTGGATACCAAAATGATAAAAGGAAGGATGATCTTGTAGCATTTTTAAAGGAGGATGTTCAATAAAATATTTTAGTTCCCTGGCAGTTGCTTTGTTGTACAGGAGGTATTTTCTGTCTGAAATAATTTGAGCAAATGCTGTACCATGGTTTCAGAAATTTGTGAGACAGATTTGCAAAATTCCATAAATTACTCTTTAAGTTCTAAATGTGACATTCAATTGTTGTTAAACTGTACAGCAGCACTGAACCCCCTGGGCAGGAGAAGTCCAGCACCAGACACTACAGCTGTCTCCCCTGCAAGCCGGGCAAAGACTGAACCACTGCCAGGTAAGAGACTGCCAAAAACCACACGGCTTCCCCCCAGCCCCCTCCCCCAGAACCATTCCAATGGTATACCAAGGCATTGGCCTCACCTTTCGTCTCTTAATAGAGGTCTATTTTCCATTTCCATGACAACAAATGGGGAGAAAATTCCCTGAAGGACCCTAACACCAAACAATAGGGAAGATTTCCAAAGAGCAAGTAACGAAAATGGGCAACATGCAGCTTCATTCCTATGCAAACTACATAGAACTTTTGCCTAATGTTTTTATTTATATTCATCCATTTACATTGCTTAGGTACTGGCATTTGTTTTGCAGCTTTCAGTAGTGCTTTCAAGCCATAACTACTCCATAAATTGCAAGTGTTCCACATAACACATCACTGTAAACGACAGATGACCTCCACTCTACCTTCTCACTAAGAAGAAGACAGTAGCGCTCTGATAAATAAGATTACGTTTTTGCCTTGAAAACAAGATTTTCATGTCTCTCGTAAGCAGCAAGTTTGAAAAATAAGTTTGAAAAATATCTGTAGCAATTCATCTGACCAGAAAAAACTTGCAACTTTCTTCTTCGAGTTAGTTTGCCTTTCAAATTAAAATAGGACGCACCCCTTCAATTTTATCAGTTGTCTGCAAAGCCACTGCGAACAGATTTTTAAGACACCCAGATATCTGCTCCACAATGTTAGAAAACTGAAGAGTCACTGAGCCATTGATATCTTCTTTCTCTTCCCATAATATGTCCTCTAAGAAAAAATCCTCACGTCTTTAGGAAAAGTACAAGCTCCTTTGACCTAAAAACTGGGCACACAGAATTGCTAAAGTTTAAGTAGAACAAGAAACAAGATTACATAAGGAAAGTGAAATATTAGCAGAAGTAAAATAATCAAACTTCTCAATACATTTTAGTATATTTGATTCACCATGAATGTAGATGAATAGATGCATGGGTAATCAGGGAGTTTAACTGTTAGTGTATAAATTTTTATTTTCAAATAGTGGTGGGTTCATTCATAAAAATATTAATTTCCATTATTTGCTTACTCTGTGTCTCTAGCATCCTCTTTTTTGAATATTTTGACTTTAATGACATTGAATATTTCAAAGCCTCAGGTCTCAGACACCCACATCTTCCCTTTTTCCTGAAATTCTAGTTCTCAATATCTAATTTTGATGGTTTTCTTAGAATTGATTTTGAAATAATCTCTATAAACAGCACTTCTATGTCAGTAATTGACACCATGTGCAAACGTAGTTACACAGAACATAGAGATGTTCTTAAAGTGGAAGGGATAAAGTATTAGGCCAAATAAGCTTTGAAGTTACCACATATTTCTTTGTTAAATAACCTTAAAGAGACTTATTTGAATCCAGGGTACATGGCAAAGCTACAATAATCAAAGATACTGAAAAAAAAGTAATTTATTTTTTCTCTTCTCTGGTTTTATTTTTTTTTTATCTCTTGTATCTTATGGCTTAAATGATACCTTATATCAAAACCCATCAGTAACAAAAGTCCATCTAGTTTTGGAAAACAGCTGTAATACTGAGGTATTAATTCATGTAGTTACTGTATCTGGATCTCAACAGAGTCATATTACAACTACATATCTCAGATCTAGACACTTCAGATATTTCTCCCCCCTTTTTGAGACCCTTTTGATACCTTGGTTATTTTTCATAGCTATACCATCTATATTCTAGCTCTATGTAGATACATAGATGGATATAGATACATGTAGTGTAAAAGATCCCCAAATGCAATACACCAGTCTCCCACCATTCATGCTCTTGAAAATAGTTGTTAATCATATTATTTAATCCACCAGAGACAGATTTGTAAGTATTGTGGTAATACTAGTGATGGATGAAGTAAAGGAGAGGAGAATGGAATAGGAAGGATGCCAGAAGCAGGTCCTTCATTGTGATACAATCATTTGCCCCAGTAAATTGTCCATGCATGATTCTTCTTGTGCTTCTCTCCTTCTCTGAATGAAAAGGAAGAGGATGGAAAGTATTTCAGCCCTCACCAGTGCAAGCAGAGTAGAATGTTTATTACACTAGATTTTAAAAACATTGATAGATATACACATCAGTTGTTGCCAGATGAAACATAATATTTTAATGTATACTCTATTTATTTATCAAATATCTTTCTAATAAAATTTTTGAGGGGCAGCTGTGGTATCTCTAAGTAGTATTTTTCTCTCTGAATAGGAAATCAACTTGTAAATGAATACAGAACTTCACTAGGTAGAATTATGACATGACAGACCATTTCACTGTCAAAGAACTACAGTTTATGGTATTAAACATCAGTTCTTTTACTAAAATGGTGATGTAATGTGAGCTAAGAGCATTTGACAGATTTCAGGGGAAAAAAGAGCAGTTAGTATCTGTTTATGAAAGTGAATTGCCCTTAAAAATAAATTGATTCTTCAGTGTTCATAGTTTTTAATCAGCAGACAGAATAATTGATAGCTTTATTGCTCAAGCCAATTATCATGTATGTGCCTATCCCTATGTTATGAAGATATTCCTAACTCTTCAGTCTCTGCACTTAATAATCTGGAGCCACAATTAGCTAATGATAAAACCAGCTCTCTCATAAATTGTTTTCCAGGATGCAATGACACATGAGATATTTATTCAAATTTACCTGCAGCAATATGAAACTGCAAGGCTGTGTTTACATCAGTGCTGCTGTAGATGACTGAATTCATTCAAAGCAGAAGAGAAAACTGGCTATGTCTGCAGAATAATGTTATTACTCTTGACTCCCTGCTAGCATCTTCCTCTGTTTGATCCTGTCCTCACAAACCTGTAATCATCAAGTCCCAGGCAGCATGCTCTTTAATGTGAAAATTGAAATAGGCTCAGAAGATTACTTTGGAACTCAGGTACCACAGGATTGTGCCTGGCTTTGGGATGCGACACAATGCAGAGACAGGCAGCTGTAGTGCTGCTTAAATTGTGGACATATGGAATGGGATCAAAACAGTCCAGTAGGCAATGTGGGAGTGCTGCCAGGAGGATCTTGCAGGAGAGTGTTTCATTGTCACCTTCACTTCATGGAGATAAAAGCTTAGCAGGGAGCAAGTGAATAGTTCTGGTGCTGATTACAGAAGGCAAGAAGAGCTCCTGGAGAGAGGCTGTAAAAATAGTAGGTTAAAAGTCCTGAGTGACACTGCTAATTTGGAGGCTTTAATCCTGTGTCTAGATTTCATTATTGATGACACCTTTGTAAGTAAAGCATTTCTGTAAGGACCTATGTCTCAATGTTGGAAACTCAATTACACATTGTGTGAATGTGGGTTGATTAGCTAGTGACCTTCCACTAAAAGGCAATGGCCCTGGGCTTCTTTTTAACATCGTGAAGGTGGCATTTTACTGTGAATACTCACTTGCTAAAAAAATATGCTCAACGTGTTTTTAAAACTGTATTTCAAGGCCAAATTTAGCTGTTCTTATCTGAAAAGTTCCAGTGAGGCACTGTCCAAAAAACACTGTCTCTTTTAAATTAAAGACTTCAGATGTGTATATGTTCAATATCTAAGTAAAATGATGCTTTGGTAATAGGTTATTTATTTCACTGTGCTAAGATTTCAGGCATAACCAGTTCTCTGTTACTGTATCTTACTGAATGGGATAAACAGATTGTGTGGTGATTTTAAGAGCTCATATTCTCCTGTCCTTGACTATGACTAAACAGATAATGGCACTTGAATTGGCATTCATATGATCAAAGTGTATAGATATTTGAAGACAAATACATAAATGAGGAATTATAATTACATTTTTGGCTGCGCTTCAGAGAAGATAATTCTGCATTTCAAGACACTGAACACTCAAGTAATGTCAAATGTAACTATCATTAAGGTGAATCATCTTCTAATAAGTGTACAGTGCCTATGACATTGAGAACAGAGATTGAAATGGGCTGTAAACTTTCCTCTTGCTCTATGTTTATTGTATACGATTATTCCGACTGCTTACATACTATAGAAATATTGACTTACTTAAATGTTTCTCATGACAATAAAAAAGTGTCTGGAAAGCTGTTTATCAGGAAAGATTGAAAGCAGCCATGATATTAAGACTTCCATTTTATCATACCTGTCTTGGCAGAAAAAGTAGAGCAGGCACAGATGAAAACATCATATAGAATTCTATTGATGGCTATTGCATGCACAGAAAAGAGGAGGTTAACAAGATGGATGGAGGAAGACTTCTAAGAACTGTTTTCTTTAAAAAAACAAAACAATTGTATGTCTGTAGGCTAAAAGTTTATGGGAAATATTTTCCTCCCTCATTTGGAGCATGACTTTGAGACTAGTTTATATAAAATGCAGATTAACTAAAATCACGAGAAACCATTTAACTGTGAAGAATTTTTTTAAACTTTTAATATGATACATGAGATTTAAGAGAAAATGGAATCTTAAACCAAATCATCTGTTGGGCAGCTGCTACTCGAATGCATGTAGCATCCCTAAAAATCATGAAGAAGAGGATCAATTTATTATCAGTGCTGCACTTGTTCCTTGATGGGGAGAGAAGGCAAGCAGTATTACTTTCCCAATAAAGAAGTCCATCTTGAAACACCTTTTTGCAAAATTTTATTTTCAACAAAACATTGAAGTCTTCATTAAAATTGTCAAGAAAATTCACATTTCCTTAAAATTTGTGACCATCTTTTATAGTTGGGCTTATTAGTCTTTACTCTTACTCTTACTCTTCTTGAACAGAAAAGGAGAAAGTAAGTTTGACATTTCTCCACCTAGATGGCTGAGTATAAGGAAATCTAAATGTTCCTAGGTTAGCCAGGGCATTGACATCTAAATCATACCATCCTGTGCAGATCAAAATCCTTCTATATTCTGAGCAGAGACTCATGTGTCCTCATTTCAGGTTCCGGTACCAAAAATTATTAAAAATAAGAGGAAAAATCCCATTATATACTATTTTGTACCTGCAGTTTGAATACACACCTGACCCCCATTTTAAGAAAGATATAGTTGAATTTAAAAAGTTGCAAAGAAGTCCTATGAGAATGACCAAAGTCCCTAAATGCTTCTGTTACAATTTTTCATAGTTGATAAAAGTCTGCTGTTTTGTAATTCAGCAGTTTTTGTCTGTCCTTCAATGTACTTTGAATAAAATTAGCTTGTATATAAATAACCTCCTGCAAGGTTATTTTATATAACGAACTCTTCCTTAATGTCCTCACAAGGTATCAAAATAGCATCATCATTTTTAGGTCACTTGTCATATAGAGGGACAGTTTAAGCAGGTGCTTAAGTTTAAGCATATGACTGCTCTTTGGTGCATTGGAACCTTGATGAACTTCTTTACAGTTAAGTAACTGTCACATGAATTTCCTGTCTTTCAAGTGATAGATAAGCCCCAGAAACTGAGATGGTTAAGGTCTTTTAGATGGCCTAGTACTTTATATGGAATGAAACAGGAACAAATGTGAAGGAATTTGGATAATATCAGTCTTACTAATATTAAATCTGTATGTTTAATTTCACCCTGTCAAAGCAAAATTAGGTTTTAGGTAAGTCAGAATGTTTTACTTGACTCTTCACTCTTCTAATCTCTTTCCACATGATTCTTTTAATGTGATAATGAGATGGTGTTCCATATAAATATCTCATTATATGTTCAAAACAGTGGCTACTGGTAAAAGTTACTTTAAATGTCAACAAAATGCAGTTACTGTGTGTACAATGAATATACCACATCGATGTGGAAAAACACAAGGTAAAGAGTTGGTAAAATGTTGTTTCCAGGGCACATCACCATGTATAATATATAATTCTAAAACAAGAAAGGTGATTTTCATTCAATTGTTTTTTCATTGACTTCAAAAGTGTCCTGAATTAGTGAACAAAGGTACAGATGTCCACAAAGTAGAAGACAAAGGACTCTCCTGTCTGATGTTGCTATGAAAATTCACTGTCTTGATGTGGGGAAAGAAAGCTTATGCAGTTCAGTTTATTTAGTAACCAAGCAGATCAATAAAATACAACATATTAATTATTACATTTATTCTTAAAAAACAAATATGCAGCCTGGTGTGTATTTATCTGCCAGCAGTATCTGTTTATGAAAGCTTTTTATTGTTCTTTTTTTACTACCTGATTTTGAGCATGCTTTAGTGCCCTTCAATCTTTAGTATTTCTTCTAGCGCAGAGTATTTGCTCTTCCTCTGGGACGCCCCTGCCCTCACTGCAGCACTTCAGCCTTTGTCCAAACAGGGCAGTGCCGGCTGGGCAGAGGGCACAGAAGTTGGGACTTCTGTTCATTATTCCTCTCTTCAGTGCTCATGCCTGCTTCACCTTTGGTATGTTCTTTTCACTCTGTTGTTTTTTATTTTTTGATTTTTTCCAGCTCAGGTTTGTCCAGATTTACTTTGTTTTGCAGTTTGATAACCCCTGATACCAGTATGATTTCTCCAGACCAGTACTGGTGCATCAAGAATGAACTGAGCCATCAGTGTTCATGTCTTTTTTTCTCTTTCATTTTAGTTTGTCTATTTCAGTGAGTATTTCCTCACTCTCTGTTCTTTTGTCAAAATCTTTGTTCATCTCTGATTCTCAATTTATCCATCTTTTTCTGCTTACCTCTTTTTGTACTTAACAATGCCCTTTTTCTGGCTCACAGAGGGCTCTTCCACGGGTGGCTTGTATGAATAAGAGTCTGAAAGACACTCAGGCTTAGTTCTTTTTCAAATGAAAGCTTGTATAACTTCCTGTTTATTTTTTAAAGTTTTTTTCAAGCTGCTTGTTATCATTATTGAATATATTATCAAACTGTGCAGTGTAGAAGAGTATTGATATATTTTGCTTACAGGTAAAGCAGACTTTTCAAGACATGACTGTTTAGGTGTCAAGATGGTCAGTAACAGAACTTTTAAAATAAAGAAAATTTCAAATTATTGAATCATTCATGGAGGTAAAATAGATTAACTAAAAATCCAGTAGGAAAAGCAAGTGGAATTTAAAATATTTGTGATTTAGTTTTCTCCGGCTAAATTCCATGGCTCAAAGTCCAAAAAGAAATCATTAATTAGTGGAGTCCCTCGAGGGTCTCTACTGGGACCAATACTATTTAACAGTGACATGAACAGAGGGATGAATGCACTCTCAGCAAGTTTGCAGATGACACCAAGCTGAGCTGCGTGTTTGATTTGCTTGAGGGACCGGATACTGTCTGGAGGGACCTTGTCAGGCTTGAGAGTTGGACCCAGGCAAACCTCATGAGCTTCAACAAGACCCAAGTGCAAGGTCCTGCAGCTGGGTCAGGACAACCTCTGGTATCAATCCAGGCAGGAGGATGAACAGATACAGAGCAACCCTTCCCAGAAGGAGTTGGGAGTGCTGGTAGATGAGAGGCTGGACACGATGTGACAATGTTGACTTGAAGCCCAGAAAACCAGTTGTGTCCTGGGCTGAATCCAAAGCAGCGTGGCCAGCGGGGTGAGGAAGGGAATTCTGCCCCTCTGCTCTGCCCTTGTGATATCCCAGCTGCAGCACTGCATCCACCTCTGAGGTCCCCAAACACAAGAAACACCTGGACTTGTTAGAGCAGGTGGAGACATTGGCCACGAAGTGATGAGAGGGCTGGAACAACTCTTCCATGATGAAAGGCTGAGAGTTTGCATTGTTCAGCCTAGAGAAGGGTAGGCTCTGGGGAGACCTTATTGCAGGCTTTCAGTACACAAAGAAGGTTTATAAGAAAGGTGGAGACTTATTGCCAAGGCCTGTAGTGGCAGGACAAGGCCCAACAGTTTTTGGCTGAAGGAGAGTAGGTTTAGATTGGACATGAGGAAGGCATTTTTACAATGAGTGGCGAGGCACAGGAACAGGCTGTCCAGAGAAGCTGTGGATGCCCCGTCCCTGAAAGTGTACAAGACCAGGTTGGATGGGGCTTAGAGTAATCTGGTTTAGTAAAAGATGTCCCTGTCCATCATAGACAGGTTGGACTGGATGGTCCTTGAAAGTCCCCTTTTACTAATTTTCTCCGTTTTGTTTCTTTTCTTCCTTGCCTCTGTTTCTTGAGTTCTTTTACTCAGAATTCGAATTAAAATACAGGAGACCAGGAGTTTATTTTCAGACTTAAATGTTTATTACATCTTATCTATCTATTATATCAGCTGCAGAGTGTGCCTCTAAGTTAACAAGGTGAAAATGGCTCCAAGTTCTAACTTCCAAGGTCTTTTAAGGTCCAAACCACCCATTTAAGAATGGAATGCCAACTAATTTGTTTTTACTTATAATCCAATAACTAACTATTCCTGATCCACACACTGCAGATTTTTTGACCCAATACCAAAACACCTAGATTTGTGAAGAAGAAGGAGAAAAGAGGAAGAACAAATCCACATCCCAAATCCTCCATATTGTTACATATATCCCAGGAACCTAATTTTTCTACATCTCTACATATTCCACCCAGTGATAAAACTTTTAATTATACAGCAACAACCTCTGTGTTATCACACAATCTGGGAAGCCTTTCCCAAGGCCTCAGGTCAAATGCAGTGTGCTTCTGAGGATCATTGCCTGTCAACACTGAAAGATTGAAATTCTCAGAACTCAGGGTTCCAACACCTTCTAAGCTGAATCTTTCTATGATTCTGATTCTGATATTTTGCAATTTCTTTAAGGGATTTTCAAAAATAATTCTGAAATATGCTGTAAATCCATTCAGATAGTTGTAATTCAAATGCACTGCTTAGAGCTTCTGCTGCTTTCTGTGTTTATTCAGAAGGTAGAACTGAGTGGTATATGGCACAGTTATAAAAACTGTAGGTGCAGGTTTCCTACAAGTCCAACCAACAATATAATTTGTGTTCCTTTAACAACCAGGCCTTCCACTAAGATGCACATCATCATAGCTAGGATGAGGACTATATTTTCAATGAATAATATGTTGGATCATGAAGGATTTGGGTCTTAGAATTTTTCATGTGTCTATACAGATTTCTGCAGACTGGCTTTTTATTTTAAACTCTGTACTGAAGTCTGCCTACTAGCATGCAAATACACTTCATCTGGTGAGATATTCACAAAATATTCACTTTGATCATTCACTGTTAATTATTTGTGGAAGCTGGTGATAAACATCTACTTTACAGGCACATTGAGCACTGTAATTGGTTTTGGCCAAATGTATAAACAGGGTGTCTTAAGAAAGACTATGGAATGTGATCTTAGGTTATGCAGGCAGAACTCCTCATCACTGCTGAAAGGTTATGTGCTTTGGTCTGTTCTTATGAAACCATATTAAGCTGGTGACTGCAGCATTGTGCTGGGGGATTCAAGTCCTAGCACAACTACTGTCTTGCTTCTTAACATTTAACAACTCACATCACCAGCACTTCCCTTCTTTCTCTTTCTTGCATGTTTCTTTTCAATTTGCAGTTTTATTTTAATCCATTATTTTAGGCTAGAGGCAAACTGGAAATATTGCTCTTAATTTAACTGGTGTCTCTTTGCATCTGTTTTTACCAACAGATCTCCCTCTAATCCCATGCAACTTTTGACTCATAACACTTTTTTTCATCATCAAAATAATTTTTAGACATCAAAATAATTTCTGATGTAATGCCCATTTTTTATGCCTTTTCATCCTTCAGCCCAAGCATCATTACATATGCTGTGCCCATTTCATTAAAAAAAAAAAAAGCAGTTAACAGTAAAGTCCAAATGAATTAATGTACTTGGCAAGTATAGTAAGACTTACCATAAGTTCTTATTCTTACATGTGACTATAATTTTTGGAAATGAACACACAATTCAAGATCTTGATTATGTGAAATGAGTAAGGAAAATGACTGAAAAGAGGGAAAACAATCTTATTGCATGAGAAAAGATTTATTTGTATATATATACAGAGATATACATAAATGTATATTAAAATTTGTGCTCTGTGGATATAAATTATCCAACATGGTTCAGCCAGAGTATTCTTTTTTTACAATGTGGGTATGGTATTTAAAAGTACAGATTTGTAGGGGTTTTTTTGTTTCTTTGGTTGGGTCTTTTTTGCAGTATGTGTTTTTTCTCCACTTTAGATGGAGTGAGTCCATAAAAAATGAGTGAATTTTGAAAAGTTGTCCATTATAATGACATTTTGACCTCAACAAAATCATAAAATTATAGAATAATTCATGTTGGAACATACCTTATGAGGTCTTTCATCCAAACTCTTCCTCACAGCAGGGTCAAAAAAGAATTGAGACCAAATTGTTCAGGATTTTATCCAGTCCGGTCTTGAAAATCTCGAAGAGTGGAGGCTGCATGATGATCTGGGAAACCTGCTCTAGTATTTAACCTTGGTCATAATTTTGTCCTTATGCCAGAATCTCCCTTTTCAACTTTCGGGCATTGCCTCCCAACCTCCTGCTGTGCCCAGCTGTGAAAAGTCTGTCTGCATCTCCTTGCCATCTTCCCCAGAGGCACTGGGGATCTCCTTAGGTGCCCTGGAAGCTGTTGCTTTTTCAGGCAGAACAAACCCAACTCTCTCAACCTCTCCTCTCAGGACTAAGGCTCCAGCCCCTAACAGTGTTTGATGGAGCCAGTGCTGGATGGAGCTGGTCTTGTGCACACTCTTCAGCATTTCCTGTGGGGGTCCCCAGCTGCACTGCATCTCCTAGATGTGTTGTAACATGGACTCAGTATAGGGGAGAAGCTGTTTTCCTCCATTAACTGGCCATGCGTCTGTAGACCCAGCCTAGGATGCTGTTAGCTTTCAGTGCTGCCCAGGCACACTGCTGGCTCAGGTATAGCCTGCTGTCCACCCTTTCTTAGTGCAGATACTGCTAATTTATTTAGAGATCAAGATTTCCATACCTCCACATTGTGAGGTTTGTGTTTTGAAGTGAAATTAAATGAGAGGTCCCTTTGGAATGATTTTATTTGGGGAGTGGAAGGCATCTTGAATGACATTGTAGAGTTACATTTTTTTCTCAGGATAAATATCGTGCCCAGAATTTTCTCCTTCTTTAGAAACACGAGTTTTGAATATTTCTGTACTTTATGTAAAATCTTTCATACTTTCACAGGATTTATAAATTCATTTAATCCACTTATTGCCTAGCAGGTCTGGAAACATCAACTCTTCAGTAACTTTCTTGGGTTCAGCACCATAAATTTCAGGCTGTCTCTAATGTGGGTTCTTGTACTTGATTTTTCTTTCTTATCTGAATTTTTTAACTTCTAGTCTATGAGTCTGAGCATCTCTAAACAGGCCTTTGGCAAGCTGTGGGGAGACTGAATTTATGTGAAACAATTTGGTTATTTGATGTGTTCAGTGTTTGTATGTTCTGTTAGCAACTCTGTGTACCAAAGTAACATTTACCCTAGACTTTGATTTGAATGGAAGAAATTAATTGTAAGACCTACCTAATTGCAGAACTACCTTAATCCATAAAGATTTCTTCTTAAGATAAAACCTAGGGTTGAATACAAGCTGATTGCCACTGGAGGGAGATTAATCTTTATTCCTTTATCAGGTTTACCCCTTAGCCAGGGAAGTGCTCCCAGCACAGGTCACATAATTTGAGTATAGAGTTGTGATGCAGGGTTGCTAGAGAAGGGAAGAGGAATTATGAAATAACCCTGGTTGCTGAGCACTGTTGCAGTCTGTGTTAGGTAGGGAGAAGTGCTAGCACTGGGTATCACAGTAGCTCTGTGTGTGTGTGCATATGCAAGAGGTGCAAAGAATGAGAGCTCAATGAGTGCTAAGTCTGCTGCAACCTTTCCTTCTCCCTCCTTCTCAGCAAGTATATGCCAAGGAAAAAAAGTAACACCCCAGTACTGCCCAACTATGGTCCTTTGGAACAGGACTTACTCTTGAAAACCTTGGTATTCAAAACTTTGAAACACGGTTTGTTTTTTTCCTTAAAAATCACAAAGCACAGGAATACATCCAGTATGAAGATGGTGAGGGGAAAAGTCTCTCAGAAAGTGGGCAATACAGGGAATGAAGTGTGTCTAGCATTGCAATCAAACAAACCCTTGTCATGAAAATTCATCTGCTGGGGAAAATCAGAGCATCTCCTCTGAAATATGTAGCAGTGATGAGTGATATTAGCTGATGATATGGTTCTGTATAACTTTATGCATTTTTCTTAGTGTAGGTCATCATGAGAGTGTCCAAAGAATAATTTTCTCGGTAATTTGTTAATCTTGGATTAATATATTGTATAGTTTTGTGATATATTTATAAAAAGCCATGCTATTTTTTATCCTAAAGACAGTGCTCATCCATCTATCTATCTATCTATCTATCTATCTATCTATCATCAGGCTTTTGTTTGCAATAAATTTTAGACACTTTATCAAAAGTATGTTTGATTTATGCAAGTATATATGCATTATTCAGGATGAATGAGGAGTGTTCTAATGCATTTCAGAAGGCATTTTTTATATCCTATTTCTGAAAGGAAAAAATAAATAATGTAGAAATGTTTAAAAGCTGTTTAAAATTCTAGACATTTTCCCTTTGAAATCTGAGTTTCCTATTCTGACTTCATTATTATCAAATTCTGCTGTCTAGGAAAACATGAGAAATGCAGTGAAGTTTATTTTTCAGTCATTGCCTAAGATGCTAGGACAATCTTGGGCCTTGGATTAGAAACTTGACCTCAGCTCACCAAGAAAATTAGATTAAAACACAACTTCAAATCAGATGCCTCAACTGACTGTTACACATGCAAACTATGTATATATTCAAAATACCATGATTTTGAAAAATTTGAATACAATGACAGAATATAGACAAAAGTTGGGTTTTTAGAAGACACTTAGGCACTTTGGTGCTCGTTGCTGCAGAGCCTTAGAGACAGATACAAAATGTGACATAGACAACAAAGGTAAGAGTCATAAATGCAAGTGATATGTCTTAATTTTAACTGTCCAATACCAGATTAATTACCCTCAATTATGTTTATGGCCATGATGAGGAGACCTTAGCCACATCCTAGGTATAAGAAGGATATCTTTTAAGAACATGCACTTAGTTTTTCTGCATCCCTCAAATTTCCAAATAATTTTTTTTACGATCTCCCCACTTCCATCAGGTGAGAAGATAATACAAGGATGACTAAAACTGCTGAAAGAACTGTGATAGAGAAAAGCAAATGAAAATGTTGAAAAACAGGTGTAAGATGATCATCATGGGGATGGTGACTGTACAAAACCAAACAAACAAAAACCCACCCCAAAACAAAGGGAAAAAAATGCAGCAGAGACTGGAAAATGTGCTGCCAGGTTTTGAATAATCCTCTGAAGAGATGCCCTTGTTCAAAAAGCCCAAATCCTGAAGCACTTACTTGATCATATAGAGTTGGCGATTTGAGAGAAAAGAAGTAGAAACTGATACAAGGCCCATTCAGAGCCAAAGAGCAGGTAAATAGGAGAATAACTGTCCTTTCACAGGTCCTTTAAGCCAACCATGCAATTTGGGAGATTTTGTCTTTTTTTCAGTATTTGAAGTTACCTGTGCAACAGAAGATGGCTAACAGTATTGTCTTGGGGTGACATTATGATGTGTATCCCATATCGCTGCCTATGCCCAGAAATTAATTTTTGTGCCTTTCTATGCCTCTAAACTGAGCCTGAGAGGGGGAAGAGGAAAAAAAAAAACTGAGCAAAACTTTCTCCAAGCAGTTTGCAGCTCGTTCAAGGTCATATAAAGATAGCAGGTTTTTTTTTCCCCCCCAGCTGCGGCAGGGGAGTGAGGAAGGATCCAGCTTGCTGTTTTGCAGTCAGCTTTTGGCCAGTTTTTTCAGTTTCTCGTTCTCCGGAGAGAGACTGAGAGTTGGACTTTGCTTTTTTCCTTCTCTGGAATTCCAGATTTTCTCCCTTTCCTACTGGACTGCTTTCAACCTCAGAGCACATCGGGAGGACTTTCCACTGGGCACAGAGGGCCTGGCCCTGGGCCAAGCCCCAGCTCCGAGGAGACCAAAGGGAGGACTCTAACGCTTTCCCAGGTTTTTTCCTCCACAGTGAAAGATTTTACCATTTAACATTATTTTCCTTTCCCGGGTGTTTGTTAAATAAATAGTTTTATCTTCTTCACTTTCCTTCGAGGAAAATTTATTTTTTCCCGAACCTGGTGGGGGGAGAGGTGGTTGTACCTTCTCTCAGAGGATATATTTCTAAATTTGGCCAAACCGGAACAAGTATGAAAGAGAAAAGTGCAGCAAGAACTGGTAGTCACAGGGAAAGTCGTGAGTTCCTATGACAACTGAGGACTGTCTGGAGGCTGCAAAGGAATCATGTCTTAAATATATGCTACTTAAAATGATGAAAGAGGATATTTTCCTTTTATTCTTGAATTTTCATTCAGAATTAGTTGCCTGCTTAATACCAAGTTGAATACTAATAACATTCAGTACCATGACAAAATCTGTGGTTGCAGCTTGAGTTTTGAGTTTTGTTAATAATGTAAAACTTATATTCCACAAAAATGATTAATAAAACTACCATAGGGAGAAAAGTTCTGCATGTTTATTCATTTATTTTAGCTTCCTTTGCTTTTAAAAACCATAGCTTATAAATAGTTCACTGTAAAGACCATAGGCTAGGCTGATAAATTTTCATGTGTTTGTCATGGGGAAAATATTAAATTTCATGCTTTGTCACAGATTAATAGGAAAACCATATTAGTACTATGCAGAAAATGTATATAATTTCAGAGTCATGCCTAGAAGAATGACAGAATAAAGTAAGAGTTTACATAAGAAAAGAATGGCATTACAATGTTAAGACATCTTGGAATTTCTGTATGGTAAAAGAGAACCCCATTATATGCAGGGTTTGTCCCTGTTTTATGTATATATTGACAAGAAAGGGCATTAAATCTTCACATGCTTTCTGTGTGATTTATCTCCCCTAAATACCCAACTGTTTGTCATCTAAGATAATTACCCTAGGTTTTTCTTATAGAGAGAAATAGGCATTTCCTGAAGGTGTTTTTCACTCAGACTCAAATTTAAAGATGAGAATGCCTTCTGCATTCTTCTGCTCCAATAAGGTCAGTCTCACATTTTGTGTGGCCTGTGGGATGAGTGATGGTTCTATTCTTTTTCATACAAGACATTAGAAAGTGTCAAATAAGGCAGTGGAGAAGAACAAGAACAAACCATGAGGAATCGGTTTTTCTAGATGTTGGAACAAAGAATTAGTGCTTATCTGTATCTAGGTACCTTAAAAATTTTAAATTACTCAAAAGGTAAACTATGATATAAATACCATAAAAGAACATAGTATTTTCTGTTGCAAAGACTTAGGGAAGAGAACTCCACGTGGCAAAAATGGAATTCCGTATGAATATGAAAAATATACTTCAGTATTTCCTAAATTATGAATATGTGTTTTATGTATCACACATAATTTCTCTGTAAAGATCTCTCATTTTTCTTATTGGAATTCATCAGTATATCATAATAGCTTTGGGGTTTTTAGTCACTTTGAAATAGTACATGGTCCAACGTATTTTATCTCTATTTCTTTCTACTGTATTTCTGGGATATTTAATATTTTTCTCTCTTGATTTCAACATTGCTGCTCTTGGGGTACTATTGTGCTATGCTTCGTCAGTCGAAGCAATAATCATATAATCAGCAATTATATCTTCTCTGGAAATATCACCAAGTGCCTCATAACTCTCTTTCTACAATATTTCACTGACACATTTAATCTCAAATGTTAATCTAGAAAACTGATAATGTCCTCCTGGAGATTTAGAGGTACCTAAAAGGAGATGTACCTGTCTAATTTCACCTGCCAGACCCCATGTTTCTTATCTGAAATTGTAACAAGTTGCTTGATTTTTAATTGATGTTGCAAATCTTCTGGTGTCAGTCCTGAGCAGTGATAATAGCCACGGTGCCATTTAACCTTCTGGTGTTAAACATACTGAGTCTTTTTTTTGTTCCTTGCTTTTTCTGCTCCAACCAAAGTGCTGATGCATTCTCTTGTTATATCAACTTGACCTCTTTTTTACTGGCTAAGGACAAAATTTTGATACTTTCAATCACGTCAAACATACTTTATTCCATAGCTTGTTGCCCTAACTTTGCTGTTGATTATAGTGAAACTACTCATCCAGCCTAACAACTGCATTTTAGGTATTTCAAGTTCAGCAGAATTTATCTTACTGCAAGTACATGTGCATAATACAACTTTTATTTCATGCAAATATGCTCAGATTCTCTAATTTCTTTAAATATATCATGGTACATTATGACAGTATCTTCTCGGGATGTTAAATTTATCATTAGATGTCTCTCACCTATATACTCAGCATGTTATGGATGGTCATTCAGTTATGAAAAATTGTCATTTGCCTTTGCTTTTTTGGCTGTCACTTCCAGCTTCACCATTTCTTTTGATTAAGTGGGGTACATCCTCTGCTGGTAGAAGTAGATGAAATGTCAGTATTCGCTTTACCTTGCAAAAAATTAGCTTTTGTGATTTCAGAATCTGGGTTCTTTTAGTACAGAAGACTGTTGTGCTATTCTCAATGCCGGCTTCCAGACCAAATTTATCACAACAGCTGTCAAGGACTTTAGACTTATTTTTGTTTTATTTTCTCCTTCAGCCCTCCTGGTTGCCCCAGCATGAGTAATATGCCAACTCAGGACACAGAATAAACTGTAAGTATTTAATGGTGTAGAGACTTCATGGAGCTTAATATTGCAACTCTCTGCATTCCTCTTTTTAATAAGAATTTAACCTTTGCTCTCCTCCTACTTCTAATGTTACCATGAGGCTTTTCTAACATCATTGCACATGCTATGAGTCTTCTAATACCAGTAAATTCTCTACTTCTGTTCACATAGAGTTAAGATTACTTAGGTATATACATTGCTTACATATCACATACTTCCAAATTCATCAGATAAATTAGTACATCTTTGTAAATGAGATTAGGTGTTATTTATTGAGAACAGAAGTAATTGTTAGGGGAAAGAACATTTTTTTAAAGGAATTTCAACTTTTAAACCCAGAATGGAAATATTACTTAATAACAGCAAGGGATTCTCCCTCTGGGCCTTAATTAGAAGGAAGCAATACTTAAAGTTTTCAAATTAAAAAAATAATGGCTATTGATGGTAACAGACAACAGGCAACATAAACAGATTTGGTAAAACAGAATTTATTTTCTTCGTAGGTTCTTTTACAAATCATTAAAACACTTGCTCAACAAGTTTCCAAACAAGCCTCTTTCTGATGACAGTCTGTGCAACAAACAGAAAACATGGTCATTTTGGAATCTTTACTACCCTGGAAGAGATGTACACAGTCTTTCTGGAAAAACTGAGCAGCATTCATAGATGATCTTCCACAAAAAGATTTAAGAAAAAGAAAAATAAGCTGTATTACAGTAGCACTCTCACCACTCTCATATATTTACTAATGAAAACAATGTTTATGACTTTAAGGTGATGACAAATACATGAACTGAGAGGCTAAATTCAAAAAGGTTCATGCTACTAAGTGATTTTACATAGCTGACAAGAGGTAATAAAGCTGAAAAAAGAAGACTGACAAAGCATTGCATGAACAAAGATGGAACTAGATTAACCCCACAAACACAGAACTCTTAGGGAATAGTTTTATTTGTTCAAGGACTAGCTAACATCTTATATCCTGTAGAAGGCTGTTTTCATTATACCAGGGTTTTGCAAAGTCAGGATGGTGGAGAACAAAATAAAAGTCCATTGCTGTGATGAAGGAGACATGTGGGCTGAAAAAGGGTAGTATCTTTTGAAAGTGCTCTCAAATTATCTATAGCTTCCTTCACCCCAGTCCTGCTAAGGAGAGCAACTCCAGAAAACCCTTATATCTGTGGCATGGAGCTCTTTTTGTGTTTATCCTCAAAGAACACAGTAGTTTTGGAAACTATTGATGTCAGCAATCAGCTCTGGTTAGTAATATGGCTCTGGCTGTGCTTTGAAGATGCATGTGAAACCTTGGATCTGCTGAGGCACTGGTAGCTTTAGAACACTCTCACCTTTAGCTTTGCTGCTTCTTCCCTTCTGTGGAAAGCTCTGTGGTTTGTCAGCCATTCAAAAGGTCTCTGAAAAACTTGCAGCAAAAGATAGCTGCCAGAGAGCAACTTTCTCTGCTAAAAAAAAATAAAAACCAGAGCCAGAAGCTGGACCTTTCACGAAAAAATGCTACGGATAGTTACACTTTTGTTTGGGGCGGCTGGCACTGTAGGGATTGGGTGTTATGAGTGCCTGGGATGTAGGAGGAAATGCTAGGAGGGTCCACAATCAACATATAAGTGTAGATAATTCTAGTGAGACTACAAAAATGAGACAGTTAATGATTTTATGGGTAAATCATAATTCTGCAATAGAGTTGGGATTTTTTTTGGTTTTGTTTTGTTTGGGATTTTTTAAAAGAATGAACTTTCTCTCACATTGCCTGTAATGAATAGGCAAAGGAAGCAATTACTATCTGAGGTGGCAGAAACTGTCAGTGTGCTTTGAATATTTATCTGAGCAGAAGCTTCTCATTTGGTCTCACTGTAACCAAACCCGAACATGTTGCAGTGCTTGGTTTGGTTATCAAGCCTCAACCTTCCCAGAGAGGTCAGTGGGCCTGCTTAGGGCAGAGCAGCCATTCTGCCCTCCCATAGTCCTTTTTGGACAGCCCCACACTCTTGCTCTGGCTAGCTGGGTTCTGCAACACAGTGATAGTAAAGGAGGCAAGAAGGGTCTCTCCATCGGGAAACTTTATTGTTACATGTTGGTCTGCTGGTTCCCAGAGGGAGAGTGACCGAGAGAGACCACCAGGTCAGGCAGCAGGGGGGTTTTCTCAGAGTGCAGGGGCGGTACATGGGTAGAGTTGGGGTACAGGAACCAGTAGGGAGAGCCCAATGGAGTGGCCAGGACTAGGGGCAGGGGAAGGGGGGGCCCACGTGGAAGGGGCAGACCTTTAATAGGAAAAGTAGTGGGGAAAGTACAGCACTATATGAGCATTCCAATATTCTTTTTCCTCGTGTGTCTGCTACTTCTTGTTCTTATTCATAAGATGCAGCCTTTCAATACTTAAAGGGGACCTGTAAGAAAGATGGGGAAGAACTTTTTAGCAGAGCCTGTTGCAATAGGACAAGGGTATATTTCGATGAGATAGAAGGAAGAAGTTTTTTACAATGAAGGTGGTAAAACACTAGAACAGGTTTCCAATAGATGTGGTGGAAAACATTCAAGGTCAGGTTGGATGGGAGTCTGAGCAAGATGATCTAGTTGAAGATGTCCATGTTCATTGCAGAAGCAGTTGACCAGACCAAATCCATAGGGAAGTTTGTTGCCTCCCTGGGGCCTGGGTAAGAGATGTCACCAAGGAACTTCCCAGTCTGGTATGGCCCATTGGTTATTACCAGCTACTGGTTTCCCAGAGAGTTACCAGCAAAGACCCAACAAGAAGGCTGCAGACAAACAAGAGGGTTTTCAGTGCCTTGAGACAACTGGTCAAGGGATCTGGAGAACAGGTTGTGTTCTCTTCTGTCCTGAGAGTCCTGGATAGGTCAGAAGAATTCCACCTTAGCAGTGCCATTAGCAGTGCCATTAACAGTGACATTAGCATCTTCCTTCTCCAAATTTTCATTGGCGTAACTTTCATCGGGACAATTTTCATTTGGGTAATTTTTTAATGCATTTTGCCTTTAGTTATTAATATCAGTTTGTAGCCTGTGCATGCCTGTGGAGTTAAGTTGCTGTCTATTTCATGTGTTTGCAGATTTGGCAGGAAAAAATGAAACTGTATCTATAAGTTCTGGGATAGCTTTGGTTGCTGATGATTCAGCCCTTTTCTGAATATCCAGATTCCCTTTGTCCTTTGTTGTCCAGACATATTTTTTTTGATTCAACAGGATGAACTAATGCCTCAAAGATTTCTGCCAAATTCCTGTCTAACCTTTTATGTGCGGAGCAAGATGGAACAGGAGGCATGGCAGGAGTTTGCTAGAATAAATTTCACCACCTTTTTCCAGAACAGCTGATGACAGAATTAATTTATACCAGTTGTTGCACTTTTAGGAGGGGATAGAGAACATGTAAATTCTTACAATTTCTAAAAGAGATCCGTGAAATCTCTAATGCACGCAGAAATTCATGGAAGGTCAGTTGGGAAAGGTGCCCTTTGTGTGCAAGATTTTTTTTTTTTTTAATACAGTTCCAAGCCTTCCCTTGACAGGAAAAATATTAACTCTTGCATTCCAGAGAGTTGTGCAGATTTGTCAGTGGTCTGAATACATCATCAATTCCATGGAATTGACATAATTTATATACAGCGTAGAACACGAACTTTTATTGACAGCATTATAGCATCCATTGTTTCAGTGTAAGAAAACCAATATGTTATTTGATTTTTGTTATTAAAATTGTTTAGTAACTCAGGTTCTTTTTCAAAGTGTCTTAAAAAAAAAAAAAGCAATTGTAAAGTATCAAAATGCATATGGCAGATGACATCACAAGCACTATATGCATCACTTCATTTTCTGAGTGGATAATACCACAGATTAAGAAAGGAGATATTTCCCAAATACCTCATATATGATTTTATGGAGCCCATACGGAGGGCTATGAAGTTATCCTTTCGTTAACTCTTACTTACTCATAACGCTAAAGTCTGTCTCCATTTCTGGAACACCTTTACCCTGAAATACCAGTAGCAGATAGAATGTCATTTGGTGTAGGTATGGATGAGAATAAGAATTGAAATATTGCTGCTTGCCCTTCAGATTTGTAATGGCCAGTGAGGAGGTCCTGTGATCACTTGATTTCATGGAAAGGGATCAAGAAAAATAAGTTTGACAGACAATATGGGCAAGCACACAGATTTTTAAATGAATTGTTAACTCTTTTTTTGCATAAGCTGGTCAGTTTATTATACAAATATTTGATCTAGTTCTTGATCCAGCTCAGTATCTGAGATTTGCAATGCAATGCTAAAATGTGGTCATAGTTTTTCTGGCAGATTTCTTGGGGTATGCATAATACAAATGATGCAGAATGAATCTATGAAATACGTGGTCAAAATTTCAAGTCTGTTGTTTGGTGCTATATTAAAAAATGTGTTATTAAAGAGTTAGTTACAAATGGTTCTTGTACAATGTCAGCATGAGGATAACATAGATAAAAGAAATAGCATTTGAATTCTGTATAACACATTTCATGAAGTTTCACCAACAAAACCATCAGATGCCAGCACTGACCTCTTGGCCTATGTGCAGTGAAAATATGGATGTCCTCTATATCAGTAGGTGTACAATTCACGGTCTGGTTGACTGTTAACAATCCTTTATCAAACTTGGATTGTACATATATAGTTTTCATGGCTTTGTCCACACTTATTTTGATGAAAGTAAAAACTTTATTCAATGCACTAAAAACTTGAGCCTCTAAATCAGGTGAAGAAATTCTCTTCTGGATGGGATTCTCTACTGGTGGTCCAGTTGCATATGGACTCAAATGACTGTGTCACAGAGGATGAGTAGTGATGCTCCAAAGGCCTTCAGAGTTCTAAAAAGGATGTAAAGATTTTAATGGGACTGGGTAAGAAGTGATTCACCAGGGGTCAGACAATACTTTCATTTTATTGAGTTAGAAAATATTTTGGTCTGTTAATCATAATAACAAGAAAGTAGCTGCAGATTTCCTTACATTATTCTAAGAAATATCTAGAGTAAACAATCAGTATTTAACTTTCTCTGAAAAAATAATTCTTACATTAATCATAGCTGCTATAATGCCTGTGTCTATTTATTTATGAGGCATGAGACAATTGATGTTCTCAGTCTGTCAGTTATTCAGATGATTCTTTCATAGATAATATCTGCTGGCTTTCATAGTTTATTTTCAGGTTGTTAACTTTATAGTTTTCTGAGAATACTACACAGTATACAAACAGATTTTCTTTGCATTCAGCTTAAACTTAAGAACATGGTTGATTTATTCATTAAGAATTGCTTCTTTAGAACCACCAATCTCTCTCTGTCTCTTAAGAATTGACTTCCATGGGAAAAGTGGTTATAAACATCCTTTCTTTAAAGGGAAATGCCAAAGTAGGATTTTAGGGAGAAAAGTGAAGGGGTAAAAAAAAGAGAGAAAATAAAGCAGAGAAAGTCAGAAAGAGAATAAGATGGCTAAGGCCTTGTATTAGTTTGTGTGGCAAGTATTTTGTTGTTTTGGGGGGTGGAGCCAGAGCAGGCTGGGCTACAGGGGTGTGTTCTGTGAGATGCCAGAAACTGCCCCTGGTGCATCTGTCACTGGCCAAGGGCAGATCCATCAGTTTATCTTATCTGCAGAGATGATGAATTAAAAAACCTCCACCTGTAAGTATACCAACTTGCAACAGAAAAAAATGTTCTCTTTGTCAGGATTTAACCTAACAAGGGCAAGAATTTGATTTCTGTATTACTTTCCTAGCTGCTGTTTTTTCTAAAGCTTAGTGAAAGTGTACTTAGAACTGAGATATATGTTCTTGTTACCCACATAACATTTAATTCACTGCATTATTACTCTTTCTTCTCCTAAGCTTGCTAGCTGTAATCTAATTTAAATCATATTTTCATATAAATTTCCGATTTAATCTTTAAATAGCCAGCTGTGATTTCCTCTGATCACAATGGGAATGTCAAAAATTGGGTGAATCCAATATTTGCCATTCCTGCTCATTTCTATGCTTCAGAAAACAGACATGTGCTCTTCAGGACAGTATTTTATAATCATATGTATTTATTTAAATTTTGTTTATGCACAACTTTTTAAGCAATAGCTGAGTAAATTAAATCCGGTTAAGATCTATATGTACAAAAATTCAAGGGAAATGTTAGCATAGTAAGTCTCTGCTCAGGGTCAAAAGCTTGGACACTGCATAAATTCTGTTAGTTGCTCTGCACTCAGTCCAGCAATTAAACCACAGAGGCAGAATTTGCAAATGAAAAACAATAACCAATTAACAGACATAACTGTACTGTGGAAAAGAAACATGAGAAATACAAATAAAGGAAAATGAAACTGCAGGGCGTTTGGAGGTTTATGAAAGTAAAATGAGGAAACCTCACATCAAAATTTAACATTCAGAAAAATAAAACATAACCAAATGAAAATCTTGTTTACCTTGAAGAAGAAGAAGAAAGGAAGAGGAAACAAAAATAATCTATGGCATAAAGAAATTTTAGGGGTCACTAGTGGTTTGCATGAACAGAATAAGGAAAATATCTAATTAAATCCACACTCTGTTGGCGTGAAAGAGAAGCTGCTCCATATAATATTTCCAGCTATAGAAATTACAAATATTATGATCCTTAGAGGCAAAGTAAACATTTTTTTAAAATTAAGACAAAATAAGGGCATTTACATATAAATATTCTTTCAGGTTTTCTTTAATCTGCTCAGTCACAAAACACTTAAGTCTTAAATCTGACAAATAAGTCAAATTTATAACAACTTAGAAGAAAAATACTCCAAGCATCTGCTGTTTTTTGGGAAATGCGGCCCTCTTCACTGTTCATCAATAAGGCTAGCATTTGCATACATTTTTACAGAGACTCCTGATCTATCAGCTGATCTTGTGTGGTCTCCATAAGAATTTGAGTAAAGACGAGAACAATGAAGAAATACAAATTCATGCTTTCTAAAGGAGCTGGATTTCATTTCTCTATTTGTTTATGCAAAGATTCTACAGACAAGTGGAATTGTTTTTATGGTTTCCCGGAATCACTGAACCAAAGAATCATTGAGGTTGGAATGGTTCAGGTTGGGTTCTCTTGAGATCATTGGATCCAATCCTTCTACACAAGCAGGGCCATCTGGAGCCAGTTGCCCAGGATTTTGACCAAATGGCTTTTGAATATTTCCAAGGATGGAGACTCCACAACCTCCCTGGGCAACCTGTGCCAGTGCTCTGCCATCCTCACAGTGAAACTGTTTTCTGAAGTTCAGACAGAACTTCCTGTGTTTCAGTTTGTGCCCATTGTCTCTGGTCCTGTCACTGGTCACCACTGAAAAGAGCCTGGCTCTGTCCTTCAGGTATTGACACTGATAAGGTCACTCCAAGCCTTCTATTTTCTGCACTGAACAATACCAGATCCCTCAGACTTTCCTAATATGAGAGGTGCTCCTGTCCCTTAATCATCCTGCTGGCCCCTCAATGAATATTCTCCAGTATGTCCATGTCTCTTTTGTACAGAGAGCACAGAACTGGGCACAGCTCTCCAGGTGTGGCCTCTCCAGTGCTAAGTAAAGGGGAAGCAACACCTGCCTCACCTGCTGGAAATTTTTTTGTCTACTGCAGCTGAGGATATTATTTGCGTTCTTTCCAGCAAGGGTGAATTGCTGACTTATGTTCCCACCTGGTGTTCACCAGTACTCCCTGGTACTTTTCTGACAAGATGCTTCACAACTGGTTGGTCCTCAGCACATATCAGGGCATGGGATTGTTCCTCCAGAGGTTCAGGATGTTGCACTTTCCCCTGCTGAACATCATGAGGTTACTGTTGGCCTTTTCCTCCAGTTTTTCAAGGTCCCTCTGGATGGTAGGTTGACCCTCTGGCAAGTCATTCATTCCTACCACTTTGGTGTCATCTTCAAACTAGCTGAGAGTACACTACTGAGGTTTGCTTGAGAAGCTGAAAAAGAAAATTTGAGATACTCAGCTGTAGTCAAGTAAGTGGAGCAGGAATGTTTTCTCGAACAGAGGTGAACAGGATAGGATTAACCACCACCTATTAATCTACCCTGAAGGCAAGCTGCTTGTGATGTCCCATGTGGCACAGTGTTAGAAAGGGAAGAATTAGCGACCTTTTCTGACACTGCTTCTCAGGGTTTTAATCCAAGTACTTAGAACAGTATTACTATGGTAGTGATTTAGAAATTTTAGAGTAGCAGTATGTTTAGAAATACAGCTGTCCATCACATCCATATTTTGGGTTCCTAGCTGCACATTGTGTCCATAATTGGGATCCTTTATTAGCTTTAGAACAACTAGTGGACCATGACACTGCCGTGCTAAAAATTAAAAGTTTCTTAATGTGTTTCTGACAATAGTTATGTTATTCTGTGTCAAAGCTGATCTCCAAGTCCCAAAGACACAGCATTCTTGCTAAGATATATTGACTTTTTGGGAGGGTTTTCAGGACTAAGAGGATTCCCAGCTGCAGCCATCAACAGTGAAAACTGTGAAATCTTCCACTTCCAAGTTCCAGTATCTCTGTTAAATGAAAATGATGAAAGCAAATTGATTATTTCTATTATCTGCCATAGAAATATAAAAAAGGTTCCACTAATGAAACAAGACTTTATTCTTCCTCAACTCAGTTTTTATTGCCTGGAACTGAATAATAAACAGAAATGTCATAAAGTATCTTTGTTATTTATATTGTTCATAAAGTATCAAATCAATTGTGACAGACAAACTGCTACAGTTTAATAAATAAATAAATTAGTACCCTGAGGCATAGCTCCTATTGTATCAGCTGATGCTGGAGAAGTGGTGTACCTGCTATCAGCAATCTCTCTAAAAGAGTGTTTGTGTCTTATCAGCATTCTTCTTTTCTTGTACAGAAAATCTTTCACCAAAGGGAATAGGAAATGGGCTACACTGAGATATCATTTATATGCCTTCAAAACTCTGCTTGCTGTAGTCTTTAAAATTATGAGCCTTGTATCTTCATTTCCCAAACAAACATGGCTTCTGTAATTACATTGTCCATTTGTCTGTCACTTGTCTTCCTTTTAATAAAATGAGTCACCTAACTGGGTTCCACCAAATTTCACTGAAGCCTCATAAATTCACATGATTTGTGTGAAGATCACTAGTGGGATAAATGTGTGTGTGACAGAGGACTGGAAAGGGAGAGGGAGACTCAGCTGGGATTCCTACTGAGTGAAAAGCTGAGCTGAGTGGACAAGGCTGGAAAAGGAAATAGCTAGGAGATATTGTAGGATTATATAGGGACATAAGAGAGAATGTAAACATAAAGAAAAGAATTTGTCTGTGTGACATACCACTCAAATCAGTCTAGTCTACAGAAGTACCATGATTTGAGGCTTCCTGTTAATAACAGTTCTTTAAGAGGGGATAGAATACATAATATTCTATGTATGAATATGGTGTAATTATTACATTGTGTCTATGTGATGAAGTCTGAAAACAAAAAGTAATTAAAGTGCTGTCCTTTAGAAGATGAAAGCTGTGAAATTACTGTGTATCATAATGAGAAGTTCCAATTATAAGTGTAAAAACCACTTATCTCAATTTATACTTTTGTAATAACTAACACTTAAAGTGTTTTCTTTCTTTTCCATCTGATTACATTCCAAAGAAATTACTTTTGCCCGTTTGGACTTGCCCACATTTTGTACTCTTTACAGGGCTGATATACACTGGCAGCTACAGCTGAAAAGTCAAATTGGAATACAGCTACTGTTTCTTCAAGGAGATATTTCACATATCATTTAAACATTTAAAATACCAAAGTGACTGCTTAAGTCCTTGGAGTGTGTATTACTCAAATGACATAGAAAAGTTGCCGATATCAAAGTGAATACTAAACAAACACCAAGTGAAAAATCAGATAATTTAAAATGCAAACACATAAATATGAAAGCTGGAGATAAAAACAGTGGGAGTGCACAAACCTGCACATGCTTAGAATAGTTTCAAGAATCCATATGTTACAAGAATAATGTAGGACCACATGTCCATATCTCAGTGATTTATAACAGAAGTAGTTGAAATACCTACCAGCAGTTCTAAATCTCTTGTTCAAGTCTTTAACCATCTTTTTAATAATACCACTTTTGCATGCTTTATTTAAATGCTCAGGGACTTTTTATTGAAACCATGTTCACGAATATGCTCACTCATGATATTTTGAACAAAAGTAGGGAAAAGCTATGCACAGATGTTCTCCTTATTGGGATGCTTTGGTTTGGGTTTTTTTTCTAATGGGGATAGGGCTGCAGTTCATGACCAGAAAACTGGACCAAGAACAAACAAACATTGCCTTGGATAAGGAGGTGAAAATGCTGGCATAACACCACAGGTAACTCTCTGTTTCCTCTCCCCAGGCTAGCTCTTTGATGAAGCAAAGGGCAGGGTTCTGTCTTTTGGGGACTCAGATGCATTATATTGAATTAAGCCTCAAGGCTATTCTATCTAGAATCTAGAATTAAAACTTCTATAGTGCTCAGCCAATTTTGTAAAGAGCTGGTTTCTTGTAAGCAGATGTGTCAGGCATGCAGGAAACAGAGTTTCTTAAAATTGCATTGACACGAAAGCTGTTGGGTATTTATTGACATTCTCTATACCTAGCATTTTTATACAGAGGTCTGATACAACACCTTCACTAATTTTTAGCAGATACAAAAACATGCATTTGTTATTACCCTGACAGATACCTGTCATTAGAATGTGGTGGCTCTGCTGTGTTTTCTAATTCTTCAAGCTGACAAGAAAAGCTTCAATTACGACCTTTTCCAAATATTTGATAATTTCTTCAACATATCAGGCATAGATATAACAACTCATGAATCTACTTAGCTTCTGGGGAAGCAGAAATAAACAGTCTGTAACCAGAGTTTTCCAGATGTTATGATCCACTCTTGAGACTCCACAAGCAGGGTAGTCTTCCTCAAATATGCCCAACTAAATTTAGTAAGAATGTGCTAAACCAGAGGTTCAGTCAAAAACAGTCAGAGAGCAGCTGTTGTGCCATTGCCAGTAATGATCTGCATAATTTTCAGCTTTCTATTTCATTCCATAAGCCAGTTGGAATGGGACGTGACCATTATCACAATGGAAAGCTCTTTTACCAGAGTTAAGCTGCAGCAATGCTTTCCCTTATGCAAAGTGATGTATTTGTTGAAATGCAAACCTCCTGGGGAAAAGCAGCCCTTGTTGCTACATACATTAATCATTCAATTAAGAGATCTGTCTTTAGCTTCTGTGTGTACAGCCTTCCTAATTGACTCCCCATTTGTGGTGCATTCATTTCTCACAAGGTGGGTAAAAAACGGGTGTCTCAGGGACCCTTGACTTGCTTTGCCTTACAGTCTGTACATCTGAGGCTTGACACATCATGTCTGTGGTGCAAAAATAAGTTGGGTTCAAGGCCAGTCCCACTGAGAGAAGTACAGAGAATATTTATAGAGAAAATCAATCTGGCTGATTACCATACCATCAGGCATATCCAGATAACCTGTTGCAGGCCTCCTGCTGTGACAGGCAGGTAGAAAGATGCTATGGAGAAAGTTACTTTCCTTGTTCAGAGCTGTCTACACATAGTCCCTCTGTCTCTCCTGTGCATATCCTTTCTGGGGAATATATCTTTTTTGGTGTTGCTCTCTAGTGGAAAGGAGCCATGCAGATAAGAAATCCACAGTGCCAGTTGTTATCTTGGGCAAAAGCAAATCTGGGAAAATGCTGACTGACAGGCTGCTTTGCTGCATAATTAAGCCCTTTACCCACACCTTCAATCAGTCCTGTGTCAATGTCCCCCATCCATATCCATAATGATTGTGCACACTGGCTCCTGATTGATCAGGAATGGTTTACTCACACTGGAGGTAAGGACAGCCCCTCAGAAAGGCCATTGATTAAAAAGACACATGAGCCAGCTTGTAGAGCTTCCACAAATTTTTAACCTTTATCTATCTATTTATTTACTTCCTTATTTTTGTCCTCTTTTGATTTTGTTTGAACTCTCTCAAAGTGAATCAGTGCATGGAGAAATAGAAGTGCCTTTTAACAGACTGGAATTTTAAGTTGTCTGTTGGAGATGTTGAAATACAGATTGTATAGGCTAACTGTGGGCAACCAGGAAGTGTTATGTGCCGTGGTGTTTCTTTACGCTGGCTCAAGAGGGAAGTAGCCATGTTGAAATGTCAACAGCAGGTTTATTTCCAGAGAACTTCAGATCAGGAAGGTTCTGGGTCACAGGTTTGTTCTCAAGTTTCCATCTAAGGGGTGCCAAGGTTATGCCTACAAAAAGTCATCTTCCCGGTGTCACATCAAGTGACATCTATTCAAATATGGATTTGAGAATACCACATCCCTATTTGCAAAAGTCAAGGGAGAAATATTTAAAGTAGTGACCATTTAATTTATTCATTTCTCTCGATTGTTTAAATATTCATACATCCAAAGCTCTGGGTGCACATGCAAAATGTTAACAGAAAACCCAGGAACATAATGAAATCATATAATACATTTCTCAGAGCTACTTTGTCAGAGGAAACCTCTGCATTCTAAAAACCTTATTGTTCTTCTGAGTTGTTTGATTTTTTCCTTCTTTTTCTTTAACCTAAATTTAGTAGAGATCTTTAGGAAATGTTCTTTGATTTTTTGAATATCGTATGTAGCTTTTAATGGAGGAAAAAATGAGAGAAATGAGAGACAAGATGGAAAAGAGAAGGGGAAAGATGAAAAGGGAAAGAGAAGGAAGAGAAGCAGAAAAGAAACAAAAAAGAAAAGAAAAAGAGAAAAAGAAAAGAAAAAAGATAAAGAAAAAGAGGAAAAAATGAAAAAGGATAAGATAAAAGAAAATAGGAAAAGAAAATAGGAAAAGAAGACAAAACATACATCTGCTGGTTCAACATACGTAACAGAACAAAAGTGTATGTTCTAAAACACTTTGTTATTTGGATAGAGTTTTATGATCCATTAGACAAGAACAGTCTTCAATCATGAAATTTGATAAACAGTTTACCATTTCAAGCCTCCTCAAAAGAAAATTCATCTGACCTGATGAGACAAATCAGGACCACCGTGGTGATTTAATGGAGCAATCAGCAATGTGTCAAATCTGATTGATGTGTCCTTTCAGAAACCTGACAGGTGATTTGATCCCCACTAGCGCAGAAAAATCTTCCCCAGAAGACCCTCTTGCTGACAGAAGCTGTGGAAAGATTTTTCCAGTCAACTGTTTCTTATTTTGCCCTTGAATTGAGGTGATTTTTCTGTCCAACTCCTTTGCTTTGACTTGATCTGAATAGTATTGTCTTGACCTAAAGGTATTATTTATGATAGAACATAGCTCTTACCTTTCAAAATGTCAGACATCAAGTGATGAAAGTTATTTCTTTGATAAAGCTAAAATAAGAAAGTAATAAATATAATTTGCATAGAATTCCAGTTCTAATAGCTATAAATGCATAATAAACCCAGTGGAATTCACCTGAGGAGTCCAGAAGAATAGTTACTTTTTTGCTGGATTTTAAGTGAGTTACTGTAGAATGACTGCAGAGAAAGGCAGAGGGTAAGCAAGAGAGATAAAACAATTAGGGGCTCATTTCATTTCAAAACTGTTAACAATAATTTTAAGTGAGTATTTTGTTTTATAAAGTATGCATATTTGAAAGCTTTATTTAAAAAAATCATTAAAAATTTAGTTTTAACTTGTGTCAGGGAAAAACTACATTGAATTGCCTTGCTGCTTCCAAATCTGCTTACTTAAAAGATCTCTGGTTGCCCTGCTTTACAGCCCATTTGTGGACTTTTCACACAGAAATCCGTTTTCTAAATAAGACTGTACTGTAATTTGACATTCCAGGCTGTAGATAGAGTCCTGTGTATATTAGCAGATGCCATAATTGCAAAGGCCAGAGACATTGAAGGCATTATAAATAATTAACTGTATCAATTAATACTCAACATTGTATAATTAGGAAGCTAGCATACCCTGCTTATGTAATGCTGGGTGCATAATTTAAAAAAGTTAAATAAGCAGAACGTGAACAAACACTGTCAACAGAGCAAAGGAGCTGGCTAAGTTTCTCCTCCCTGCCAGGGTGACTGGGTGAAGCTTTGCTGTGATGAAGATGTGCACAGAGAACGAGATTTCAGGAATGCAGAGGCAAAGTGGTGGTGGCAGCAGCAATCTCCCTCCCAGTGCTACTCCCCAAACCTGGGGCTGTGGGGCAGAGGACAGGCAGCATGTTGCCAGCACTGCTGTTCAGCCATCCTCTCCTGTGGCTGAATCAGCACCATGATTTAGTGTCCTGCCAGACCGTTTTGGGAACAGTCTGAAAAAAACAGCAGCTCAGAATTCAGTGGGTTCAAAGAGGGAGACATCTTTTTCTCCCTGGTCTTTCTGTGTGCTCTGTGTGCACTCAGCTATTGATGGTGCAGCACTTTCAGGTGCAACCAAGTCAGGATCATCAGTACATTAACTCAAGTGTGATCAGTGAAGGGTATGAGTGGGTAGGTAGATTTGCAACAGAAATGAAAAAGTGAACCAGTTTAATATACAAATTCTATTTGTATAAATTTCATGTCTATATAAGATCTGCAAATAGTTGCCATTAAACAGGCATGAGCTTGATAGGAGAATTGAGAAGAGAAAGTAGAATTCCTTCTATAAAAGCTTGGCTCTACATGATGATGTTTATTTTTCTTTGTGAAGTATAAAAAAGTCTGTTTAAGCTCTGAGCAGTTGAATAAGATAATTATTTGCAATGCATTAGCAGTAATATGAAATTTCATATAAAGTATGCATGTTCTGAATCAAGAGTGTGTAGGGTCATTTCTTTTTAATGATGTCAGTTCATAATTAAAATTGACACAAGGGGGGTTATTTTTGGAGGATTGGAGCTAGTCTTTAAATGTGCCTGTTACAGATCTTGTGTCCAATCCCAGTCTGACTGCTTTATTAAAATGTATTTGGTGTACTACCCTAGCAAAAATCAATTTTAACACCTTTTTGCAAACAATTTCCTTTCTGTTAGAATCATTTCCCTTTGTAATTATAAAATCATTGGTGTAAGAAGATACAATTGGAGTTTGAAGAGTGTAGTTTATTTTTTAAATTACATTTAATGAATAATTGAAAATTATATTAATCTAATGAAAATAAATTTGAATTTATGATTGTTTCATTTTAATTTTTATTAAATCCATTTATTAGATGTTCATTGCAGGAATATCTATACATGTTCTACGGCCTGAACTTGTCTTTAAATAGCCTAGATAGGATCAAACTAGTCTGATGATTTATTCCTATTGTCTCCCAGATTACATGTACATTAATGTGGTCAGTTGGATGCCTGTGTAATTTGTGGTCAGTGTAATTTGGTTTCTACAAAAATTGAAGACACAATTCCTAGTGATGTAGGGAGGTCAATACTTTGTCCATGGAAATGCAGAGCATAATTAGCTAGGAAGGTCTTTGAGAAGAAATGCTGCTTTCATCTTCTGACCAGAAAGATAAGGATGACCCCTGCCCCTCATTAGCTTCCATAGAGTCTGAGGGCGTTCCTCATTTTCTCAGCAGCTCACAAGTACCATGGCATAGCCCCAGTCCAAGAGCCTATTAAACATACACGTACGGCTCTTGTTGGCTCTGTGGACATGGGATCAGACATGTTCTATTAGCCCTGAAGGTCAAAGGCACATTTAGCTTTTGAAGCTATTGAAAATTGTTCTTTGATGATGAAGAGATGATGCTCTAAGAGATTCATCTGACATAGTTTTATCCATATATGAGTAGAGTGTCTAGTCTAAATTTTCAGGAGGGTTTTTTTTAAGTTTGGCTGCTGTATCTACCTTACAAAAAAAAGCCTGTAGGTTTTCCTTTTTATATACTGAGTGAAAGAAAAGTTTAAATGAATGGTTAGGTTATATAACCATTATGGTTTAACCCCAGCTGGCAACTAAGCTCCACACAGCTGCTTGCTTACTCTCCCAGCCCTCTGTGAGATGGGGGAAGAGAATTGGAAGGGTAAAAATGAGAAAACTCATGAGCTGAGATAAAAAAAGTATAATAATTAAAATGAAATAATTTAAGAAAACAATATTAAATAATGAAAAGGAAAATAAAAAAGACATAAAAACAGAACCCAAGAGAGACAAGTGATGAAATTAATATAATTGTTCACTGCCAGTCAACAAATGCAAAGCCAGTCCCCAAGCAACAGCTTCCTCTCCAACTTTTCCTCTATTTTCATATGGTTTGGGATATCCCTTTGGTCAGTTGGGATTAGCTGTTCTGACTGTGTCTTCTCCCAACTTGTGCACTCCCAGCCTCCTCACTGGTGGGATGGGATGAGGAGTAGGAAAGGCCTTGGCCCTGTATAAGCACTGCTCAGTGATAACTGAAACATCCCGACATCATCCACACCGTTTCCAGCACAGATCAAAAACACAGCCTCATATCAGCCACTATGAAGAAAATGCTCCAGCCAAAACCACTAAACTGACTAATTTTAGATGGGATTGATTATAAGGAACAAATTCACTGTGAAGGCAACTGAAATTTCCAAAATAATTATCAATTCAGGTGCTGTCAGGTTTCCTATAACCAGCTCCAGACATCCTGTGGGCTGCAGAAAACTACTCTGTGGGCATTGGTGTATGCCAGTTGGCTGGATCTACTGGTGGGCACAATCTGATGATATTTGGAAGTGCTATTCAGGATGTTGAACTGAGTCCAACCTCTTCTAAAAAAAAGAAAAAATCCTCTCAGCTGTAATTCCACAAAGACTTACAGCAGGAATGTTTTTGATTACAAAACTGATGTAGAAATATTCTTACCTCCAAACTGGCTAATCTGGCCGTGCAAATAGTCATTCTAGAATATAAAAACACTTCCAGTGCCAATCTGAGACAGATTATGAAATGGTTCTGATGCAGATTAAGGAAATACACAACATGATCTCTGGATAGTTTTAGATTTATGTGCTTCAGGATGCTGAATATTCATCCTGATCTTATAAAAACCATATTTAAACTTAAGAAAGTCAAGGCTATATCCCTAATTTATTTTTCTTTTAGGGAAAATAGGGTTCAATTTTTATTCAAGCTCTGTTGGTAATGAAAAGTGGATATTCTATCATATAATTAACAACCTTACTACGTGTGGCTTGAAACTGTCATTAAACACCCTTTTTGTTTTATCACTGCACATCAAAGTTATGTCCTTGCCTTGGAAAATCTGTCTCTCTTTCACTCTCTGAGTGAAAAAAATTGATTAGGAAAAGAGATTTATTTACAACTTTGCTAACTAATTTTCTATGGACTTTGCAGCAAGACTGCATAGCATAAAATCTTTGTATGAAAGAGTCTGCATACTCCTAGTTCTCTTTTGTTAAAATTGTAATCCTGATTAATGATTATGGGATATGAAATTATTTCTGTTCAGAAACCTATGCATAGGAATTACCTGTATCTTACATACTATTTGCACAGAAAATTTTTTTTAAAGTGCCAGAAAATGATGTTAGCATAATATTTAAACAAAAGTCTAGGAGAAAAGATGCCATTTTCTTTCTTACATTAATTTATTCATTATTTTGATACTGAGGGCACTTACCTAAAACCAAAAGATTCTTGTTTAAACTTTTAACAAATTTTGTTGTAACATTTCTGTGAGATTTACTTAAGGTGTGTGAGATGCTCTGGTACCTGCATCTGATAGGATTATATAAAACAAGGCAATAGCTGACAAGGTGGGTGTTCATATTCATGCCCATATGATCAGCTCACGCACACAAAAAAATAGTTTCTCTGTTTGCCAGTTAGACATAATTAGCAATCACAGTTGGGTAGTAAAATAAGCACCAAACCCTTCCAATTTATACTGTCTAAACAATGTCATTTTTCAAATTTCTGTCAAGAAAAAGCATCAGAGATCGGTTTATCATATCATTTAACAAGATACAAGGAGACACTTCTTCCTTCAAGGTTATCATATGCCATATGTCTTGCTCTATAGGTTTGCCAAAAGTCACTTAATGCCATATGTCCTGAGCCATTTGTTTCTCAAATAGTACCTCAGCCATTGCAGATGCTATCTGATATAAATAATCAGAAAATCTAACGTTTGTGCTTTGCTGCGATTTTCTGTGTAAGTATCATGAGAGATTTGTACATGTTAAACCTTTGTATTGATCCCTCATAAGACAATTTTCAGTGGCACACATAGTTCTACCTCCTGTACCCCTCAGAAGAGAGGGTAGGTTTGTCTGCACAGGCAGGTGAATACCAACACAAATAAGCGACCTCACCCTTCCCTAACAATACAAGAACTTCAGAAGGCTGAGAAAACCTTTCAAACAGCCTTTAAGAAATGGTGTTTCATCACAAACTGCTTACTGGTGTAGTGAATTGCTGGAAGAAGCAGAAGGCAGGGACCATCCTTCATCTGTAATTCTTTCTTTCCTACAGCTGTTAGACAGCTGCCTTGTCAAGCTGATTCTTGAAAATTCAGAAAAAAAGGTCCTGTGCCACTGCATAAGATTCATGATGCTTTAAGCAGGACCTTAATTTAGGGCAGAAGCAGTGCAGAAGGCCACACACCACAATAAGCTGTTCTACTGAGGTATATCAGCTTTCTCAAGAATTTAAATTAGGGATTTGTGGAAGCAAGAAAGCATCTTTGAGGAAATATGTTATTAGATATTTTTAAAATACTAAAACTTTGCCTTTAAAGACAAAACATTTGAGTATATTTTATTACAAGGGTTTTTTTCAGTTTTTGTTACTAACTTCATATTTTATTAACTTTCATAATTTTACCTTATATCTGTCTTTTTAGCCTAAATACTTCTTAAAATAACATTCAAAGAAAATCTTATTTTCAAACCTTGGAAAAGATGTATAACAGAAAAGAGATACAACTGTTGCTGTTGCCAGTGATCCAATAATCAGAGCACAACAGAGATCTCCATTTATGTTTATTTTATAGGTCTTTGGTATAAGCAGATCTGTTATAGTCTTTGAATTTGAGAAGAGAGTTGAGATGCTGCTCACCTCCTTTGCAGGATGCTATATGGATTAATTAGCTAAGGTTTGTTTAACTCTTTGAAGGTGAAGAACTCTATTTAGATACTAAGCACTACTTTCATGTAGGAAAATAAGTTAAATGCTGACTAAATGGCAGTGCTGGGGTAACACAGCTGTTTGGCTTGAAGTTACAGAATCACTCTTCCCATTCGAGGCCTCACAGCATCCACAGTATTGTCCCTCCAGAGTGTGAAAGTGGCAGGTATTTGTGGCCATTGGTGGGGGCACTGCAGCTCTGGAAAGGCTGAAACAAAATGGCAAAAACGCAGCAAGTCAGATACTGGTTACATGCACAGGCAGGAAGGCAATTAGAGTGTCAGAAGAAACTGTGATTAGAGTTGTGGTATCATTTTAATGTATTCTCGTGTGCTTTTGTCCTATGCTTTCTGTGCAACCACGTGTATGGGCACCTTCTTTTGGTCTTGTACTACATACAGGGAGCTGCAGTAAAAATGTTACTATTTTCAGGCTATTGTCCCTTTTCAGCTTAAGCTGAACGCCAGATATTTACTGATTTACACCCCAGACAATAGAGAGTTGGGGACTGCTAACTCTCAGCCTCTGTAACAGATGCATGAGCAGCACATGCTGTTCCAGCCCCAGAAATGCAGCTTCCAGTGTCACACAGTTGCATTTTGCTTTTATATTAATTAAGGACAGTATTCAGTTCTGTATCACAAAATCAATGCAGATGCCCTTAGGTATGGAAGGAACCATTGTTATAGTCATATAGTAGTGGAATTTGGTTAAGGAAGTCTTGGATTTAATTGGGATTTTGAATTCCCTGACTGCATTGACTAGATTTTCACTGATTATAACAGGAATCAAAATACCTAGTGTACTTGTAGACATTTGCAAATAAATGTGTAAATCCCAAACAACCTCTTTTCATAAGGGCACAACATCAATTCTGTAAGTTGAGGTGTTTTGAAGTATCTCAGAGGTGGTCTTGGAGATCCCATCTAGCTTCAGATGATGCTTCAGAAGGGTTAGATGCCAGTATAAAGACAACTGCACAAAAAAATGCTTAGAAGTTCCAAAACCTTATATCATGAAGCTGTAAGTGGCACTGAGTTTTTGAGATGACATTGTGTAAAGTGTGGTTAATTTCATTAGAAATAGAACCAGTTAAAGTCTTAAAGGGAAAACCACAAAGTGATTTCATCCAGAATAAATTTGAATCCACTCATGGGATAATATGGGAATACATAATATCTCGTGAGTTTCTAAATAAGGAAAATAGTTCTTATAATATTGTGTTTTGTTTTGGTTTTTTCCTAATGGCCTTCAAGTGACAACAATAAGCAGTTAAAACATGCAGTTTTTTCCTAGGAAGGCTGACTCTGACAATGATGACTGAAATATGCTACCCCTGACAGGGTTTTCTGTAACAATCATAGAAGGCAACAAGTCTGAGCTGTTTGGGTCTTGAAACCACTAAAGAGAGGGGGAAAAAATTAAAATTCAAAAATCAATATTTTCAATACTACATGTCTAGCTGTACAAAATCGTCATAAGTCTACAAAATCAGAGCTGCTAAACTTCAGGAAATGCTGCTCTGCCTTATAACATGTCTTGTTCTACACAAAGAAGAAATAAATGGGCCTATACAAGGACATGTCAACAGAAAATTTACCATCTTTTAAAACAGAAAGGTCTGAAGTCTGCGTGAAAACTCCTTCATAAATCTTGGAAATCTCTGATAAGTTACTACAGTTGTTCAAGGATCAAAATAATTTGTTTAATTGAAAGTAACAGGATCTGTACTGCACAGCACAGGATGCTTTGGATGCCAGCAGACTGCTGATTAACAGACTTTCTGTAGCAGCAAAACCATCAGTATCCCAACCATAAGCAGGTGATTATCTGTGTTTTAAATATGCTAATGTGGTTCCTGTCATCTTTTCGACCAGCATGACTGTCTCAAGAAACTTGTGGATATACTCAAGTTGTAGTAATCAGTACAATGATTTCTAGACTGTCAGCTTTCTAAGTTTTGGTGGTTTTTTGTTGTTGCTGTTGTTGGGGGTTTTTTCTGCTTGATTTTTTTCCCTGGAATCTGTGTAAAAGAACAATTATATAAAAATATAAATCAGTGGTCTGACACTGAATTTTCTAGGAAATTTTGCATTATCTTTATTTTTTAACTTTTTTTGCCACTGAAAAAAAGGAATTCTTATAAAACATTGAGTAAAAATGTCTAATTAAACAAATTATTCAAAACACAAGACTACAAGATGAGTATATTTACATTTTTAAAAGAAAAACATAAGGTAAAGAATAAAAGAATTCTGAGGCTACTGTGAGAATTTTCAAAGGGATAAAAATATATGAAATGAATTTTCTGGCTGAAATAAACTTAAATATATTCTTTATGGGCCCCAGAGAAACAATCCTTTGAGAATTTGCAAGCAGATCAAACTAGAAATTGTTTCTATTTTATAAAGCTAAAAAAGAAACCCTAAACAGCTGCTGAAATTAAATATGGATCCCTGCTGCTTTATAGGATTAGTAAAGATGTGATGAAGGAAATGTAGCTCACCTGGAATTGTTTCCCACTGAATGGAAGCTCTTAGCATTGAAATCACTGTAGATATGCACAACTGTACACAAAAAATGTTCATGTCATGTCTCTAGACCTAATTCTGAAGGCAGAAAGGAACGTTTATTTCTTCCTGCTGGTGAAGAAAGGAGTGCAGGGGCTTCAGAATGGCGCTATTTAGCTGTTGCTTGCAACCAAGTCATGTTTTAGGAACTAAGCATGAAAGCTGGCTATAACATCAGATGGGAAACTCTTGAAAAATAGTTACTCATAGATACATTAAGAATTTTTGTGTACAAGTTTAGTCCTTCGATGCCTACAGTGGAAATATCTGGTACAACCAGAGAGGTGGTCTTGAACATATACCCAGATTCCTTAGCTCACCAGTAAGTGTAATGAGACTGTGTTTAGTGACAATTCCATGGAGCTAAAAACAGAGTCAAAAGGAGAGTCAAACACTGACAATTCATGCGATGGAAAACATGGCTTACCATTTTTGGTTACAAGTGTCATCTATTCAGTTTAATGGGAAAGGCTGTGAGGACATAGATATTTGACAAAAAGAAAAGACACCCAATGTGGAGAGAGTGAACAAAAGGGAGAAGCAAACAGAGGTGTTTTAGTTAAATAGCATCATGATATCCCACCAATAGGTCAAGTTTCATTCCATTTGACTTATCATATCTGGCTGTTCTTGAGTTGCATCCAGAAGCTTATGACCAGAAGATAAAAAGGATCACTTTGTCTGAGGCCCTAGTTTATAGAAATATAAGAAACAAAAGCAATTTGTTTTGCAGCACTGAAATTTTTGGGTTTTGGTTTGTTTGGTTGTTTTTTGTGGTTTTTTTGTTTGTTTGTTGCATTTGTTTATTTTTTTGTTTAGGGGTTTGGAGGGTTTTTGTTTTTGGGGGGCAGGTGTGGGGTTTTTTTCTGGTTCAGGCAGGTCTTTCCTGTCCTCAAGCCTACACAGTCTGAGAACGTGCAATTTCCAGTTTCTCTCATTCCCTCAGATCTCAATGTTTTTGGGATGTTTTTGTAAGAATCAGCGTTTTTTATTTTAGTTTATCATTGAAACCTTTCTCGGGCCACTGCACTGACAGCAGGAATTGAGCAGATGTCAAACTATAACTGGATTGTTTTGCTGACTGCTTCCAAAATTACTTATTTGAATGACCACACTTGATTCTTTTGGGTTACAAGTCTTTGGCAGTCACTGAAAAAATGATTCCATAACAATCAAACAAACACGGGCAGAACAAAGTGCCAAACAGCTTCTTTACCTCTTCCCACCCCGCAGGTTGCTGCAGATAACACTAGTGACAATAACAAGTGTGAGAAATGGAACTGTGCTCATTTGTACCTTTTTGCCAGATCTTTTAAACTGAAGCAGCTTTGACATTTCTAATGGAAATTTCAGACGAGGTGCTCCAGAATGTGTTAATGGTAGTTCTGCTCTTGGCAATCCTGTTTCACCCAGGTCAGAGAAGCATGGAAACCCCATTAAAGTATGATACTGGGACAGTATTCAGTTTTGAGTATGGTGTCAAAGCAATGGTCTGCCTTCTTTTGTTAAAAAAAAATTGAATAGGGGTTTCACAAGAATGAAGTATTACATTTTGTCTTCTATTCAAACTTGAGAATTGTACTGTCTGAGTTGTCCAGTAGTTTACATAAAGACAAGTACAGCAAGACTGATTTTCTGAGATAAAATTTGGGGGGTTGCTTTCTAACAACCTGTTTTCACAAATACTTCCTTGGGGGAAAAAAAGGAAACAAGAGTAAATTTCTGTGTGGGTGTTCCAAATGTTTTGTTTAACACTTACTACAAATCTGTGCCAGAATGATTTTCAAAGCAAAAGGTCTAAGCCTGTGCTGGTTTTGGGAGGAGACAGAGTTGGGAGCTGACCCCAACTGACCAAAGGGATATTCCATCCCATATGACATCATGCTCACCATATAAATGGGGGGAAGAACGAGGAAGGGGGGAGACATTCAGGTCTTTATTTTTGGGTTATGGTGTTCATCTTCCTACATAACCATTACACATGATGGAACTCTGCTTTCTTGGAGATGGCTGAGCACCTGCCTGCCTACGGGCAGTGATGAATTAATTCCTTGTTTTGCTTTGCTTGTGTGCATGACTTTTGCTTTACCTATAAAACTGTCTTTATCTCAACTCATGAGTTTTCCAATTTTTCCCTTCAGATTCTCTCCCTTATCCTGCTGGTGGGGGAGTGAGAGAGCAGCTGCATGAGGCTGAGTTGCTGGCTGGGGTTAAACCACAACAAAGACAATGTGGGCAATGTGAGTCAGGTTTCTTTCTTTTCTTGCAATTGCCATTCACAGCCCATGAACATATACGGGGAAGTTCACAGGTTGGAGAATTACTCATTGCTTTCAATCATTCTGTGCTTTGTATGAGTTGGCTGTGCTTGGTTACATCTTCATGGTTTTCTTTGAAAACAAAGAGATGGAATTGCTATTTTACTTTTTAGAATGAAAGGTAGGACTTAAGAAACCAGCAATTTTTTCTTTGCAACGGGTCCTAAGCACCTTAAATAGTTAAATTTTGCTTTGACTGTGGTAATGCTGTGGTGATTATTCTTTGACTCGATGAAACACTAAGTTTGAACTGTAAAACATGCATATGAAAAGAAATTTTGCTACTCTGAGCACTTAAAATACAATTAATTTCACTGAACCTTACCTCAGAACAGCCTTAAATAGGACAATCTACATTTCATTTTAAAGTCTAACCCTGCATCACTGAAGTATTATATACATCCTTATTTGTCTACTCCTTTTCAGTATTTTCAGATTTACTTCCTTTCTATATATAGATTGTCTCATACATACTCTTTTCAGTTAGTTGTCAACATTTTAGAATTAGTGCAAATAATTCATGCAGATTTCGGGAAGATTGGACTAGCAAAAGTCTAGTCCAGGGATATTATTCTTGACAGATGTCAAAAGTAACAATAACACGCAAACTACTGAATATAATTGTTCTTAATATTTTCATAATCTGAAGTCACTACAAAGGCTTTCACCATATTTGTATTAAAGCACAATAGCAGATGGACTGTGTGCAATCCTTTGCATAGCTGCAGAACTGTAATCCTTCTTAATATGGCAAAGCTTTGCTGACTTTCTTTGTGAGGGTAGTACATGTGGCTCAGATATACAAAGCTACTACTGTATAGCAAAATACAGCTATACTGTAGCCTGTATTTTCGTCCCTGTTTCCCACCCATTGCTACAGTAACTAGACACCTAAATCAGAGGACCTGTGCCCGAAGTCCTTGAGGGGTGATTTCAAAAGGTTTCTAGTAATTTGTCATAGTTCAGAGGTTCACTAAATTACTTTTAGAAAGCTTCTAAATAAAACAAGGGGATAAAGAAAGATGTGTTTCTTTTAACACGAAGCTCCTCTTTGCAATCTGCATCTGGCTTAAGTCAGCATAGTTGGGTTTATTCTTCCTGAAGTCTTGTGCAAAATTCCAGCAGTGTGACCATGCTACATAATAAAAGGTTCCAGCTTGCCTCCCTTAACTGCAGACAATAGGGAAGGACGCACACAGCCTTGTGTATACTGTGTCCTTCAAGATTTCTGTATCACCATCAAAAATTTTTGTCCCTAGGGTCTCTCTTTCATAAGAATTGAGAATACATTTGCTCTGAATGTACTCTGAAAGTTGTGAACTGAGTGTACCTGAGACAGTGCAGAATGTCATTATTTTGTTCTTCAGTACAGTTAATACCTTTGCCACAAAAATGACTAGTATCCAGTCTTTCACTAAACCTGAAAAGGGGAAGCTTACCACTGAGCTTGTAAGCTGTATTTCCTCAGCACTTAACTATCCTAATTTACTACTATCCTAAGTTTCTCCAGTACAGAAGAAGAAACAGCTATAATTATCATCATGACTAAACAAGACTTTTTAGTTCTTTCAGCTGAGAATCTGTTGTACTGAAATGACAGCAACTTTTTTACAATGTGATGATAGCATTACAACTGAAAAAAAAGAAACCCAAACAAACCACCCTGATGTCATAGATCGTATTCAGTACCGGTAAGAAATAATTTTATTTCTTTTCTTAATTATGCTGCAAGTGGAGATCCTCACTATGGAACATGAAGTTTTTGTCAAGAAATAGTATTTGATTGATGAAAGATTTCATGCTGGCAAAGCTTACCACTGCTAGCAGAAAAAAATATATAGCAGTAATAACAGCTTATTTTACTTTGAAAAAAAATTCCTTCACCATTATGTTTAAGAAATACCATCTTTTACAGAAGAAGTACTTTCCATCAAATAATTGGGGTTTTCTTTGTCTTATCCTGTTTGGTTTTGTTCATGTTTTTCTGACATTAATAAAATTTGTTTCTGGTTTTGGTATTTGTTGGTCAGCATGTGACTATCCCATATAGATTTTGCTGTCTAGCAAGGTGGGTATCTCAGGCTACTCCAGGGATCTACTCCTTATCTGTCCATTACTTTTAAACTGGACAGAAAACCTGTCTGCTTATCCTGAAACTCCAAGGTAATAAAGGTTCTCCAAGCTTCTCAGAGCTTGCAGCCCTCTTACTCACTGCAGATAATTGGATTTGACTCAGATTCTGGTCTTCAGCATGATGATTGATGGTCCATTGTCTGGATCTCATCATACTCCCATGACCTGTACATCCAAAATTTATCTGACCTTCAGCATGCTTTCCGTGCCAAGTCATACAGCCTGTGAGCATCTTGGTTTCTGCTGACAAAGATAGTTACCAAGAAACTGCAGATTTCTGTTCTTGTGTATAAGTGGTGCCACCTACAGTACATGGTCAGACAGCCATCCTTCCTCCTGGCCACTCCACTGCCTTCCAAGAAATCCTGTGACAACCTAGAAAAGCTAATGTGCCATGAATTCTCTCTCAGGCCACTTAAAAACCTGGGCATCCCAGATAAACTGCTATTTTTGTTTCCCCTGTTGCTAGTGTGGAAAACTGGTTGAATGAAAAACTGCACTGACTGTAGAGGGAATGCAAATAAACACTTAACCTAGCCACAGCTATTAGAGTAATAGCTCTAATAATTACACAAGGTAACTTCCATCCTTACTTAGATATCCCATTTTTCTCACTATTTTCTGTTGCCTTTATTGTGACTAATTTGTGTAACTGAACTTAAAATTTCATGGGAGCAGAATGTCACTGCATTGGGTCTGGCTGAGAAGGAGTTCATTTTCTCCATAGCAGCCCTCACAGTGCTGTGCTCTGCATTGGTGGCTAGAAAGGTGTTGATAACACATGAGTGTTTTGGGTACTGCTGAGCAGTCCTGGCGCAGCATCAGCACTGTCTCTCCATCATTCCACCACCACCAGCAGGCTGGGGGTGGGCAAGGTCTTGGGAGGGGACAGGTCTAGCACAGCTGACCCAAACTGACCAAAGGAGTAATTCATACCATGTGATGGCTGCTCATATATAAAAGCTAAAGAAAGGAGGAGGAAGGGGGGGCATTCTTTATTTACAATGTTTGCCTTCCAGAGCAACTGTAACACATGCTGAAGCTCTGCTTCCTGAGAAGTAGCTGGACACCACTTGCTGATGAGAAGTAGGGACTAAAATCTTCGCATTTTTTCTTTGCTTATGCATGTGCAACCTTTTGCTTTAGTAAATGACCTTATGTCAACCCTGAAGGTGTTTTCTGTTTTCTCTTCTCTATCCTACTGAGAAGGGGGAGTCATAGAGTTTCCTGGTGTGCCCTTGATGTCCAGACAAGGTCAACCCACAGTAGCAACCACAGGGGGTCTGCTGCGGGACTAGTTTAACATCATCAGTGACCTGGATGGGGCAATTAATTTATTTAAATAATTCAGTGGCATCTAGACAGGTTGAAACAATGGGTCTAAGTTAACCCTATGTCATTCAGAAAGGCAAACGCAAAATCCTGCACCTGGAAGGAGGAGCTCCTTGTAAGAATCCATGCTGGGGCTGAACAGCTGGGGACCAACTCTGGGAAAGGCCCTGGGGGTCCTGGTAGGCAGAAAGATGAACTGCCAACAGTGTTTGAAGGTGTACTAACAAGAGCATGGTCAGTCAAGTGAGGGAAGCATTATTCACAGTTTTGGGTTCCCCAGCATGGGAAAGACACTGGTTTAGCAGAAGCCACCAAGAGTGCAGTGCCTGGAACAGCTGCCCTGTGAGGAAAGGCTGACAGAGCCTGGCTTATTCAGCCTGGTGAAGGTGTGACTTCAGAAGGATCTAACAGCAGCCCAGTCAGTTCTACAGGATTATAAAGAAGACAGTTCTAGACTGTTCTTGATGCATGTGGAAAGCTGAGAGACAGCAGACATAGATTTAAACCAGAGATATTTAGGCTGATTACAAAGAAAAACCTTTTCCCCATGCGGAAAGCACAAGAGAGGAGCAGGCTACACACAGTGGTTATTGCGTCTTCACTCCTGGAGGTTTTCAAGGTTTGCAAAACATTCTAAATAAATTAGCCTGACTCCTTAATTGATCCTGCTTTGAGAGGAGGTTGGACAGGAGACCTCCTGATGTTGCTTCACATATGAATTATCCATGATCTCATGAACTGGCCATAATGAGCCTTTAATGAAAGCATGTCTACAAGGGCATGTTATCTTCTACCATATGGAAAAAGATGAAACAAACACGACATTGATACATGCATCTGCTCTGCTGAAGCAATGTTTATATGATGCCTTTCTTGGTTGTTACAACAGCAAACCATTTTTACTGTGGATAAGGGAGATGTTTGTTTGTTGAACAATACCTATCACAGGATACACAAAAATATTCCGCATACTCAGAACTCCCTATTTCCTCTTCAAATGTGTTTCTAAAGCCTGAGAAATGAGAACATTTGCTACAGAAAGATGAGAAGAATGCAGACAGCAGTGTCTAGACAATGAGCATCACACTGTGCTTACCTTAGGAAGCTGCCAGTATATGAACAATGAGTTTGGAAGAATAGTTCAGGTCATAACGAAAAAGCTGAGGCAACAGCAGAGAAAATGGAGGAACTTTAAATTGAAGAGTTCTGAAGATTTGTTCTAGTCAGTGTTCTGTATGATTTCTAAAGCTAATGTGCAACACTAGTCACCTTAAGTACATGTTTAGGTGCACTTGAAATCAGAAGACTCCAATGAGGTTGAATGAGAGGATTATGGTTCATAGTCATTTGAACAGAAGCTGAAATTTTATTATGGTTATAGTAATTGGCATATTGTTATGGATTCATTTTTTAATTTGGCATCCATTCAGACTTCATTGCTCATGCTACAGTAGTAGTATGATGGATTATTGTGTTTTCTCCATTATTATTAAACTTAATTATTTTTGCTCATGTATCCAGATGTGAACAACGTCAAGAGTTCTAATCTAATAATACAGACTGTTTGGAAAATATGTGCTGTCAATTAAAGGCATTTTGTAATAGAAACGATAAAAGAGTCATTAATGAAAAGTAGTTTGCCTCCCCAAGTACTGACTTCAGTTAATCAAAGGTGCTTTGAAATTGAAATCATCAATTAACTATGCTTGGTTTTGTACTGATCAAGCACTTTCAGAATTGCTGGAAATCTGTGAAATTAAGTTATTCTGTAAAAGAAATCAAAATTAATATGGATTTTTTTCCGAATACATTTTATTCTTTCCTTCCAATAATATACTGTATATACATTTCTGCCAATGTTTAAGTGGAAGAAACAGGCAAGAGTAAGCTGTGAAATTACTTGTTGCACTCCATTTATAATGGCACCTAATTTACAGGGTCATGGAATAGATAATGAAATATATCTGTCCAATGTTTACAGGGTTTTTCTTATTTTCCTGTAATGTTTTAACTGGCACTCTAATGCTCAAAACAAATTTAAAATTAAGAATGTAAAAAATCTGTTGAGAAACAGAAAAGCTATATGATCAAATCCCTGGTATGATTGTTTTGCAAATGAATCTTTCTGACAAAGCTGTGTGTGTCTTCAGTTCTCCAGCATGAATTTGACACAGGGAGAGTGTGATGCAGGCCAGCAGAAAGTGTTGCATTAGCTTCCGTCTTTCTGCAGTAGTTCCAGACCAGAATTTCTAGTGGCTGAAAACAGCAATTTTACCTGCTTCATGGTTTTTCTAAATTTGACCAAATTATTTTTCTTTATTTTTAAGAAAGGGCTTTCTTCTGAAAATGTGTTGGGTTTTTTCCCCACCAGAGGACTATGAGCTTTTATTTTAAATTTCATGGGTATAGAGGCCCAGAGAAATTTGCTTTAGTCACAGAGTGAATTGTGGTGGTGCATCCCCCTGCCCCAAGGGCCACATTATTTTCTAAGAAATGCTCATTAGGTCTCAACAGTGAGGAAAGAGCACCTGAAGTAAGCCCCTCTTGAGATTATCAGAAACATTGTTTCCAGGATCCAACAAGTGTCTAACGAGCACCTGTTTTTTAATGAACAGCCTTGGAAACTTATTTTCTTTTCTGAATAGCAACCCAAGTGGAATAGTATATTTATTATTGAAGCTTCAAAGAGAGTCTTGAATCGTGACCAGGATGGAAAAGTTCTCTAACTAAAGCCCAGTCTCTTGCAACTGTATAAACAGCAGTCCAACGTGAGACCCTTTGAGCTCTCAAATCCCAGAAGATAAGGGGATAGTGTGTGTGTCTCAGACACCAATACCAGATGGCTGTGGAGTCAAGCAAGGACTGCTGGAAACAATAGACAAGAACTGCTGGTAAAAACCAGGGACTATTGATATTTACATGACATGAGAAGAAAGATTTGGCTGGACAAGGGAAGCCAGGTGAAGGCAGGGCAGCACTTTTCTATGATAAAGAACCACAACACAGTACAGTGCAAGTGTAGGGCTGA